>NC_059102.1:291880388-292180388 GCF_020740685.1 Jaculus jaculus | reverse complement strand
AAGGCAAATCTCCATTAGAAAAAACTAAACACTTCTCAATTTAAATCTTCTAGTGGTAAGTGAATTAGGCTAAAGGCCTAGGAATAAATTGATAAAACATACCAGCATTAAGACATAAAAGGTCCTTAATCTAACCTCTGCTCACCTGTTCTGTTAGGCTTTTGAAAAGGAGAGAAAGCTTTGAAAGCATAGGAGTATATGTAAAACAAAACAGAGATGAAAAGCCTTCTGACAGGACAGAACCATGCAGATGGAAATCACTAGTGATAGTGATGCTTGTATCTTCTGAGTTCAAGATGCCCCCCTTACGCAAGGGCTATTATCCACAGTATTCTCCCCAGGCCTAGGAATTTAAAAGGAAATGGCCTTAGTGCTTTTGAATGATGGTATCACAGTCCTCACATTGACAGTGTATTGACTTTATTTATGCTGCCCTGTAAAAGAATAAAAGCACAATTAAATATTTATCTGGCAATAAGGCAAGTCCACATATATTATACTATTTTTAGTCTTCAAAAAATCAAGTGTTTTAAGAAAGTATCTTGATGCTTACAGAATGAAATTCCCAACAGGAGGCAGCCCCTTAAAAGCAAACGAAGAAGCTGAGCATTGTAACTCAAGCCCATAATCCCAACGTTCAGGAGACAGAGGTATGAGGATGCCTTGAGTTTAAAGCCAGCCTGTGCTACAGAGTGAGTTCCATGTTAAATGAGACCCTACCTCAAAAAAAAAAAAAAAAATAGAGAGAAGGCAGTGACTTTGGGATGACTCAGAAGGCTCCATGGAGCTGAGAAGAAGTGACAGAGGAGTGCTCAGCACTGAAACATCTCTATCACACCTTCCAAGACTCAGGGTCTATTGCAGAAGAGGTGGCAAAAAAAAAAAAAAAAAAAAAAATCTAATAGCCCAAGGAAGGGTAAGACTGCTTACAATGCACTCCTCCAGACAGAAAATGGCCTGGATATCTATGACCTCACAGTGCCTGACACTACCTACACAAGACCATTATAAGAGGAGGAAAAGGTGATAACATCAAGACTGATTGAGAGGGGGGAGGGGTATGATGGAGAGTGGACTTGCAAAGGGAAAAGTATGGGGGGGATTACAATGGCTTATTGTCTATAATTATGAAAGTTGTCAATAAGAATAAATAAATAAATAAAATAAGTTAAAAATGGAGGAAGGAAGAGGGCTGGGGAGATGGACCAGAGATTTTTATGAATATTTTATTTTTATTTATTTATTTGAGAGAGAGAATGAGGCAGAGGAAGAAAGAGAGAAAGAAAGAATGGGTATTGCAAACAAACTCCAGATGCATGTACCACCTTGTACATCTGGCTAATGTGGGTCCTGGGGAATCGAACCAAGGTCCTTTGGCTTTGCAGGCAAGCCCCTTAACCACTAAGCAATCTTTCCAGCCCAAGATCAGAGATTTTAAAAAGTGTTTGCTTGCAAAGACTGCTGACCCAAGTTTGATCCTCCCAGCACTCACTTAAAGCCAAAATGCAAAGTGCCTGTGACAATGGGAGGTGGAGCCGGGGAATCAGATGCTCCCGGGCCAGTTGGCTTGGTGTTATTTTACAGCAGCAAGAGCCTGTGTCGAAAAGAAGGTGAACTGTCTTATGACCTCCACATGTGTGCCATGAAGTGCATGTGCCCATATGCACACATGCAAATAAATATAAAATATGTTTTTAAAACATCCCTCCAAAGAAGAACAAAACAATGGGGCTGGAGGAGATGACTCTGAAATTAAAAGCACTTATGGGCTGGAGAGATGGCTTAGTGGTTAAGCACTTGCCTGTGAAGCCTAAGGACCCCAGTTCAAGGCTCGGTTCCCCAGGTCCCACGTTAGCCAGATGCACAAGGGGGTGCACGCATCTGGAGTTTGTTTGCAGTGGCTGGAAGCCCTGGCGCACCCATTCTATCTCTCTCCCTCTATCTGTCTTTCTCCCTGTGTCTGTCGCTCTCAAATAAATAAATAAAAAATGAACAAAAAAAATATTTAAAAAAAGCACTTATTACAAAAGCTACTATCCTAAGTTCAGCTCCCCAGCATCTACTTAAAGCCAGATAGAAAATGGCATGCACATACATACATATATACACATACGCAAATAATAAATAAGGAAAACAAAAAAAATCAAACAAGGAAAAATTTATTAAAAATTACACAACAAATGAGTCCATTATTTGAAAGAACCCCTGTGCTAAGGAGATGTAAAGCACAAAGGCAAGATTGGTGTCATCAGAAACACAGAGCTCATGTAAGTACACACTACATTGTTTAGAAGTGAAGGGGTATCTGTATAAGAACGTGATGAGGTGAAAAGTGAACATTTCTGCATGTTGCTTAGTCCCTGCTACCAAATATCTTCAGTCCAAAGAATGTGACATGTTTCTGGGAAGGCAGACCTACTTAATATGGACATATAAGTAATAACGAACTTTCTAAAAACCATGTTACTACTTCAAATAACTGATAATGGTTGGCATTGTTCAGGAATTAAATAAAATAATTGCTCAAAATGATAAAATTAGGGCAAACCACAATGTTCAGGACCGACAGGTGAGCTGTGGAGAAACATCATTACTGTTCTTTCGAAAAATTTAAAAACTGGACTATTGAAGAACAGTAGATAGAAATTGGCTTGGCAGCTTAGCATGACAGGAACCCAAACTGAATAGTTTTCTCCTTGACGACATGTGGGGAGTGTCATTGAGCTTACAAGGAGAATCTGCGTTTTTATTTCTTTCTTTCCTGAAGAGAAACATCCTGCTCTGATAAAGATTTCTAGAGGATTAAGCTTGCACCCTTCCTAGAGAATGAAGGATTATGGGAATATTGCCTCTTCCCCAGAAATCCTACCCAGAACCCTATGAACCTGGTCTTTCTGCGCTAAGGAAATTCCCCTTCCCATGAAATTCCTGAGCACAGTCACCTGAAGAGCCCTCTTCCCTGGAGCGTCGCTCCTGTCCCATGGGAGCCCCTCCCTTCTAAGTGCTAATCAACTCTCTCTAAATTTCATACTTCACCGTCATATGGTCTGTAGTATTCATTCATCAAGTTCACAAGACAAGAACCCCAAAAAGGTCCCTAGCTACCTGGGAGCTCTATGTGTCTATGACTACCTGGTGGCTAAGCTCCTGAGTAACTGCCCACTTAAAAGTTGAGATAATGGGGCTGGAGAGATGGCTTAGCGGTTAAGCACTTGCCTGTGAAGCCTAAGGACCCTGGTTCAAGGCTCGATTCCCCAGGACCCACGTTAGCCAGATGCACAAGGAGGTGCACACGTCTGGAGTTCATTTGCAGTGGCTGGAGGCCCTGGCGCGCCCATTCCCTCTCTCTCTGTCTCTCTCTGCCTCTCTCTCTCTCTCTGTCATTCTCAAATAAATAAATAAATAATGAACAAAAAAAATTAGAAAAAAAAGTTGAGACAATGTTCCACCAATTCTCAAGGATGATGCCCCCAAATTCCCATATCACTATGCAACAGATTTCAAAATTAAACTGCCTAAGTGCATGTTATCGATGATATAAATAGAACATCTCTCAGAGCACCAGCTATTTACCACACTACACAAGACAAAGTCAGATGGATGAAACATTAAAGCAAAGAGTGGATGCAGAAATGCTTTTAGTTACACTAAAGTCATTTATATAGAGTGGAGCATCTTACATACTCTGGATAACTTCTAATTGATTAAATATTTAAAATGAAGCTAAGTTGAATTTTAATAAAACATTCATTCCTCTATAGAAAACTGCTTTCTTCATCAGAAGTGACTGAACTTTGCCAACATAAGCATCATTTTCAAAGGTAGGCTGTTGAAAGAACACCAATCAGGTATAGGGCTCAACTGTTTATAATATTCTTTTGAAACAGAGTGACTCCCAAGTGTACTTTGCAATTCTCCAAAAATAGTCCCTTCTAACCAGGCCACACAATTAGCCTTTGCAGGTGAAGTATGAATTTGGAATGTCTTGGTGCCAAGGGATGTTTTTATACTTTGGTTTTCGTACTAAATAACTTATTTCTACCAGCAATCTGTGAAGAAATCCTGCCTTACCCAAAGGAACAGAGCCAGTGGAGCATGGATTCAAGCAGCTAAAATTGTGAGTCAAAGTAAGCCTTTTCTCTTTGTAAGCTTATTATGTCAGGGATGTTTGGTAGTGATGGGGAGCTGCCTAGCACAAGCAAGCTCAGCAGTGTTTCATGTTTTACCCCTTCACATAGGCCCTTTTTACTCTTCTGGTCCTCTGCCACGTGAGGGTATCACACCTGCATCCCTGCCGGAGAATACAGCTTAAGGTGACATCTTAAAGTCAGAGTAAGCACCTCACCTGACAATTGGTCAATGTTTTGATCTTGGACCTCCTAGTTTTCTATCTTTATTTTTAAAATATTTTTATTTGTTTACTTGAAAGCAGAGAGAGAATGGGTGTGTCAGGGCCTCCTTCCACTTCAAATGAACTCCAGATGCATGTACTACCCTGTGCATCTGGCCCTACATAGGTACTAGGGAATCGAATCTGGGCAGAAAGGTGTTGCAAGGAAGTGCTTTTAACCACTGACCCATCTCCCTAGCTTCACTTTCTAGCTTTCTGAAACACATGAAACAAATTTCTATTATTTATAAACTAATCAGTTTGTGGCATTTTGCTATAGCATCAGGAATAGATGGACCCAGCTTGTATTAGAGAACAATAGTTGTACTCTAATACATAAAATCCTTTCTACTTTCATTGTGCAGGACTTTGGGTGAGCATATAGCTGTCTAAAATAAAATGCTTCATTTCTATGCTCCTTTGTGATAATCTTGGCCACATCACTAAGTTGGGAACCATGAGAAATGTGAAAGTATAGTGTGACATTTTTGGGAAAATTTTAAAGTAAGAAGTAATATTCGTGTTCATTATGCTTTCTTCTTCATCTCTTTTTCATAGAATATGAGTGCTGTCTGAAAGATGAATGCTGCCATCTTGGAAATTAAGGTTAAAAATCTAAAGAAGGGAGCTGAGCGTGGTGGCACATGCCTTTAATCCCAACACTCGGGAGGCAGAGATAGGAGGATTAGGCCACCCTGAGACTACATAGTGAGTTCCAGGTCAGCCTGAGCTAGAGTGAGACCCTACCTCTAAAAGCCAAAAAAAAATTTTAAGAAGGAGCTGGAGAAATGGCTTAGCAGTTATGGCACTTGCCCGTGAAGCCTAAGAACCCAGGTTCAACCCCCAAGACCCATATAAGCCAGATGCACATAGTGATGCATGCATCTGTAGTTCGTTTGCAGTGGCTGGAGGCCCTAGCCCCACACATTCTCTCTCCCCCTCTCTGTCTCCCTCTAATTAACTAAAAATAAAAATTTAAAAATTTAAAGAAGTCTGGTTGAGAATTGCCAGCTTTGGGCTGGAGAGATGGCTTAGCACTTAAGGCACTTCCCTGTGAACCCTAAGGACCCAGTACCCACCTAAGCCAGAAGGTGGCACATGCATATGGAGTTTGTTTGCAGTGGCTGGAGAATTGCCAGCTTTATCAAGTAAAAATATAGGAGACATAGAATAAAAATAAAAAAAAAATATGTAGGAGACGTGTGTGTGTGTGTGTGTGTGTGTGTGTGTGTGTGTGTGTGTGCAGTTATAATAAAATATTATTCAATGATGTGTATCTTAAATTCAGATTTTGGGGCTGGAGAGTTAGCTTAGTGGTTAAGCACTTTCCTGTGAAGCCTAAGGAACCCAGTTTGAGACTTGATTCCCCAGGACCCCTGTAAGCCAGATGTACAAGGTGGCACATGCATCTGGAGTTTGTTTGAAGTGGCTGGAGGCCCTGGCATGCCCATTCTCTCTCTCTCTCTGTCTCTGCCTCTTTCTCTGTATGTGTGTTGCTCTCAAACAAATAAATAAAAATAAATAAAATTTAGTTCAGATTTTACTGAGTGTTCTGTATTTTATCTGGCTTCTGATCTGGAACTCTTCCATGGAACACTATACCAGCCAAAGGAAGTTTCTCCTCCAGGACTTTCACACATGCAAAAACTAAGCTACATTCAGATTTTTCTGTCACTTGCATACAAACCTACTTTGGTAAATTCAAAGCAGAGAGAAAAATATATCTTTTCTTATACTGAAATACACACCTTTAACACTTTACGATAATAACCCTTTCTTCAAGGACATTGCTAACTACACTATTTCATATTCCATATACTCTTTTACATTAAAAAAGAAGTTTTGTATGCTTGACTATATTGTTCTTATCTGGTCATATTTTTATTCATAATAATATCATTTTTTCAGTTTGCAGATGAGGTCTGATGATTTGGCCAAGTTCTTAGAAGTCAGTATGAGACTTTAGTTGGATTTTTCTGGCTGAGTTTTCTGGTCTCTTTGCTAGACTCACAGCTTCTGTTTTGACTGTGACTAATTCACTGGGGGTAAAATGCAAGGAAGCTGACTGTTGAAGGGGTTTATTAAAGTCTTGCTGTGCCCTGGACGCTTGGGATTTTCCAGTTCAGCATCTGAATCCCCAAGGCTTTTGTAGGATGATTGTGCTAGGATGAACATGGTTTCAGATGAGGACAAATGGAATTTCATATTACTGTATAAAATGGAAACTAAGGACTAGAAATATTGCTTAGTGGTTAAGGCACTTGCCTGCAAAGCCTAAAGCCCCTGGTTTGATTCCCTAGCATCTATGTAAGTCACATGCACAAGGTGGTGCATACATCTGGAGTTCATTTGCAGTGGCTGGAAGCCCTGGTGTGCCCATTCTCTCCTCTCTCTATTTGCTTCTTTCTCTCTATCTCTCAAATAAAAAATAATTTTTGAAAAATGGAAACTAACTTGATTATATTAACTTTACTAACTTATCAGTGACTGAGTAAACTCTCTTTTCTACAGTAAGAAAATCATGCCTGTACAAAGAAATTTTAGTCAAAGCTCCTAATTTTAAACTATGGCTTAGTTTAGATGCTTAGAGGATAAATGCTTCAAGTGTTTGGTAAACATGTGATTGAAAAATATGGTCATATTTTGACCATTATTAACTGGTATTAATATGATGTTTGGCTGTGAAATCAAAAGGACCTACAATTGCCTGAGAGGAATTTTCTTGATTAAGTTCTTTTGAGGTGCAAAGACTCACCTTAACTTTGTGCAGGATCTTGGACTGTACAAAAAGGAGCAAGTGGGTTTAGTCCCAGCATTCATCGCTTGCGCCACTTCCTGCCTGCTGATGTGAAGATGTGACTCCAGCTTCCGGCTCCTGACCTGCTCCTCCTGCCACAGTGATAGACTCTACCCTCTGGAACTGTAAGCTGAAATAAATCTTCCTTCCCTAAACTGCTCCTTCTCAGGTATTTTGCTCAATAGTGAGAAAGTAAATGATTTGATGAGTAAATAAAATTAGCAGCCATGTCTAGGTCTCAGACCTTGGTTGCACAACAAAAGCCAGGTTTACTTCTTATTCTTCTTAATCCATTAAGGATGTTCCTGGTCTATAGGTGGCCTTCTGCATGGACTTTCTGAAACTCAGAATTCTTTCATTTCAAGGCCCTTTTACCCTTTTGTGACTCAGAGTCCTTTCTATCCACTGAGCTCGGAGGAAACAGGAGGTTGCAAGGTTGCCTGTGGGAGGTTTGCAGGTACCAGATCTGGAAGAAGTACACGTCAGTTCTGATGTTTCACTGGCTAGAGTTCAGACAAACAGCTATGAGGAAGTCTGCTATCAAATGTGGTTGAGTTGTGGAGCTGGGGAAGAAAAGGAAAAGAGTTTTGTTAACAAGACAAACACCTGTCTCTACCACAGTCATGTAGAGAACTGTTTTGACTCACTATTTCCAAGGTTTATTAATAGGTTGGCAATATTAGTAGCTTGCTTTAGAGTTTATATTTTGGAGCTTAGATCTTTTGGTCTTTTAAGTTCCATGACTATTTGTTCCATAGAAATTTCTACTGCATTGAAATACTCCATTTTAGAGGTTCATGAAGAACTTAAAAGTGAAACACTGGCGTGTGAAGACTCAGGAAGTTCTGAAGTGCCTTAAGGCTCAGCCAATAGACAAGGCTGAGGATATAAACACCTCATAAGTCCCAGGAAGCTCCCATAACTTACAATAGTTGCAAAGCCCCGCCCTAAGACTCTGTGAAGAGCGAGAACTTGGGAGAACAGACTGTCTTGCTACTAGAACCGCCGGCAAGCTGTGTGGTGAACTCTAGGAATGTGGATTCAGGAGTCATCGCTTATGCTGGGGTGGGCTGTTCAGTGATGAGGCTGTCTTTGATTCATCTTGGAAGTAACCCCAGCACACCCATTTGTTCACCAAACTTAACTTTGATGGGATTGTTACTTTGGTCTGTTGTTGGTACCCTATCTGGGAGTAAATAGACATTTGCATGTCTCCCCAGGAAAATACTATCCCAAGGTTTCAAGAAAGGTTGTTATAAAAACATTCACCACCATTTAGAGTGATTCAGCTGTAGGAACCACTGCCATTATCCAAAAAAATAGTTTTCAAAGAAAACATGAAAAGACATTATGATCTGACTGACATAAGTCTGTGAGTCATGTATAAACCTAGTCTTGTCCATCCAGATAATTTTCTTGCTCTTAATAACTGACTTTAAAGCATGTAACAGAAACATGAACATATCAAATAATTTATACTAACACATTCTTCATATGTTCTCGATAGAATGAGGTTACATAGAAGATTTATTTATTTATTTATATTTTTGAGGGAAGCCTAGCAGACTGGCCTTTTTATGCAGAAGAGTGAGAGTGAGAGAGAAAGAGAGAGAGGGAGAGAGAGAGAATTGGTGTGCCAAGGCCTACAGCCACTTTAATCAAACTCCAGACACATGTGCTACCTTTGGTGCATTTGCAACCTTGTGTGCTTGCCTCACCTTGTGCGTCTGGCTTACATGGGACTGGAGAGTTGAACACGGGTCCTTAGGCTTCGCAGGCAAGTGCCTTAACCACTAAGCCATCTCTCCAGCCCAAGATTTATTTTAAAAAATGGCTTCCATTGCCTAACAAATTAAAAGTAATCGTACTGAAAGTTGCTTTCAGCTCTTACATTTATCATACTTTCTATTTTTATATGTCTTTGAAAGGAGGACTAACTCCTGATTGCCTATAAATGGTGCAATGCAAATTACTTAAGCTGTTTTCCTTAGCAGAAAAGTTAAGCTGCACCAGGGAAATTGCTACACAGTGCTTGTCTCCAACTTGCCTTCAATCAATTACTTTAGAAACTGCTAGAGCTTGAAGTCTCCAGAGGTGTCCACCAGCTGATAATCCATGCTAATTTACACAGTTTACTTGATGTTTGCAAAGTGAGACATGCTTTTGCTTGTTCATAATTAAGTTCTTCTCTCTTGTATTAACCATACTTTCAAGTCAGGGATCTATTTAATTAAAGAGCCCCTTGCTTGCCAAGGACTGGCACAGCTCATCTCCTGCCTCAGATTCCTTCTTGATTAGGTTTTAACTCAGGTTTGAAACTGAGGGCCCTTGAAACTTGTGGCCCTTTTAATAGAAATGCCCCCCTGCCTACCTCATTCAGGCTGTCTGGGAGCTGTAGCGTATAGGCGAGTCATGTATCTGATCTTGCTGAGGCTGCCTTGCTAGGGTGTTTGTATTCAGGGTTGTGTCTTGAGGTGAAGGTTGTCATTCTCGTTCTCATGACTGCTGGCAGAGGCTGCAGGGTTCCTAAGGGAACAGCCACAAATCAGAGGGTAATGGGAGAGATGAACTCAGGTGGCCCTCCTTAGAGAGCTGTGCCTTCCCTGGGAGTTCTCGCTTAGAGGTCAGGCTCTTGGGCCTGTCACTGTCCCCACTGGAATGGTGGAGGTGTGTTAGGTGTGTGCGGTGGGACTTTTGATGAAGGGATTTAGCCCTGTAGAACCCAGCTCTGAGGAAGTGAAGGCAGGACTTACACTTCACAGCATCTGTGTGAAATTAGCCTGGGACTACAGTTTGCTCAGTTTGACATTTGCTTGTACTGAACTGTGAGATGTGGGTTCTAGTTGACTTTGCACATTTGCAAAAAAAAAATTCGCATTTGCTAGGCGTGGTGGAGCACACCTTTAATCCCAGCACTCGGGAAGCAGAGGTAGGAAGATTGCCGCAAGTTCGAGGCCACCCTGAGACTACATAGTGAATTCCAGGTCAGCCTGGGCTAGAATGAGACCTTACCTCAGAATATTAAAAAAAAAAAAAAAAAAAAGTTGCATTTGGGGTTTGAAAACAGATATATTTAGATCAGAGATGTGAGAAGACCAAATGGTTTCAGAGTGCTGAGAAAGACTCTGGCAACTTGGAAAGAGTGTTTCACTCAAGGTCATAAGCAGACCCTGGGAAATCTATTCAGAAGTTATCACTATTTTATCATTAGTATTTAATATGAAAAACAGGGTGAAGGGGAACCGGCAACTAGAAGGTCTATTTGCTTTAGCCAACAATTGTGATTTCCACCTCCCAGAACCACTCCTTATGTTACTTCCTTTATGACTTATTTCTTCTGCTTGATTTTCGACCCACACCTTCATTTTATTCTTCATCCTACCCTCTGCAAAAGTGAAAGAAATGGAATGCCACAATGGCAAATAATTCCAAGATGTGGACTGCATGTTTGACCTGTGTGTTCTTGGAAAAGGTACAACCAGCAGATAAAGAGAGAGAGGAAGGCTAAGTCTCCCCATTTGTCTCTTTGGATCCATCTTCCTCCACCTTGATAAGCAGCAGGGGAGGCTGACGTTTATCCAAACGCCCCCTGCTTTCGTTCTTCCACTTGAGATTCACCAGTGCCTGTGAGGTTAGGCTCCCTATTCTCCCCTCCCCATGCTTCCTTCCTAGTTGAGATGCCTACCAGCTGGCTGTGCTCCTTGGATGAAGGGCCCAGCTCACGTCTAGCAGTTCTCTCTGCACAGCCAACCTCTCTGTGGGCTCAGATGTCACTTCCTCCCCTGGTTCTGATGGAGTCCACCCCAGGAACCTGCTTTGCAAACAGTCCCTAATACACTCTCTCTAAACTATTCATTTTATACTCCATTTTCTTTCTGCCAAAATGCTGGTACTGCAAGTATGATTGCTACCCAGAGAAAAGCAATGGGAAGCGCTTTAGAAGGTGTTTTTTTTGTTTATTTGTTTGTTTGTTTGTTTTGTTTTTTGAGGTAGGGTCTCACTCTAGCCCAGGCTGACCTGGGATTCACTATGTATTCTCAGGGTGGCTTTGAACTCATGGTAATCCTCCTACCTCTGCCTCCCGAGTGCTGGGATTAAAGGTGTGTGCCACCATGCCCAGCTCTTTTTTAAGCTTTAGCTACACCTTTATGAACCTATGTATAGGTACCAGATTTAGCACATCTGTGTGTACAACTTTGTATCTTGCTTTCTTTCCTCACTTAAAATTATTTGTGAGAATGACCTCCTATTCTTAAAATTACCCATATTTAAAATTATGTTGTTTTTATTATCTACATTTTGTTTTACTATATGGCTACAACGTGAATTTATTTTAAGATGCAAGGGCAGATAGAGATCTACCTTTTTATCCTCTCAACTCTAGTGGCTTCTTACTTGAATTTGTTTGATGGTTCACTTTTGTAAGTTCAAGGATCTGACTGGGACAATATGTCACCAACCAGTCCGGGTGCCTTTATGGAATACTATCCAGCTGAGTTTCTTCAGGTATAGCTGCGCTCCTCCTATGGGTGGTTAAGTGAATTCTTCAAGTTCCCATCAGAGCGAATTACAGATCTGTACTTGAATTCATGACTATGATCTTTAATTATTTTTCTTTAGGGAAAGAGAAAGAGAGAGAGAGAGAGAGAATTGGCACACCAGGGTCTCAGCCACTGAAATCGAACTCTAGACACATGTGCTACCTAGCGGGCCTGTGCGGCTTGCACTTGCCTCACCTTTGTGGGACTGGCTTAGGTAGGATTTGGAGAGTCAAACATGGGTTCTTAGGCTTCACAGGCAAGTGTCCTAACCACTAAGCGATCTCTCCTGCCCGTGACTACTACCTTTAAACCCAGGCCATATCTACTCTAGGCTGGGTATCAAAATTATAAAACTCAAAGTCCTTCTTTTTAAAAATTTTTAAAAAAGATTTTATTATTTATTTATTTATGAGAGAGAGAGAGAGAGAGAGAGAGAGAGAGAGAGAGACGGAGAGAGGGAGAGAGAGAATGGGTGTGCCAGAGCCTCTAGCCACTGCAAACAAATTCCAGATGCATGTGCCACCATGTGCATCTGACTTACATGGGACCTGGAGAATCAGACCTGGGTCCTTAAGCTTCACAGGCAAGCACCTTGACTGCTAAGCCTTCTCTCCAGTCCTCAAATTCCTTCTTTAGCATGGAAACCATAATTTAACTCAAGGAAGAATGCCAATTAAAAGATATGTGGTTCCCAAGAAATGAGCTGTCAAGCCATGAAACGACATGAAAGAAAATAAAATGTGTATCCATAAATGAAAAAAAGTAAATGTGAAAATTGTGTAAAATAGCAAGGTTCCTAATTATCTAATATTCTGGAGTAGGGAAAACTATACTGAAAGTGAAATGGCCACTGGTGGCCAGTGGTTGGGGTGGAGGACAGGATGAACAGGCAGGGAACAGAGGATTTTTTTTTTAATTTATTAGTTTTCTTTTCAGCAAATACAGGCAGTTTGGTAGCATTGTTTAGGCTCATCCATGACCTACCCTCTCCCAATGGCCCCTCCTTATTGATGTAAATGGGTCGTGCATTGTGGAGTTAGCCCACAGTTATTGGTACAATAAATGTCTCTGCATATCATGACCCAACATGTGACTCTGACATTCTTTCTGCCCCCTCTTCTGCAAAATTTCCCTGAGCCATGTTGGGTTCATTTTTGGTCTGCTTCAGTGATGAGGTATTGGGGGCCTCTGAGGCTCTCACTCTCTGGTTTGGTAGGAGTTGATTTTTCTCTGTGTTGGTCTCCTTCCCCTTTGTGCTGGAATCCGGTTCACCAGGAAACAGCACCCTTACTTGTTTTGCCAATTTTCCTTAGTTTCAGTCGGGCCCCTTTTGAGGTATGATGGGGCAGCTCTCTCCTTAGGATCTACATCTATCTGAAAAAGAGAAGCAAATTCTCCAACAGAGAGTAAGTTAGCACCCGGAAAATTGAGATAACAATTACTTTTTTAATAGAGAGTTTAATAGGTGTAGGCCCTCTTATACCCCATGATTGATGGTAGCTTGATATTGGAGAGTGGGCTTATTTTTGGATATGGTTCTGACTTGTTTCCCAGCTCCAGCTATGGGTCCCGTACCACTGAGGGGATCAGTTAGCCAAATCAAGAGCAGTTGGTTCCCCACCATCGCTGTGTGCCATTATTGCACTTGTGTGGGCATCACATCAGGTTATTTGTTGTTAAGTAGGTTAGACCATGAGTTGCTTGGACAGATATTGGTCATTTCCCCCAGTCGCCCATGTAGCACCTTCTGGCACTAGACACGCTGACTGTCTGGGGACTGACTGTCTGGGGACTGACTCTCTCCTGGCTTCCAGCCATGCCATTCCATTTTACGTGTTAGCTGCGTATGGAGTCTTCAGCAATAGGGTCTTACCACTGACCTTTGGTGGGTCATCAAGTACTCTGACAGAAGTCTGTCATTCTTTTAGGAAACCTTGTAGGTTTCTCTGATCAAAAGCTCATTGTGGATGATAGTCCCATGCTGGTAGTGGGGGTTACAGGTCAGTGCCCACTAAGAAAATGAGGAAAAAAATAACTAATATACAAGAGTTAGAGAGGAGAGGGGAGGAGGGGAAGAGGGAGGGAAGGAAGATGTAGAGGATTTAGGTTAGACTTGATCCTACCCTCTCCAGTGTCTTGTGGTTCAGGTGTTTCCTGTAAGTGTCTAGTGAAGGTTCAGCCATTTGGTCTGCCTTTTAGGAAGTAGAATTTTATGGTACCATTGCTGTTTGGGTCCAGATTAGTGTTTCCCACTCCTTCGATGCCCTCCCCCCCTCCCCATCCATCCTAGTGTCTAGCTGAGATGCTTGCTGGGTATGTAAGGTATCTTGGGTAGACTCAGGTTAGTTGTTGTAGATGAGTAAGACTATGTGTTGATTTTTTTCTGTGATTGGATTAAGTTCACTGAAAATGATCTGTTCCAGGTTCAACCATTTTTCCTCAAATTTTTTTTGTGTCCTTTTTCTTACTGCTGTATAGAATTCCATTGTGTAGATATACCAAATCTTAGTTATTCATTCTTCTAGTGATGGACATCTGGGTTGATTCCAGCTTTTAGCTATTACGAATTGAGCTGCTACAAACATGGTTGAGCAAATCTCTCTGGCCTGTGGTTTGAAGGTTTTAGGGTAGATGCCCAGTAAGGGTATAACTGGGTCTGTTGGTATCTCTATAGTCAGCTTTTTCAGGAGTCTCCATATTGCTTTCCAAAGTGGTTGTACCATCCTACATTCCCACCAACAGTGAATGAGTGTCCCTGCTTCTCCACAACCTCGCCAGAATTTATTTTCATTTGATTTTTTGATGTTTGTTATCCTTATTGGGGTAAGGTGGAATCTCATAGTTGTTTTAATTTGCATTTCTCTGATGATTAGGGATGATAAACATTTTCTTAAGTGTGTGTTTGCCATTTGTATCTCTTCCTCTGTGAACTGCCTGTTCATCTCTTTGCCCCATTTTGTTTGTCTTCTTACTGTTTAGATTTTTGAGTTCTTTGTAGATTCTAGAGATTATGCCTCTATCAGTTAGATAACCTGCAAATATTTTCCCCCATTCTGTGGGTAATCTATTGGCTTTGCTTATTACATGCTTGTCTGTAAAGAAACTCTTCAGCTTCATATGATCCCATTGGTTGAGTGACTGTTTAAAATCATGAGCCACTGGTTTTTTTTTTCAGGAAGTCTTTTTCCATTCCTATATCATGGAAAGTACTTCCTAAATTTTCTTCCAGTAGTATTCGAGTTTCTGGTCTTATGTTGAGGTCTTTGATCCATTTGGATTTGAGTGTAGTGCATGGTGAAATATGTGGATCAAGTTTTAGTTTCCTGCATGTGGTTATCCAGTTTGGGGACAGAGGATTTTTGAGGCAGTGGAACTGTTCCCCATGACACCATCCTGGTAGATCCATGTCATATGACATTAGAATATTTTCCAAGAGTGAACTCTAAACTAGATTCCTGTTGATGACAATGTGTCAATAAAGGCTTATCAGTTGTGGCAATTGTACCACTCTGGGGTGTGTGTGTGTGTGTGTGTGTGTGTGTATGAAGTGGTGACAGTGGGGTAAGATGTGTCATATGGGTAGGGTATATAGAAATCTCTGTGTGTTTGCTTCAGTTTTTCTGGGAAACTAAAACCAGTGTAGATAACACTGCCTTTTGTGTGTGTGTGTACTTCTTTTAAAATGGCATACGGGGCTGGAGAGATGGCTTAGTGGTTAAGGTGTTTGCCTGCAAAGACAAAGGACCTAGGTTTGATTCCCCATGACCCATGTGAGCCAGATGCACAATGGGCACATGCATCTGGAGTTCGGTTGCAATGACTACAGGCTCTGGTATGCCCATTCTCTCTCTGTCTGTCTGTCTCTGCCCTCTCTCTCTCTCTCTCTCTTTCTCTCTCTCTGCTTGCAAATAAATGAAAATAAAAAAAATTAAAATAAAATAAAATGGCATACAATCACTTTTCAGCATCAACAGATTTTGCCATATCTGAGTTCAGTTTTTAAGAAAATGATGCCTTTTCTTTTTCTTCATCAATGTCTGTAATGTACTGACATTCTCAGATCCAGGGATTTTTCACAGAAAAGCCATTTTTCTGTTGTTATTTTAAGCAGCATCAGCATAGGTCCCCTATGGGTCTCAATGTAGACCCCATGATAATTGCAAAATATCTCTAGGTCTGAGAGTGTGTTCTTGTTGTGAAATTTCACACCTGAGGCTTATGGTGAAGATATACAAGATCGTTTTTATTTAGCACCCTGGAGATTTATAGGCATTAAGTAGATGGTTACCTTGAGACTCTCATAATGCTACGATCTATTCAGGCATTCATCACACATGACAAGTGAATATATATATTCTTATATACCAGAATTAGGTGCACAGCTGTCTGTGGGCTGCATCCAGTTAATCTGACTCTATTCCAATGGGCATAATGTAGATCTTCTCTTCAATAAAACAAGTACAGAAACTTAAAGTGCAGGATTTTGACATTACTGTGAATTTTCTTTTTGATACTTTACTTGAAGGGTTCATAATGGACCTACATGAATAGGTTATCTTGTTGATTACTCAAAAAGTCGTCTTCATGAGCACAGTTTTGTTTTTCCATTGTTTTCTGAAACAAACCCACAGGAAGCTCCAGTTATTTATGTTAAACACAGGAGATGTAAATTCGATTTCAGTACAATTAAAGAATCCTAAGATGATTTGTTGTTGGTTTCTCTGAAGCAATATTAGTTGGATACACAGTGGTATAAAGCACAGTTTTATGTTTAATTCTTTCAGTGATGGGCATTAAACCTGAGGCCTCACGCATGCTAAGCAAGGGCTCTCCCACTGAGTTATACCCTCACTCACAGCACAGGCGTTTCTGAACCATATGAGATCATAGGGAAAGAAAGTGAGGTGAAAATTTTGCTAACTTTGTTCACAGTACACTTTTTTAAACTTTATTTTTATTTATTTACTTGACAGAGAAAGAGCCAGAGAGAGGGAGAGAGAGAGAGAGAATGGGTGCAGCAGGGCTCTAGCCACTACAAACAAACTCCAGATGCATGCACCTCCTTGTACATCTGGCTTACGTAGGTCCTGGAGAGCCAAACGGGGATCCTTTGGCTTTGCAGGCAAATGCCTTAACCACTAAGCCATCTCTCCAGCTCTCACAATACTCTCTTAAAGTGTGCTATGTAATATATATGGAGCAAAATGAGATCAAGTCAGACCCCTTGTAGGCAGACAAGGAGTGGCTCTTGCAGGAAGTCTGGAAGAACTGGCTGCTCTAAGGGCTTCCTAAGAGGTTCCCTGTGTGCAGGCAGCCCGGGGGCATTCCAGAGACAGCAGAGGACCTGCCTGCACTTGCCTCCAGGGGAGCTGGTTACTTCCTCTGGACAAGGGATAAAGTAAACATTACATATGAATGATTAACTTTGGCTGCTTATTTTTATTTTCTTTTTAAAAATATTTATTTATTTATTTATTTATTTATTTATTTATTTATTATGAGAGAGGGGGGTGGGCATGCCAGGACCTCTTGTCTCTGAAAGTGAAGTCCAGATGCATTGAACCAGTTTGTGCTTTCCATGGGTCCTGGGGAATGGAACTTGGGCCAGCTGGCTTTGCAAGCACGTGCCTTTAACCACTGAGCGATCTTCTCAACCCTACTCATTTTTACTTGAAAAAGTATTTAATATTATTAGTCTACAGGAGAATTGAATAATACATGACTCTCCAAAATGCTCCCTAGAAGTTCCACGGATGAGGGTGGTGTAAGCAGTAGGCAACCTGACTGCATTTCTCCACTGACAAGACAGGCTGAGTCCTTCCTAAGTTCTTATCCGACCCCAGTGTGACAAGCTCATCTCTCTCCATCAGTGGGCAAGACGCAGGAAGCCTTGAAGTGCTTTTACTTAGTGTGCTTTATACATTAACCAGCTGAAAATTTACAAAGGAAGGATAGTTGTACATAAAGAAAATAGAGGTAGGGAAAGAATGATAAGTTCAGAAGGGAACATAAAATATATGCTGAGACATTCTCCATGATGGACTTGGTCAGGGTCCATAAAAAGAACAAGCCGGTGAGAGAAGGGAAGGACAGCGCTACTTCATGCAAGGCAGTTGCTCCCATGGTCTTTATAAGGGCTGCGGTGAGCGATGATATTCTGAATCTCATATATGAGCTTCCTACAATATCTTCAAATAAAGGCCAAGGGCATGGCTTACAGCTCAGTTGAACAAAAATGTCTATCTTAAATTTTTGTAAGACAAGATATGCAAATAAATAAGATAAGCAATAAATAGTAAGTGGAAAGAAACAAACATGACAGTGTGAGTTTGAAGAGCTCTGCTGGCTTGGAACTATCACAGGACAGATCTTACCATACGCATAGGAATGTCTGGAGTTTCTTCCCCTCAGGCTGTTCTCCACATTGATGTTTCAACCAAGCTTTTGAAGCCATGAAAGCAATAATTTTGATGGGATTCTGCCTGACACATACCTTCTGGAATTCAATCTGCTATGTGGCTAATTATGTCCAGAACCCTGGGACAGAATTCCTCATGTGAAGGGTGGGACTGCAAATGTGGAAGAAGCCAGCTGAGTAGTGGCTCTGGGTTCTTCTTGACTACACGGTCTTCTCACAATTTCTGATTTGTCCTAAAATGTGGGTGAATAGAAGGCCCCCAACATTCTGTATCTATAGAACAGTGCCGTAAGAATTTAAACATGAGGAAAAATGTTAGGTGTGGGCTGGGGAAATGGCTCGCTCAGTTGTTACAGGCTTGCAAAGTCTGCTAGCCTGGGTCCAACTCCCCAGCACCCACGTAAAGCTGAATACCTTGACAATGTCTTTTTGATGCAGGATTTTGACATCTGGGAGGGCTCTCCCAAACTTGTGTGCCCCAATTTTGGGTCCTTATTCTAATTTTAGCAAAGACTTGATAAAGCAAACTAGAGAAGGATAAATTATGAGTTGTTGAGTTTATTTTAGAAGAAATAATTTGTGAGGTTTATTTAGGAGAAATTGATATCTAGGAAAATGCTGGAGCAGTTTTATACACACACACACACACACACACACACCAGACGAGAGAGGATTAAAGAATAGTGAAGGACTCAGAAATTAAAGATAAACCATATAATCAAAGTGAGAGGGTACTCCCAATGCATGATATAGAAGGCAAGATGAAAATTACCCAAGTTGCAGGGTGGGGTGCGGTCGTGCACACCTCTAATCCTAGCACTTGCGGGTCAGAGGTAGGAGGATTGCCATGAGTTTGCGGCCATCCTGAGACTACACAGTGAATTCCAGGTTAGTCTGGGCTTAAGCAAGACCCTACCTCAAAAAAAAAAAAAAAAAAAAAACTAAATACATACATCCAACCCCAAGATAACTATTCTCCCTTTCCCAGCTAGGCTGGTCTCAGCCATGCTGGTCCCAGTCAGGCTGAGAAAGAGGGACAGATTAAAGGGGATGCTCAGGCCAGGTCACAGGATAAGGGGAAGAGAGAGGGGCTAACTGGGTAACCTCCTTTATATGGTTCAGTCATCCAATCAGGGTGAGCTTCATCATCAGGCTCAGGGACCTGATTGGTTCAGACTTGCTGACCTCAGAGGCTGAGCTGAAGAAGAAGGAGGAAGTTCCTGCTGGGCGTGTCACTGGCAGCCATCTTGGAGAGACAGGAGCAGACCCAAGTTTCAATTTTGCCAAGATGGACGGAATGGCATGTACTTGTTCCCTCTTTGGGCTTCTGTCCCTGAGTTCCTGAGAGTAAAAGTACCTTACACCTGTTTCTCCTTCAGTCTTACCTCCACATATATGCCATGGTGTGCACATCTACACACACAAACACACACAAACACACATACATGCAAAATAAATATTCTTATTTTTTAAAAGTTAACCTCTTTTTAAGTTCTATGGCTCCTCGAAGAAATGAGATCAGGTTTTGACCAAGCTTCAGGCACATTTCTTTGTGTTCAATTTAGCACTGTACTCCTCAAAATCACTCAGAGTGGTGACTTGGGACTTCTGTTTATCCCACATGCTGACTTTTACCTTCGTTGTTTCCTGAGGTCATCAACGCTGTGCAGGCTACCAGGTGTGCCTCTTGTGCGATCACCCTCCTCCTTTTTTCCCTCTCTTCTTGTCTACCTGCCTTCCTTCCACTTTAATGCAGATCTAAATTCACAGGTTTTCTCAGAGCTTTTAGATAAAACTATGCATAACACTTTTGTATAATTTTCTCATCTGCTTAATTGTCTGGTGATCGAGAGCTTTAATTTCTCCTAAGAGGTTCCAAATTTTCACTGCTTCTGTTGAAGTCTCAGGCCTGTGCCTTTTTCCACAATGGCTTTTTTTTTTTTTTTTTAAAGCAATCCCAAAAGACTGACCTTTCTTTTTAATGAGAGAAGAGAGAGAGGCAGAGAGACAGAGAAAATTGGCATGCCCGGGCCTCCAGCCACTGTAATCGAGCTCCAGACGTGTGCATCACCTTGTGCATAAATCACCTGTGTGTCTGGCTGACATGGGATCTAGGGAGTCAAACATGGGTCCTTAGGCTTCACAGGCAAGCACCTTAACCACTAAGCAATCTCTCCAGCCCTACAATTGCTTTCCTTTTAAAAAATATTTTATTTATTTATTTTCCAGCACAGAGAAGGAGAGAGAGAGAGAGAGAGAGAGTAGGTATATGAGGACCTCCAGCCATTGCAAACAAACTCCAGATGCCACTTTGTGCATATGGCTCTATGCGGGTACTAGGTATTCAACCCACACAATTGCTTTCTAATAAACATATCAAGGGTTCCAGAGATAGCTCAGTGGGTAATAACGCTTGCTGCAAGCATCAGGCCTTGAGAGGGCCTTAGGCTATCTACGTTCAATTCTAAAGGACTTATATAAACATCTAGGTGTGTCCTTCCATGTCTGCACCCCCACTCCTGTGAGGAAAGACTGTAAAGTCTCTGGAGCTCATGAAAAATCACAAGAACGCATTCAGAAATAGACTTAGTCTCAAGGAAATACATGAATGAGTATAGAGAAAGGATACCCAGCATTCTCTTCTTGCTTATGTGTGCCTGTAACCACATCTGCACATATATATACATACATACATATATATATATGCATAACACACATACCACAACATACTACACCCAAAACATAAACACAGCAACACAATAGTTATTGTATAATCTATTTTTATCAAATTACCCTGATTACAATATCAAAAATCCCCACATTAGTAATGGTGCTGAATGGAATTGAGGGGAGTGGAGAATTATGTGAGTTTTATGTTGTATCCTATCTGTGACAATGGACAGAGTACAGAAGGATCGTCAGTTAGCATGGGAGTTCTGTGTTCTTGTTAGTAATGGTATCTTAGGATGATTAGGGCATTGCATACACTCTTAACTTTTTTTTTTAACAGGGTTTCTGTAATGCATGCAAGCTGTATATCTTCTTCGTACTGGTTAAAAAATAATAAAAATAAAAAATAATCCCAGTATTTGGAAGACATCTTTATCATGAATGGTTTCCAGAAATTGATATCCTGAGCTGGAAAGACCGCTCAGTGGTTAAAGGCATTTGCTTGCAAAGCCTGACGGCATAGGTTTGATTCTTTAGTGCCCAAGTAAAGCCAGATGCACAAAGGAGTACATGTGTCTGAAGTTCATTTACAGTGGCAAAAAGCCCTTTTGTGGGCTGGAGAGATGGTGTAGCGGTTAAGTGCTTGCCTGTGAAGCCTAAGGACCCCGGTTCGAGGCTCAGTTCCCCAGGTCCCACGTTAGCCAGATGCACAAGGGGGCGCACCCGTCTGGAGTTCACTTGCAGAGGCTGGAAGCCCTGGTGCGCCCATTCTCTCTCTCTCCCTCTATCTGTCTTTCTCTCTGTGTCTGTCGCTCTCAAATAAATAAATAAATAAATGAAATTTTTTAAAAAAGCCCTTGTGTGCCCATTTTTTCTTCTCCTTGCAAATAAATAAAAATATTTTTAAAAAGGAATAGTCTTCCTTTGAATTTTATGAGCTATAAGATATTTTCTTTACCATACAAATTTCCTCTGTGATTAAACTGCTACTACATACAAATATACAAACACATGTGTGTATATAAATGTACATATGTAATATCACATATATGTGAGTGTAGCATGTCTAATTTTGTAGAGGTATATTCTTAGGAGGATTTTTGATTTTCTGTTTCTGCTGTTCTATTGATAACCTTGAAGTTGTCTGTTTTCCCATTAGAGAATTAGTACTTGACACCTATTTATGAATTGATAAAATCGAAATGCCATTTCCACTTGAGCAATGATTTTCACTTCTCCAGAATTTCTAACTACTAATTTTTTCAACTTGTGTCCTTGAGGTAGTAATTTATTTTGGTTTTTAAATATCAAGTTTTAGTATTTGTTCCTAAGAGACTGTCACATGGCCGAACTGTACTATGTGAAAATAATCAGCATTCACCACTCGACAGCGGTTCCCATATTTCATCACCTGCTCTGCTGCCAGCATGTTCCATAAATTTAGATATCTATTACCTGACTATGCATAACGATGTTTTGAAGTGTTTTAGCAACCAAATAAGTCATGCAGTCAGAAAGAGGTTCAAATGATTTGCTCATATTTGGGGTTGTCAAGGAAACCATTTCCTTATAGAGAGTTTGACAACAGTCATGTTTTGTTTTCCAATGCCACAGATGCCTGGAGAAGAGAGTGTGTGATGAAACACTCCACAAACCAAACGGAAGGTATGAAAATTCAATAGCTGCAAAATTCTGGATATCAATTGATGAGATATTTCATAGTTGGGAACGGGAAGTCAAGAAGGATAATATGTTGAAAAGTGGCAGAATTAGGGCTAGAGTGGAATATCATTGCTGAAGCAAACCATGGTCTCGGTATGTCCTGAAAATGTACTGTGTACATTTTATGAGGAACTTTAATTAAACAGCCTCGTCTGTACCATAATCAAACTCTTGGGATGGAATTCTAAACAGATTTGGTAACCTCATGCATGGGAGGTTTGAATACATTGTCTGGTGATAGACTGGACTGCTGCAGCTTGTAGTGGCTGCAGTTTCTGGGCTCATGCAGTTTCTGTGAGATTTGCCCCTAAAGGGAAGGTTTAAGTGGTTTGTCATGGTGCTAAAGCTCCTTGGGAGAAAAACAAAAAAAGGATCTAATATGTTGATGATGGATAAAGTCTATTCTTACAGCACTTTTTCAAGGTATGTGCATCTAGAAAAAGATTTTTTTTTAAAATATATTTTATTTATTTGAGAGAGAGAAGGAGAAAGAGAGAGAGAATGGTGCGCCAGGGCCTCCAGCCACTGCAAATGAACTCCAGATGCATGTGTCCCCTTGTGCATCTGGCTAACGTGGGTCCTGGAGAGTTGAACCGGGATCCTTTGGCTTTGCAGGCAAATGCCTTAACCACTAAGCCATCTCTCCAGCCCTAGAATAAGATTTCTATAGGAGAAGAGATGAAGTTGGTTTAACCCTGCAACTTTTGATTCTCAAGTTTCAAGTTCTCATTCATTAAATGTCAGATACAAAATATGAAAGGTGTGGAGAAAGTTAAATTGGAAGGTAAATGATTCTATACAGACAAAAAATAAATTGTTCCTAGCCATCAACCTATGAAAAAGGTCATTATTGAAGAAATGGATAATTTACAGTGTTGGAAGTCAGATGAAGTTCAATTGGGAAAGCTAAATTCATAATAGATTTTGATGTCTAAAGATATTAAATTGAGCATTTACCCCTTATTCTATAAGCTGTCAGGTCATTTATATAACATGGAGATTATCCTTTTTCCCTTCCTTAACTCAGAGGTGGGCTCTTGTGTGACTTTTCCTGAGAAGTTATGAACAAATGCCTATTCATCCCAGATAGGGCTCCGAGGGATGATTTTACCCAAGTCTAACTTGGTAAACTAATGAGTTTGTCTATAAATGTATATTCATCCCAGATAGGGCTTTGAGGAAAGATCAAAGGAACTATTCTACTCCAAATCTAGCTTGGTGAACGAATGAGTTTATGAGGGTTATTTAGAGGAACATTAGTGACTCAAAGGCAGCTACGTCACCGAAAAGCTCACCCCGGCATGGATGACGCACAAAAGCTGCATCCTGGGCGCTCTCTTCCCAGCTTGTAGGCAGCTCCACAGAAGAGGCTTCTGGATCCATTGGCAAATATCTGAACTTCATGTGGAAGAAATAACTACACAACATGGACACTACAGCTGATGGTATAGTAAAGTTTTACATTCATTTTTCTTACGATTGTCCACAAAGAAAATGCTGTTTGGGTGATTCAAGTTCACAAAAGAGAGCAGATTATCCCTGTCTGGTCCCTCACTTTTTTTTTTAAATTTGTTTTTATTTATTTATTTGAGAGCGACAGACACAGAGAGAAAGACAGATAGAGGGAGAGAGAGAGAATGGGCGCGCCAGGGCTTCCAGCCTCTGCAAAC
This sequence comes from Jaculus jaculus, assembly GCF_020740685.1. Taxonomy (NCBI): domain Eukaryota; kingdom Metazoa; phylum Chordata; class Mammalia; order Rodentia; family Dipodidae; genus Jaculus; species Jaculus jaculus. The sequence continues at coordinate 292,156,180 of NC_059102.1, read as the reverse complement.
GAACTCCAGACGCGTGTGCCCGCTTGTGCATCTGGCTAACGTGGGACCTGGGGAACCGAGCCTCGAACCGGGGTCCTTAGGCTTCACAGGCAAGCTCTTAACCGCTAAGGCATCTCTCCAGCCCTGGTCCCTCACTTTTAAGAGTGTAATATGGGGAAGAATTTATCTCACCATAGTATCATTTCCACATCACTGCAACAGCGCTATAATACAGAGGTGGAGGAAAAGTATAGCAGGCGAATTATGTGACGAACACAACTGACCTCAGCAAATACATGCTATAGAAAGGTCTAGGTAGAAGTGAATTGTAGGAGGAGAAACAGGCATAGAACAATTTCAAATCCCTGCATGTATGAACAAACAAAATTTTACCCACCCCTTAACCTTAGCTAATTAATTTTTCCTTTTTGATTATCCTCCAGCCCTAGCAACCATAATTTTTGGATTCTCAAAACAATTATTATTTATTTGCGTGTGTGTATGTATGTGTATGTGTAGGGAGGCGGCAGGGGTGCCTCAGGGTCCCCTGCTGCTGCAAATGAACACTAGGTGTACGCACCGCTTTTTGCATCTGCTTTATGTGGGTACTAGGGAACTGAACCTGGCATGGCAGGTTTTGTAAGCAAGGGTCTTTTACCACTGAGCCATCTCTCCAGCCCTGGATTTTTTATCTTTTTCTCTTAGAACTTCCATTTTCCAATTAGTCAATCTGAAGCCTTGAGAATGAACACAATGGCGAAATGCCTTCAAATTATATTGCATAAGCATCAATTAGAAGGAAAAAGAGGCATGTATTTGAAAGGCTGTCACATAGAGGAATTTAATTTACTTTGTGACCTTTTTCCTCCACAGATTGAACTCGGATCAGTGGGCAGAAGATGCCTCACAGTAGATAGTCAAGCCCTCGGGGAATGCTAAAAAGAAGAAGGCTGCTTTGAGATGCAGAGAACTCTGCCCTGCTGGAAGCTGACTTAATGTTACCTACCTTGTCTTGTACTTTACCTTAGTTTTTCTTTAGACTTTCTGGCCTTTTCACTGCATGAACTATCTTCTTCTTTCCAACAGTGTTTCCTCCTAGACTAGAAAGTCTTGCCTCTGCATTTAACTCAGGTTCCCTTCCTCCTAATCTCTTTATCATATCATCTGTTGACTTGACCGAGAAATAGGCACCGAGTCCTTGGATTGCCTCCATACTGACTCCTGAGCCCATCATGTTCTTTCCATGCTATCTGCTCTTCCTTCATGGTTCTTTGGAATGCGAAGTCCACGAGGGTATAAATGGTCCCTTAAAAAAATACCTGGTTAGTCAGCACAATAGTTAGTTTCTCAGTGAAAACATACCAAATGAATAAGTAATGGCCAAACAAGTTAGTGTGAGGGCTCACTTTTGCTTTGCGGTTCGTCTTTTCAGCCACTAAACTTTTTTTTTTTTTTTTTTAATTTGAGAGTGGCAGACACAGAGAGAAAGACAGATAGAGGGAGAGAGAGAGAATGGGCGCGCCAGGGCTTCCAGCCTCTGCAAACGAACTCCAGACGCGTGCGCCCCCTTGTGCATCTGGCTAACGTGAGACCTGGGGAACCGAGCCTCGAACCGGGGTCCTTAGGCTTCACAGGCAAGCGCTTAACTGCTAAGCCATCTCTCCAGCCCCACTAAACATTTTTTGAGCACGTACATTTTGAGCACTGTGGATATATACAGATGAATAGCACATAATAATTTCTCCTCACATCTTATCACCTAGTAAAGAGGAATGTCTGTGAGCAAAAATGAACTGGTCAGGCAATGTAAAAAAAAAATAATAATAATACATGTGCTTAATCAACTTAGTTGGTGTTAGGTTTTCTTCCTGGAGAGATGTGAGTAGTTGCCTATTACACCAGATTGTTGACAGACCAAAGAAACAGTTCTATGCCGGACCAGCTTAGTGATCCTGGGAGTTTCTTGGAGTTACTGTAAGAGCGTAGGTGGCTCAAGGACAGTTGCATTACCCAGAACCTCACTCCAGCACAGATGGGCTCCGGTAGGAGCTGCAGGCCGCCCTGCTGGCCAGTGCCTCTCTTCTCCCCAGCAGTTCTCACTTCTCATTTAAATGTGGGGAGGGGCTTTGTGAATCTGTAAGTTTTAGGAAGTTCCTAAGATTTGTGAGTTTACTTCCTGAATTTTCTAAGTTTTGTTTACTTCTGGAGTCTGGTTTTCTTTGTTTGTTTGTTTGTTTTTTGAGGTAGGGTCTCCCTCCAGTCTAGGCTGACCTGGAATTCACTATGTAGCCTCAGGCTGGCCTCAAACTCATGATTTCTGGGATCAAAGGCGTGCACCACTTGGCCAGCTTACTTCCTAAGTCTTAGGAGCCTCCTCTACACAGCAATCAGAGTTCCTGAGGGTCAGATTCTCACCACTTGGTCAGGGTCTTGCAGACAGTCCAGCTGGATATTCTGGAACTGAAGGTAGCTCCTTTTTTCAGGCCACAGTCACCCACATCCGATGACATGAGCCAAGAGAGTCCAGAGGAGAGCCCAAAGTTCTGAGTCTGATGACTGGTCTCCTTAGTAGACACTGCCTTCCCACAGTCTATAGATTCTCATGTTTTCCATTTTCATTTTGGATCTCATGTCATTCTACATCAAAAATCTGTTTATATTGGTTCATAGTCACATTGTCTCATTCTCAGAATCAGAGTAAATATACACATGACTCGCCCCATAACGATGCCTATCAAAGATGCACCACATGTATAATGGTGTTCCCATAAGGTTGCATCACTGAGTGACATCATTGCCATCTTATTCTGTGAAAGCCTACTCTACTTCATTCACACAATGACAGAATTGCCTAATGACACATTCTCAGAATGTATCTTTATCAGTAAGTTGCACATGACTGGAGTTATAAAACATTTGATTTTTCATTCTGAAACTGTTTAAAGCTCAGACTCTCCACTTGGATTCACAAACATAGTTAGCTATTTTATGACAACCTTATTTATTTTCCTTTATTCAATTTTTTGAATCCCAGCAATGCAATAGAGACCCCTCCATGGTTATTACTCTGTTAGTCAGCTTATTTGCAATGGCTGTAAATACCTATTCCTTCTCATTATTACATGTTTAAATCAGAAGTTTCTCTAAAGCTTAAAGCTTTAGAGAATGGTTTTTACACACCATTTAAGAAGAGAAAAGAAGGATATGTTTTAGAGTGAGTGGAAGACTTTCCCTTACTACTACAATGTCCTTCCTCCTCTAGACATTCCTGGTTTCTAATTACTAATGTCCTACAGCTATAGTCCTATAACAAAATGTAATGTTGTGATTACAGCTTTTTCAGCCTCTTTATAAATAAGCAGGAAGGACATTGCCATTAAAGCAGAAGAGAATTGGTGTGTTGATCTAGATTTCTTCCGCTTAATGAATAACTGTTCTGACATCCAGAATTCCAGACATTGAAATGAGCTTTGTCTCATGACCCTGCCTGCCAGCTTCATGGACTGAGTGTCTGACTTCACTCCACCATGACACACTTGGGCCATGTGATGCCAGCAGTCAAGTGAGTAAAGTCAAGTCTAAAGTCTGTGTGTAGAATCATGAAATCTACCCTCAGGCTGCTTTCTCAAAGCACTGAACTTTGAAAAAAAAAAAAGCCTGCATTCTAATTTATAACCCAGCCAGTTATTTATTCACCAAAATCTGTTACTTGTTAGTGATATAAATTTCATTTATCAAATTATTCCACTGTGGCTTTGTGATGATGGGAATAAGGGGGAGAAACTAAAAATGTGCTTTCAAACTCTCCAACTCACCAAAAAGTTCCAATGATGACTTGGAGAGATGTCTTAGTGGTTAAGGTACTTGCTCGAAAAGCCAAAGGATCCAGGTTTGATTCCCCAGGACTCACATAAGCTAGATGCAAAAGGTGGCTCATGCGTCTGGAGTTTGTTTGCAGTGGCTAGAGGCCCTGACACACCCATTTTTTTCTTCCTTTCTCTGTCTTTCTATCTGCCTCTCTCTCATAAATAAATAAATTAATTAAACCTCCTCCATGTAGACCAGCTGACAGAAAGCTGGAAGAAGCCATTCTGCATGCAGTTCAATGGGAGAGAGAGAAATCACCAGTGAAGATACTCAACAGTGGACACTACAAGCCTTTTATTTGGCCAGCCAGGCCAAATGAGCCAACAGGTGCAATAGTGGCACATCTGTCATGGTCGAAGTGGACTGGAGGCCCACTTCATGGGGAGGGGGGTACATCCCTGATACTGAAAACTTAAAACAGAGGTAGTCATGAGCCCTAGGGGTGTAACGTCTGCTGATGTCTGGATAAGTGTATATACTATGCTTATTAAACTGCCCAGTAAGCGCTTCTCTTAATGTTCATACACTTATATTAATGCTCTTCTCACTTTTTGTAGAGAATCTTCTCTTTTCAGATGACAGTGACCTTGGATGACTCAGATGGCATCATGGTGTTGGAAAGAAGTGATAGGAATGCACAGCGCTACAATATTTCTATCACACCTTCCAAGGCTCAGGGTCTATTGCCGAAGAGGTGGCAGAAAGAATGTAAGAGCCAAAGGAAGGATAGGACTCCTTACAACAAGCTCCTCCAGACACAAAATGGCCTGGATATCCATGACCTCACAGTGCCTGACACTACCTACATAAGACCATCATAATAGGAGGAAAAGATCATGACATCAAAATAAAAGAGAGACTGAGTGAGATGGGGAGGGGATATGATGGAGAATGGAGTTTTAAAGGTGAAAGTGGGGGGAGGGAGGGCATCACCATGGGATATTATTTATAATCATGGAAGTTTTTAATAAAAAAAATTGGAAAGAATAAAAAATTTCCAATGAGTCTAATGGCATATGTTTTAGTTCATATTTTCCACTCATGAAAGTGTCCATGCAAGTCACTATTGTAATTTGGTATTTCTCTTTCATTTCTTCCTTTTCAGTTGAAATTAAAGCACCAAATTATACTATCGTTTATTCTTTATCTCTGCATTCCTGTGATGGTCAATTTTGATTGTTGACTTGATTGGATTGAGAAATACCTGGGAAATACATGAAGCACAGCTCTGCATGTTTCTGCAAATACATTTCCAGAGAGGCTTAACTGAAGGGGAAAGACCCACCATGGATGTGGAAGCCTCCAATAACCAAGTGGGAAAGGTTGGGAGCTGGCGAAATGCAAGGGGGAAAGGAGGATCCCACTGGTGTGGTGATGGTGTTCTTTCTCCTCTTCCTTCTCAACTTCCTCCTCCTCCTTCTTCTTCCTTTCTCTTTCTCTTGCTCTCTCTCTCTCTCTGCCACCATGTTGTATGCTGCTCTGCTCTCCCTGCCTTTTAATAGACTGAAACCAGGAGCCCAAATGAACCTTTTCTCTTTTGTTTTGAAGCATTTGTTACACAAAGGAAAAAAAAAAAAAAAAAAAAAAGCTAGAGGATCCAATACCAGACTCAGAATCACTGGTGACTTTGTTTTCATGGGATAGTCCTTAAGTAAATATTGCCTTGAAACCTGGATTTTTGGAAGACAGAAATCCAAAGCTGACTAAGATTTCTTGAGCTCAAGGTCACATAGAGTTTTCCTCATCAGTGTATTCCAGAGTTGAAATGTAAAGAGTTGCATGTAATAGCACCAATTCTAGATTTATTAAGAGAAAAAAATACATGGATAATCTCACACTGAAGCTATATTGTGAAAGTCAGGGAGAACATTTAAATCAAGCACAAACGAATTGTCTTTCTAAACTTATCCAGTGTTCTCTGCCAACTCCTTCTGTGTGGGAGTTGCTGATCTGTTCTTCAGATTCTGTGGTGGTTTCCTAAGGTCATGTTCCCTCAGTATTCAAGTACCTATACACCTACCCAGAAGGCCAGATTCTCATCTGCTACATCCAAATTGGGGTAGACAAGAAATTCTTTCAAGTTCCCTTGGCCAGGAGATGCTGGTTTAGGCAAAGTCAGCACTTACCATCACTCTGACAAATCCCCCTTAGAGTTTTCTACGTGGAAACCGTTTTCCCCAGAAAGCAATTATTGAAACAGCCAAGGCTAAGGCAGGTCTTCACAGAGTGTAAACTGGGCATAATTGGCTCAGGCTTGCATTGTTAGTAGAATGAATGAATATTTCTTGTGGGAGAGAAGATTTACTTGACACAATTAATGACTGTGAAGAGACATCGTAAGTAGATAGAAGGTGACTTGAGGAAGATGATGGGCAAGTAGTCATGGCATGGCAGGACCTGTGTTGTGCTTCTGCACGCAGATGCTGAGCATCCCACTGGAAATACGCAATGGGACCTTTGCAGAGTTAGGCCCAGGATTATACGTTTCCCTCAAAATTCATGGGAAATTTAGACAGCAGTGCCTGGGAACTATTCCAACAAAAGGAAGTGTCCTACACGAGTGTTGTATGTAGTGCTCTTTGGGTAGGTGGAGAGACAATAGATGCTTATTAAGTGTTTGTTTGACTGCATGCAGAAGTAAACAGGGACTAGGTAGAAGGTGTCCTTCGCTCCAGTCCCAGCTCTTCTGCCTTCATTCCTCACCTGAAACTGCTGTCAGCAGCTGCAGTTTCTGAGCTGTCATCTGAAAGATGAGGCAGGAGGCTGGAAGGGACAAACAAAAGATGAAGATTAAAAATGGCTTCTTGGGGGGCCTTGTGTAACACCTGGTCTTCCTTCACTCTCCCAAAAGAGGCAGACTGGCATTTCGTCTCCTCTAGCCAGGTAACAGCATGTGTGTGATTGAAAGTTATTGATGACTCCTTTCTGGGCTTAGTCCCAGAGACAGAAACTGACATTGAAGTGGTGTAAGTGACAGAAGTGTGGCCTTGCGGGACCCCCCAAGAGAGTTCCAGAAAAGATCAGCTGTCCTTCATCAATTGAGTTGGCTGTGTTCCTAGTCGAGCCGTCCATCATTATGGCAGAAGGGTGAGCTCATGGGTAAATGGAGCTTGAAACCTGGTGTGCTTTGTTATTGTGGTCTCAGAGCATAAAGTGAAATGTCTGAAAGACCCAATCAATCTCATTGTCTATGGATCCACACTGAGAAGACCTTTCTGCATTCTGCTTTATCCTTGGGTTGTTTCCCTCCTTCTGGCGCAAATACGTGGCTTGTGCTCAGTGAATTGTGTTTGGTGGTTGATTAATGGAATCGCGGACTTTTTCAGGTCTGAGGACAGTTTTCAAAAAGAACAACTAGCAGGTGTGGTGGTACACGCCTTTAATCCCAGCCCTCGGGAGGCAGAGGTAGGAGGATCGCTGTGAATTCAAGGCCACCCTGAGACTACATAGTGAATTCCAGGTCAGTCTGGACCAGAGTGAGAGACCCTACCTTGAAAAACCAAGTAAATAAACAAATTAAAAAAAATCAACTGACTGAGGGGAGCTGGAGGTAGCACCACTTGAGACGTGTGCCCTGTGGACAGGCACAAAGTCTCTGAGATGGGCATCATTATTCTCCCTTTTTAGATTGAGGAAACAGCTTCCAAGAGGCTGAGAAATTGGCTTAAATTAACATATGCAACCATGTAAGGGTAGGCAGGGTAAAAGATGGTGGGAGGAGAGGTGAAGGGGAAGGACTAGAAGGAGAGGGCTGGCAGTCGGAGTCATAGAACATGAACAGCAGACGTGGGCAGGAAGGAGAAGGTTGTTCTGTTCTTGGTCATTCCTTCCCTTTGTACCTGATGTTCAGTCATAAGTTCCTTGAAAGTTTGAGCAGCTATTTTATGTATTTATTACTGGTTTAGAGCCACTTCTCTAAGTAGTATAGTGTTAGATAACCAGTGGGCAAAATCAGTTTTTGGTCAGAGCTGGCTAAAGTCTATTGCCAGGTCAAACAACCACAGACCAGACAGTCTCTACTGCTGGGATCAATATAACACAAGCCAATCCTGCCCCAGACTTGCCCTCTCTCTGATAGACCCAGTAGCCCAGGGCCTTGCACGTTCCAGGAAACACATGATCCATGTCCCCCTCAGCCTGGCTTCTTCTTAGTGGCAGCAAGTTGTTTCAAATCATGGCATCTCATAAATACTATTGCACAACGTTTTATGCTCAGCTGTAAATAAAGTAGCAGGAGAGTATCTGAAATATTAACAGAAATTTATTCTTTTTTTTAAAAAAATATTTTTTTATTTATTACAGTCAGCGAGAGAGAGAGAGAGAGAGAGAGAGAGAGAGAGAGAGAGAATGGGAGCACCAGGGGCTTCTAGCCACTACAAACAAACTCCAGACCCATGCACCACTATGAGCATCTGGCTTATGTGGGACCTGGAGAATTGAACCTGGGTCCTTAGGCTTCATAGGCCTGTGCCTTAACTGCTAAGCCATCTCTCCAGCCCCAATTTTTATTCTTAATGTTTGCTTATACTTGACATTCAAAGTGCTTTAAAATAGTTACATGTCTTAAATGCTTGCACTGAGATATATACTTACTCAATGATCTTTAGCGTTATGAAGAATTTGGTGATGCTAAATAACATTTGTAGGAGGCTATTTATTTGGACTAGACTTCTGTTCTAGGCCCAGCAAACCAAACCAATGTGGAGTCATTGGTATGAAATGAAGCTAATTAACTTGAGAGTGTGCTCATGTAACAAATGGCTAAGTTTCCACAGCAGCTGAGCTCAAGTCCGTCACAGGCAGCCAAGTGACTAAACCGAAGCAAGCCAATTAGGGTCTGCACTTCGCTGCTGTTTTCTGCCGTAAATACTGCCCGGCCAGCTTGTATGTTCTTTGAGCTTGTTTCTAAGCTGAGGGATGCTGGGTTCTAGAATCGTGGATGGAAGCCAATTGAGTCTTACTTTGTTAAATCCGTGACTTTTGACAGAACAAAACTAGTGAAAAATTTTAAAGGAACAAGTTTAATAATTTTAGAAGGCTGTTATGTAAACATTAAAGGGGCATATAATTTGTTTGTGGAACCTTTACAGTCACCAGAAGAGTAAATATGAAAACTGTGTTTTCACCTAGGGACCTTGTTTCCATTTACCTGTACACTGTACACAGAACTAGGAAACAGTGTGTCCATTTGATATAAGTCTGGGAGATGCCATAGTTCTTATTTCTGGAGAAGTTTCTATCAGCTGGGGGTATAATTGTAAGAATACTGTGTTATTGAAATCCAGGCCATTGTATTTAACTCCATTGTGTTACATATTTCTTTCACAATAAGAACAACTGAGAAATAGTTCTAAGAATGAGTGGGTTGCACTGTGCTTATTTTTTATAATTTTTATTTATTTATTTTATTTGAGAGAGAAAAAAAAATATATGGAGAGAGAGAGAATGGACACATCAGGGCCTTTAGTCATTGTAAATGAATTCCAGACATATGTGCCACCGTGTGCATTTGCCTTATGTGGGTCCTGGGGAATTAATCAAATCTGGGTCCTTTGGTTTCCCAGGCAAACACCCTAACTACTAAGCCATCTCTCCAGCCTTTTTTATTTTTATTTTTTATTATTTTGAGTATGTCATGAAACTGAAGTTTATTAATATTTAAAGCTCTCAATACATATTTGCCCAATTACATTCCAGAGAACACAGGAAAGCCTGCTTTGTGACATTAAGCTCTGCTATGTAAGAGACATAATATTCATTAAAACAGTAATTTGCATTTCTTAGGTCACTAGAGGTTGAACTTTTAGAAACCAATTTCACTTTTCCCACTAACCATTTCCTATTTTTTTAGATTAGTAGCAATTTTACTGTTATTTTAAACTTTAATCATTTCCTTGGTGACTAACTACTCTTACACTTTATTTCTTCACAAAAATCCCGCCCCCCCCCCCCCATTTTTACTCTGACTGTGCCAGGTGCCATCAGCCGGCCTTGTGCAGCCCAGGCTGAGGAAGGATCTACCCCTGGACTATTCCAGCCTCTTCTCACATGGGTTTTCTTTGCCTGGATGAGCTGTATGGAGCAAGAAACAGCCACGGGCAGTACATACCAACCAGGTCTTTTGGTTAACATTTCAACAGTGGTTTCCCAGTCTACCGTGGCTCTGTTTAGAACCTCAAAAAAGTATTTGTTGTTGTTGTTGTTTGTTTATTTTTTTTTTTCCCAGGTAGGGTCTCGCTGTGGTCCAGGCTGACCTGGAATTCACTATGTAGTCTCAGGGTAGCCTTGAACTCACAGCGATCCTCCTACCTCTGCCTCCCAAGTGCTGGGATTAAAGGCGTGTGCTACCACACCCAGCTAAGTTTTTAAAATTATGTTTGAGTTATCGATCATAGTGATGCTCTCTGCCTGTAATCCATCAATACTGGAAATGATCTACTTTGATAAGGATTAGGAAATGGCACACTAGGTCAGAGCTGACCGGGGTCTGTGCAAGCAGAATAAAAGCTGTGCAACTCAAGACATCCTAAGTACAATAAAATTATTTACAGAGGATGTCATGCAGATATACCTGGTACTGAATTACTGTTGTACTTTATACAGCACTTGAAAAATATTTTGTTTTGTAATCTTGGCCCCCAGAGCATTAGCCAACCGAATTATTAGTGCCACATAAAGCCTTACTAGAATCTCCATACCAGATCTCCATAGAGACAAGTTCCTCAAATAATCACCGGGTCATCTAAGAGAAAGTGCATACCTGAGTCTACGGATAGACCACTCCAGCCCCAGTGAGAAAACTGTCCCTACCCCACAACACCTGTAAACCATAGCCCTTTGCCTTTTGGCTGATTTCCTGCTTATAAATAGAGTGGTCTGGCTTCTGAGAGTTGATCAGATAATTTTGGGGAACTGCTGTATTCCTCATGCTACGATTCATTGCCCAATAACTAGTCAATCAGCACTTACTGTATGGAAGCTCCTGGGTATATAATGGTGAGAATGACAGAATACTGGCAGGGCAGGAGCCTGACTTTAGGGAGCTGCCAATAAAGTAGCAAAGGGAAACTTTCTATTTTTTTATTTTTTTGAGGTAGGGTCTCACTCTGGTACAGGTTGACCTGGAATTCACTATGTAGTCTCAGGGTGGCCTCGAACTCATGGTGTTCCCCCTACCTCTGCCTCCTGAGTGCAGGGATTAAAGGTGTGCACCACCATGCCCAGCTTGGGAAACATTTTTCTTTTAAAAAGGAAATACAGAAAGTATTTTTTTTTCAATTTTTATTAACATTTTCCATGATTTTAAAAAATATCCCATGGTAATACCCTCCCTACCCCCACTTTCCCCTTTGAAATTCTATTCTCCATCATATCCCCTCCCCATCTCACTCAGTCTCTCTTTTATTTTGATTTCATGATCTTTTCCTCCTCTTATGATGGTCTTATGTAGGTAGTGTCAGGCACTATGAGGCCTTGAATATCCAGGCCATTTTATGTCTGGAGGGAGCACGTTGTAAGGAGTCCTACCCTTCCTTTGGCTCTTATATTCTTTCTTCCACCTCTTCCTCATTGGACCCTGAGCCTTGGAAGGTGTGATTGAGATGTTACTCAGTACGCCATTCACTTCTTTCCAGCCCTATGATACCTTCTGAGTCATCCCAAGGTCATTGCCATCTGAAAAGAGAAGATTCTCTACCCAAAGTGAGAGTAGAATTAATATAAGGGTATAAATATTAAGAGACATGCTTACTGGGCAGTTTGATAAGCATAGTATATACATTTATCCAGACATCAGCAGATGTTATACCTCCAGGGCTCATGACTACCCCTGTTTTAAGTTCTCAGTATCAGGGATGTATTCCCTCCCATGGTGCAGGCCTCCAGTCCAATTGGAGGGAAGTTGGTTTCCACCATGACAGATGTGCCACTATTGTACCTGTTGGCTCATTTGGCCTGGCTGGCCAATTGTAAGGTTTGCAGTGTTCACTGTTGAGTATATTCACTAGTGGTATCTCTTTCTCCCATTGAACTACATGTAGAATGGTTTCTTCCAGCTTTCTGTCAGCTGGTCTACATGGAGGAGGTTATAAGCTCAGTTCCAGCAGGATTTCTCAGTGGCCTTACAGTCCAAGTATGTGGAGTCTTCAGCAATAGGGTCTTACCATCTATTCCTGGTGGGAAGCCAAGGGCTTAGGCAATGGCCTATAATGTTTGGGGGGCATCAGGGACCTCCCTGGCCAACAACTCACTGGAGGTATCCCATCCCTGGCACTGAAAATTTTCTAACAATGATCTATGGCTCCTGAGTGTTCCATTGTCCAAAACCAGAAAATATTTATGAAAGCTGTGGCGGAGAAAGGTCACGACCCCTTGGGAACACACAGGCCCTTTGGTAGGGAGGCAGCCAGAGAGGCTCATGGGGGAAATGATTGAAACTGAGGTGGACTGGGAGAAAGTGAGCTTAGGAGCAGGGGTAGGAGGGCCTTAGGCAGAGTAAATACTCTCCCAAGAGAGGGAGCAGTGGAGTTTTGGGGGGAGACAGAAAGGTTGGAGTTTAGGAAGAGGAGGCACAAGAGGTGCTATTATGGAGGCAGTAGAAAGTCTACCTTGCTCTCTCAAGGAGCCTTGATAGATACAGTAATGATCCTGGGCTTGTTTCTAAGAAAGTTCCACGACTGGCAATTCTATTGGCTTTAGCGAAGAGAGACACAGGCAACATGGTAGAGGAGGACTCATTGGCTGTGACAGCGTGGACAGTGACAACGCGTGGCTGGTACAGAGTCCAGGCAGCAGAATCTCACAGGCTTTGATGACATGGGAGATGAAGGCATGGTGAACACTTACTGGGGATGAGCACCGATCATCGAGGAAAAGGAAAGAAGCTCGGGTAATGACGCAAGAATGCATAGATGAGGGTTTCATTGCCAGCGCTGCAGCTCAGTAGCTTTGATAGATTAAGCAGATACTTAATGTCTTCTCAGAGCCCACTACATCACTACATGCCTCCCGGAAAAATAACAGTGAGCAAGAATGGAGCATCTTAACTTGTGTCAAACTTTCATGGGAAGAGAAGAATAAGCAAATAAATATTTTAATACTTATTTTTATTATTTATTTGATAGAGAGACAGAGAGCAAGAGAATAGGTGTGCCAGGGCCTCTAGCCACTTCAAATAAACTCCAGATGCATGTGCCACTTTGTGCATCTGTCTAATGTGGGTCTGGGGAATCAAACTAGGTCCTTTGGCTTTGAAAGCCAATGCCTTAATAGCTAAGCCATCCCTCCAGCCTGAAAATATTTTTTTTAATAAAAACCTAGAAGACTAGACAATTATAAATTGTGTAAAGTGCTATGAAAGAAGTAAAACTGAGTGATGTACTACAGCTAAAGAAATGGAATTAGTCACCCACCAATAAACTGGAAGCGGGGCACGGTACTAGTTTCAGGATGTGCAAAGTGCACAGAAAAGAAGGGGTGGAGGACCAAGTGACAGGATCCTATGGAATCAGGCCTAACAGGCTGTGAGGAGAGCAAGGTTTATTTTTTGAGAGCAAAATAAACCCTTCGGGTTTTGTAAGCAAGAGAATAAAAATGATTGCATCACATTATCACCTTGGGGTTGAATCGAGAGTGAATTGGAGGGGAGAAAGTGAGCAGAGACAACCCAGCTTCTGCAGGTGCGGGAGGGAGAAAGGCGAAGCGGCTTTCAGGGCAGCACTGCGCCCCAGCCTTCCCACCTGGCCGGCGAGCGTCTGCAAGGACTATTTGGCAAGGTCTGGACAAAAATCATTGAAAATGTGTTATCCAGTTCATAGTTTTGCAACATATCATATAAAAATGTTTAAAATAACAAATTATACAGAACTGCAGGGTTGAGGAGACGGCTGCGGGGTCGGAAGCTCTGGCTGTGCAAGCCTGACTGCCGAGTTCAGAGCCCGCAAGGTGCTGGACACCAGCAGTGTCTGCGTGTGCGTGTGCGTCTGTCATCCCTGCGGCGCTGATGTCAGGAGAGTCCGCAGCTCGGGAGCCACATTCACGGTGGCATAAACAAGACATACCCTGTCTCAAGTAAGGTGGCAGGCCAGGTTCAACATCCTAGGGTCGACCTTTGAACTCCACACACGTGCCAATACACCTGCATGTCCATGCGCAAACACACATCACACACACACCAAAACAAAGCTGTTCGTTATTTTTACAAAAAGAATTGCAGAAGGACAGGAAGAATTCTGGAGCGTTATAACGTACGCCCATCACAGACTCCACAATTACCTTGCAGCCTGTCTCACTTTTGACACATCTCAGAGTAAGTGCGGGCATCACTACACGTCATTGCTAGTGATAGCTGGGGATCTCTGGTTTTTATAACCCCTCTTTTCTTTTGTCACATGAACTTGAAATGCACAAATTTAAAAGTGGCATTTGATGAGCTTGACAAATGATACTCTCGTGTATATATCTCAAACTATCTTTGTCCTCTACTTTGGGGGGCCCTAGTGACACTACATGAGACTTCCAGTGTATCCCACAGATTTCTTAGTCTCTGTGTATTTTTTTTAACCCCCCCTTCTGATCTTTAGGTAAGACAATATACTGCTCTCTATTTAAGTTCACATTTTTCTTCCACCCACTCTGCCATGACCCCCTTCCATGAATTTTCTTTTTCTTTTCTTTCTAAAAACCCTTTGTGTGTGGATGTATATAAGAGAATATGGGCTGTCTGCCACAGTGATGCCTGTGGACAGCCTCGGTCTGTCTTCCCCTTCGCCCCGCTGAGTCAAGGTCCCTCTGTGGTCTGCGCTGCATCCGCATAGCTGCCTCAGACATCCTGACGTTCTCCTGTCTCTGCCGCCCCTCTCCCAAGTCCAGTGAGCCTTCTAAACTTTCAGTTTCATACTATTCCTTTTGAGAATTGATTTTGGTTCCTTGTTATAGTTTATTGTTCTACAGATTTTCCTGCATTTTCACTGTTGATGGGGATATTTTTTCTTTGTAATAGTGCACATAGTTGTAATAGGCTTTAAAATTGCCTGCCAATCTCAACAGCTACATCAGGAGTCTCCATTTATTGCCTTTTTTCTGAATAGTTCATATTTTCTGCTTCACTGTACATACAATAACTTTGGATTGCTTCTTGGGTGTGAGGATGGCATTTTATACAGGTTCTGGATTCTGTTAACTTCTTCATGGAAGTGTTATTTTTTTTTTTTTTTTCAACTAAACTTGAGAATAAGGAAGGCTGGGCTAAAATTGATACTAAATTTTTTTTTTGAGTTTACAAAAACTTTATGATAGCCTTTTCTCTTTATCAAGGGAGTCCAACAGTTGAGATAGCATTTCAGGTTTCCATGTAGCCTTGTCTTGGCTGCATGAATTCTGCCCTACACATATATGGTTCAGGAGTAAGCCAAAGGCTTGGGTAGAATTTAGGGTTTTACGTTTGTGACTGTCTGTTTTTCCTGGATTCTTCTCCATTCTTCAGTTATGTGGCTGCTCTGAGCTCTACCTTCTGGGTCTGACAGCCATTAAGTATGAAGTTTCTGGCTGAGTTTTAACCACATACGATGTCATTGAACTACCTTCAGATTCAAGGTTAACAAATGAGAGACATTCCTTCCTCTGTTCTTTGGTTGCTCCACAGTACTTTCAGTAAGCTTTTTTTTTTTCTTTTTTGTTTCTTCAAGGTAGGATCTTGCTCTTAGCCCAGGCTGACCTGGAATTCACTATGTATTTTCAGGGTGACCTCAAACTCAAAACAATCCTCCTACTTCTCCCTCCCGGGTGCTGGGATTAAAGGTGTGCTTCATCATGCCTGGCTCAGTAAGCAATTTTTAAAATAACTTTCACAGGGCTGAAGAGATGGTTCAGCAGTTTAAGGCACTTGCTTGCAAAGCCTGAATGCCTATGCTTGATTCCCCAGTAGCCACATAAAGCCAGATACAAAGTGACATCTAGAGTTTGCTTGCAGTGGCAAGATGCCTTGGTGTGCTCATTTTCTCTCTGCAAATAAATAAAATTTGGAAAAAAAAAAAAACTGGTCCAGAATTTAGCCTTATTTTCTGTTGGAATATTGGCCTCAAAAGGGCCGCCTAGGCAGACCAACACATTGCAAAACACACACACACACACACACACACACACACTTTAATCTCACAACTCAAGCAAAACTCTATCAACACTATAAGATAAATTATTGTATTAATAAGAAAACTGAGGCATGCAGAGTTTAAGTAACCTCCCAGATCATGCAGCTAATATATAGAGAAGCTCCCAAGTCTGACCTTCAGGTACCCTGGTACTAGGATGTTAGTAGTAGACACAGAAACAAATGAACAGACCTGAATGTCAGGAGATTGGGATCTCTGTAAGACTTGGAGAAATGAGGCAAGAGGGAACGATGGAAGGGGAAGAATCCAAGCATGTATTCCATACTTGAGTGACAGGATATATGGTGATAAAACTTACTGATGTAATAAAAAATGACAAAGATTAAAAGACATTATTGTTTTGTGGAGTGAATATTTTAAGGTGTTCAGTCTGAGCATTTTCTGGGCATTTTAATGGAGTTGTCTAGAAGCAAAGCATGGTGTCTGGGGGAGGTTTGCTGGAGATGGCTGCATAGCTTTTGTAATCATCAGCATATGGATGTCCTTTAATGCCATTGGATTGGATGAGATAGCTAAGGCAGAAATACAGACAGGGAACAGATGGCTTGCTTTGAGGACACTTAACATTAAGAGCTTCAGAAGAATTTGGCAAAACAACCTAAGAAAGAGCAGCCAGTGACTCTGAAAGAAAACCAGGAGAAGGTTGTGTTATGGAAGCCAAGAGAAAAGAAAGCTTTCAGAAGGAGGTGGTAACATGCATGAAGCTCTGCTGGATGGTATAGAAAGGTGGATTTAGCAGAGCGGAGGCCAGTAGAGAAGAGAAGATTGGAATTCAGATTGGAGTAGGTTGTCAATATTTGAATGAGGAAGGGGAGGCAGCAGATCCTAAACAATTACTTAATAAGGATTGTTGTGAATGGGAACCAAGAACTGAGATTTTAAAAATGTATTTGGAATGATGTAGTAGAGAGTGAGATATTTATCGACTTTAATCACTAACCCAAATACTTGGGTTAGTTTCCACTTGTAAGCAAGAACATGTGACATTCATCTTTATGTGCATAACTTAGTTTACTTAATATAATGTCCTGCAGGGGCTGGGGAGGAACTCAGTTAGTAAAGTGCATGCTCTGCAAGTGTGAGAATCTGAGTTTTATCCCTAGAACCCATGTGTAATATGGTAACACGTGCTTGTAATTCCAGCACTGGGAAGATGGAGATAGGAAGATCCTTGGGGCTTGCTGGCCACCCAGTATAGCCTAATCAGTGAGCTCCAGACCAGTGAGAAAACCTATCTTGGAAAAAAAGAAACAAAGGTGCCTGATGTCCCTGAGGGGTTACACCTGAGGTCTCACACACACACAAAGTGACATCCATCTCTTCTTGTCAGAATAACCAAATGACTTCCAGTATATCTCTGTTTCTTATCTCATAGAAGTAAAGAGACTAGAGAATAGTGGTTAGAACTTGGGAAGGGTATGGGAAGAGGGAAGATGGACCAAAGCTAGTGGGTACCGAAGTGCAGCTGGCTGGAAAGAGTAACTTCTAAGGTTCTATAGCACACTAGGATAGGATAACTATGATAATTATGTTGACAATTATATATTTCTCTTTTTGTTTGTTTGAGCCCAGGCTAACACGGAACTCACTGAGTAGACCCAGGCAGGTCTCAAACTCACAGTGATCCTCTTACCTCAGCCTCCTGAGTGCTTGGATTAAAGGCATGTGCCACCACTCCCAGCTTAATTCCTGTGGTGGTTTGATTAAGGTAGCTCTAATAAACATATGTGTTCTGAATGCTAGGTCTCCAGCTGGTGGCAATTTGGGAATTGGAACCTCTTGGAGGCAGTATATTGTTGGCTTATTGCCTTCCTGACTTATGGGTGTGACAGCCAGCTTCCCCTTGGCTGTGTTTGGCACACTCTCCTGTTGCTGTTGTCCACCTGATGTTGGCCAGGAGGTGATGTCCACCTTCTACTCATGCCATCATTTTCTCCTGCCATCATGGAGCTTCCCCTCAAGTCTGTAAGCCAAAATAAACCCTTTCCTCCCACGAGCTGATCTTGGTCGAGTGTTTTCTGCCAGCAACATGAAGTTAAATGCAACAATTCTGTATTTTAAAATAGCTAGTGTGGGGGATTTTGAATATTCTCAACACAAAGCAATGATAAATGTCTGAGGCGATCGACTGGCCAGTTACCCTGATCTGATTGTACACCTGCTGAAGTGTCATACTGTACCCTATAAATATGCAAAATTACTGTGTACCAATGAAAACATATTAAAATAGTCAGTGTGGACACTTCATTGGATTGTGTTGAGACATCCAAAACTTCTTTTCAGATCATAAACCATGTTAACATATTTTTAGAAATTTTTTAAAAAGTTATAGGTTTGCTAGTCATTTATTCTGTTTACCTTACATA
Organism: Jaculus jaculus; assembly: GCF_020740685.1. Taxonomy (NCBI): domain Eukaryota; kingdom Metazoa; phylum Chordata; class Mammalia; order Rodentia; family Dipodidae; genus Jaculus; species Jaculus jaculus. Next base: position 292,137,801 of record NC_059102.1, on the reverse strand, counting down.
GTAAATTCCTGTTAGTCAAGATCCGCATCTTTCTTTTGGCGTTGCATAAAAGTTGATGCTTCATGAATGCTGTTTGTAAATGATCTCCTCTGGATCTTTGATTAGTTGTTAGTCCCTAGATTTAATTTTCCCATTTTGAAAATTGGCAGGGCTGGAGAAATGGCTTAGTGGTTAAGGTGCTTGCCTGCAAAGCCTAAGGACCCAAGTTTGATTCCCCAGTACCCACATAAGCCAGATGTACAAGGTGGTGTGTGCATCTGGAGTTCTGCAGTGGCTGGAGGCCCTGGTGTACCCATTTTTTTCTCTCTCTCTCTCCCTCTTTTTCTCTCAAATAAGAAAAAATAAAAAAGAATTTTAAAAAATTGGCAGTAAGTGATGAAGAGATATTTGCTATCAGAGAGGGCTAAAATATTCTAAATGGAAAAAGAAGATTTAAAAAACAACATATCTGGGCTGGAGAGATGGCTTAGTGGTTAAGCGCTTGCCTGTGAAGCCTAAGGACCCCGGTTCGAGGCTTGGTTCCCCAGGTCCCACGTTAGCCAGATGCACAAGGGGGCGCACGCATCTGGAGTTCGTTTGCAGAGGCTGGAAGCCCTGGCGCGCCCATTCTCTCTCTCTCCCTCTAACTGTCTTTCTCTCTGTGTCTGTGGCTCTCAAATAAATAAATAAATAAAAATTTAAAAAAATATCTGGTACAGGCACATAGCTCAGTTGGTAGACTGCTTGCCTAGCATGCATGAAGTCCTAAGTTTGATTCCCCTCAACACATAAACCAGTCATGATGGTGCATGCCTATGATCCCAGCATTCAGGAAGTGGAGGCAGGAGAATCAGGAGTTCAGAGTCATCCTTGGCTATATACTGAGTTTGAAGTCAGCCTGTGACAAAACCATCCCAAAACAAAACCAACATAATGGAGCTCAGTGGTAAACCTCCCCAGGTCCAATCCCAGCACTGAAAAAAGAAAGAACAAACAAGCAAGCCAAACCCAGCATGTATGGAATTTCATTTTTGTAAAACTATGTACATGTGTGCATTTATATCCTTCATCCAATTCATTTATTTCATATGTTAATATCCAGAAATATTTTTAATAAGATTCTTTTAAAAATATTTTATTTATTTGAGAAAGAGGTGGATAGAGAGAGGGAGGGAGAGAGAGAGAGAATGGGTGCACCAGGGCCTCTAGCCACTGCAAACGAACTCCAGATGCATGCGCCACTACATGCATCTGGCTTACATGGGTACTGGGGAATTGAACCTGAGTTTGGCTTCACAGGCAAGCGGCTTAACTGCTAAGCCATCTCTCCAGCCACAGTATTTTTAATAAAGTATCAAAATGGTATAACATGCATCAAAACTTAATATGCAAACGCAAAACTAAAGAGAAAGCATGAAAAGTAGGTAATGTTTTCTATCTCAAAGTAGAACAAACTTGATCATTTGCAAAGAGATAAACGTTGAACCCAGGTGGCTATCTTGGTAGAGCAAAGCCCAGGTGATGGGTTTGAATCAGAGCCACGAAGGACCATGATAATGGTGAACTTTGGACAGTTGCAAACCTTGGTAAAAAAAAAAAAAAAAAAAAAAATCAGGTTGGGGCTGGAGAGATGGCTTAGTGGTTAAGCACTTGACTGTGGAGCCTAAGGATCCCTGTTCGAGGCCCGATTCCCCAGGACCCACATTAGCCAGATGCACAAGGTGCCGCATGCGTCTGGAGTTCATTTGCAGTGGCTGGAGGCCCTGGTGGGCCCATTCTCTCTATTTCTCTCTATCTGCCTCTTTCTCTGTCTGTTGCTCTCAAATAAATAAATAAAAATAAACAAAAAATGATTTAAAAAAAAGTCAGGTTGGATCCAGGTGTCTGTGTTTTTTTCTAAAAGTTTTTCACTTTCTTTTTTTAATTAAAAAAAAATTGTGTGCGTGTGTGTGTGTGTGTGTGTGTGTGTGTGTGTGCACAAACACCACAGAGCGGTCACAGGACAACTTTCAGGTTGGTCCTCATTTGTCCACCTCACCTGAAGCATGGTTTCCCCCTCTGCTGTTCTTTCTCACCATGAGGCTCTGGGAAATTCTCCTGCCTCTGCCACCCATGCAGCCATTAGAGTCAGCTGCTGGGATTACAGAAGGCTGTCATGGCTTTGGACTTTGTATGTGGGGCCTGGGGATGGAACTCAGGTACTCCAGCTTGAGGGTCCTAACTTTCCCATTTTCTGTGAGCCCAGCCTCAAACAGAACTTCTCTTCCTTTTTTTTTTTTTTTTTTTTTTTTTGTTGTTGTTAGTTTTGTACTTAGTGAATACAGTCAAGTTGGTACCATTGCTAACCTCCTCCCTGACCTCCCCCCTCCACAGGGACCCTCCTAGTTGGGGAATATGGGCGGTGCATTGTGGGGTTAGCCATCAGTTATGGGTAGGAGGCAATGTCTCTGTGTATCATGACCCAACGTGTGGCTCTGACCTTCTTTCCACTCCCCACCTTCAGCAAATTTCCCTGAGCCAGGTTGGATAACCTCGCTTCTTGCTTTGCTAATAATAATCACTCTATTTTTCACCCCACACCTATGAGCAGCTTCTGTCTCTGCTGTTTTTGAATATCTTGCCAGTCAAATCCCGTCTCCTTCCTTTTATCCACCGTCTCTGTCTTCAGAATGGTGTGTCCCAGCTCATTCAACTCTCTGGAACACAGATTTCCTGCCCAAGCAGCACTGCTCTGTTGGTTTTCTGGCTGTGTCCCACGGGATCTGCAGTGGTCACTGGTGGGCATGGAGTCCTAGAGTCCTGTTCTGCTGTGCTCTGGAGTCTCTCTCATCCTGGCATTCTTTGTGATGGTTCATTTAGGATTTGTAAGAAATTGGCAATTGTGCTTACTTGGCTGCTGAGAAAAAAAGTTAAAAGTTTCAAGTCTTAAGAGCTCATCATAATTCATCATTTATTTATTTATTTATTTTTGGTGTGTAGGTTACCTGAAAGTGAAGAGGTTCCAGATGGTTTCGGAGGGCTGTTTACTGTGGGTTATACGCGGGCCTTCCTCTCCTTCCTGTGTTTAGTACAGCCCTTCAAGGTCTTGCTGGAGTCCCAGCCACCCAGCAGCGGCCTTTATCACTCTGGCCTTGGGGGTTTGCTTTGTGCTCTGATAACATACAATGTCTGCACCGTGTTTTCAAACTTGCCTGTATTGCCCATCTAAGTTTTGTCTCCTCACTTTGACTATCAGCTTTGCTCTTTACTCACTCATTTATTCCCAGTGCACCCTTTTGAAGCCCTGTGCCTGGTATCTTGGCTCCAATATCGGTTAGCTGAAGGCCCTTGTTCAAACAATCTAACCCTCCCAATACCTTAGGCCTTTTCCGATTTAGAGTCTAACATTTAACAATGAAATTGCCATTTATTTCAACACTAGTCTTCTCAGGGGAGAGTGTTAAGAAAATGCCTCCTGGGGGGAAGATTAGAGAAAGTTCTGCTGAAGCAGCAAGAAATGAGTTAGATTTGGGAAGGGAATAGGTGTGAGCCAGTTGAATGTCTGGAAGACTATTCAAGGTCAACAGCAGCCTGCGGTGGGTTCTAAGGCAAACAGAACAGGCCGTGTTGCGCCCTGGGGTGGCGGGAAGTATGGAGTGTCTGAGGACCTAAGCCGTGGACTGCGGCTGAGCGCTGGCTCATGAGCCCCCTGCCCCAAAGGAGCCACACCTGGCTCCGGGCCTGCCATTTTCCTGGCATCTTGTGCCTTTGTAATGTGGTGTTCAATCCACTTGTATTAATAATTTACTGAACATAGGTTAAGGGATTCGTCAGACCGTTTTAGGCAAGACAATAAAAGAGGGTCAGGGTAGGTGACTAGACCCCCTCAGGAAAGCAGAAGCCACATTAGGCATTTTGACTGTGAGTTGGTGGACCTGGCACAAGAGAAATTAAAAACAAACAAACAAAAAAACCTAAGGAGCGCAGAAGGAACATCCTGCTACAAGCTGCTACCTGGCTAGCCCTTTTTTTTTTTTTTTGGTTTTTCGAGGCAGGGTCTCACTCTGGTCCAGGCTGACCTGGAATTAACTCTGTAGTCTCAGGAGCATTTTTTTTTTTTTTTTTTTTGGAGTTAGAGTCTCACTCTAGCCCAAGCTGACCTGGAATTCACTATGGAGTCTCAAGCTGGCCTCGAACTCACGGCGATCCTTCCTCCTCTGCCTCCCGAATGCTGGGATTAAAGGCGTGCGCCACCACGCCCAGCTCCCAGAATCTTTAAAAAAAAATATTTTATTTATTTATATGCAAGAAGTTAGGGGGAGGGAACTAGAGAAAGGGCGAAAAGGCCTGTTGCCCCTGCAAAGGAATCCGAGCTGCGTGAGGCATTTTGAGCATCTGGCTTTGCAGACAAGAGCCTTTAAGCCATTCTCCAGCCGCAGGACCAGAATCTTGATCTTTGTCTGCATTTTCTCTCTCTCTTTTTTTACAGGCAGAGGAGCTAGAGCTCAACTAGCACTCAGAACCCCAGGACTATGAGGGGGACGGGGGAGAGGGGTGCTGCCCCGCAGGGCTTCATCTCAGAGCTCAGGAGTGGTGGGAAGACGCCCCAGTTGGCGCTGGTGCCTGTAGCTGAACGCACGCGCCGGGATGCAGCGCCTCCCCAAGGCGACAGCAGGAGCTTCTGGGAGGAGAGCAGGAAGGAGCCGCCCGCGAAGTCTCCCTCTAGCGGCCACCGCGGGTGGAGCGTGACAGTCAGCAGGCAAAACCGCTGGGTAGAGTCTCAGCCCAGGAAGCACTTAACAAAGTGGAGAAGCGTGTATAAAAGCTGTTATTTCTATAATGAGTTTATAAAGACAGGTCGATGGGGTCGGCAGTTCAGAACAAAGGACAAGGAGGTCATTGGAAACCGGTGGGTATGAAGATCGACAGTCTTGCATTGCATAGCATGACTCCTAATTTCTGCCTCTCAGTATTTAGCAAGTGCTATATGGAAAATTCCTCTGCACTGAAAGCAATAAACAGCTATAGCCAACTTTATCAGAAGCAGCTGGGAAAAACTCCCGAGAGACTCCCGAGATTGGGGCTGTTGGCATTCCTCCACAGAAGGTGGGCATGGGGAAGGTCAGACGCCCCCCCCCCCCAGACCTCAGGCCCCCTCTCCATGCAGGAGGAGACAGTACACAGAGGGTAACAGCACGTGACGGTGAGTCCTTGAAGCAGGCATGGGCGGGAGTCGTCCTTCATGCTGGGGTGAAACCTCATCAGAAGCACTCTTTTGGAGTCCCCATGCTCTGTAAGCAACCCCAATTAAGCTCACTGGCTCATCATAACTGGTTTGGGTGTAATCATATTTTGGTTTCCCCTCCATGTCCTATCTGCGGTGAATAGATGTGTGTTTGTGTTTCCCCAGGGGAAAGTTTCGCACAGAGTACGCTATTCTGGAAGGCAGCTATGCTAACCGCTGTCCCACCAACGCCGCAGCAGCAAGTTACTTTGGGAGCATTTGCAGAAAAAGCTTTCCACGAACTCTTTCTTTTGGGTATAATAAAGATGCATTCCTTAGCTAGCACAAATATAGAGAAGATCTCATTGTTTTATGCTACTTCCGCCTTTGAGTTGAAACCATTCACGCACACAAAATTATGTAATATTTATTTTATTTTCTTTCTTTCTTTCTTTTTTTTTTTTGGTTTTTCAAATTAGAGTCTCGATGTAGCCCAGGCTCACCTGAAATTCACTATGTAGTTTCAGGTTGGCTTTGAACTCACATTGATTCTCTTACCTTTGCCTTCTGAGTGCTGCGATTAAAGGCGTACACCACCTCACCCAGCTAAATATCTATTCTTTAAATTTGTCAGTGCAAAACTGTGAGCTCTCATGGCTGGGCTTCAAGTTGTTGGAGACTAGGAGCTGCACTCAGTAAAAGGAGACTGCTGGTGGCTTGCAATGTGGTTTTAAAGGGTTATAGGATCTTGTCAACTACCAGTTCACCTCCTGAGAACTGCAGGGAAAAGGGGTCTCTCCAATTGTCGTGTTGGGTGATTGTGAGCACGCTGGGACCTGGAGAATTCTCTCTGCATTTCCACCTAGTCGCTGCTAGGTTTTCCATTTCTGGTGAAGTGGGGCAGGACTCACAGGGACCGCTCCTCTCTGCTCCTCTTTCCTTCCCTCCTTCCTCTTCTGACCTCCCCTCCTCTCCTCTCCCCTCTCCTCCTCTCCTTCTTCCATGTTTTGAGACAAATTCTTCCACTTATACTTTGTTTCTACTTCAGCCTTCTGAATTTTGGAATTATAGGTGAGCACCACCAGGCTTGGTTCAGCAACTCCTTTTTTATCCTGCACCCCATGGTGTAAAAGATTTTCTCATCTAACCCTCAAATGAGTTATACATATTTTCTCTAAAAATTTTTAAATTTTTATTTTTGGTGTGTGGGTATGTGCATGTATGTGGGTGTGGGCATGAGTGTGCCATGGTGTGTGTGGAGGTTAACCGCTAAGCCATCTCTCCAGCCCAAATAACAGTATTCTTAAAAGCAACCAAAGCTGGTGGCACATACCTTTAGTCCCAGCACTCTGGAGCCTGAGGTAGGAGGAGCACTGTGAGTTTCAGACCTTGAGACTACATAGTGAATTCCAGGTCAGCCTGGGCTACAGGGAGACCCTACTTTGAAAAACCAAAAAAAAAAAAAAAAAAAAAAAAAAAGCAGCAACTAAGGGTGAGGCATGAGGGTTGTCAAGAGTTCGAAGTCAGGCTGGAGAGATGGCTTAGCAGTTAAGTGCTTGCCTGTGAAGCCTAAGGACCCCGGTTCGAGGCTCGGTTCCCCAGGTCCCATGTTAGCCAGATGCATGAGGGGGCGCACGCGTCTGGAGTTCGTTTGCAGAGGCTGGAAGCCCTGGCGCGCCCATTCTCTCTCTCTCCCTCTATCTGTCTTTCTCTGTGTGTCTGTTGCTCTCAAATAAATAAATAAATAAATAAATAAAGAGTTCAAAGTCAGCAAGCCTAGGCTATAGAAAAATAAGTAAATAAATAAAAATATTTTCAACACTAAGTTACCTGAATCCTAACCAGAAGCAAACTGATGTTTTAGTCATTTCAAACAATTTTGATGAAGATAAAAATGTGATTTCATTAGATATTTGGGAACATGAATACAGCTTTGTTTTCAAGAGTATTATATGCAAAGATGTGGTGTGCTGTAGTTACCTTTTTGTTGCTGGCACAAAGCATCCAACCAGTGGGAGGAAAGTTGTTTGTTTTGGCTTACAGTCTCCAGGGGATGTGCCATGATGGCAGATGAATGGTAGGGCAGAGGATGAACATCACCTCCTGGCCGCAGCAGGTGGCCACCAGCAGCAGAGAGTGAGCTGCATCCTGGCAACGGGAAGCGGGCTATAACATCCATAAACTCACCCAAACAACACACCTCCTCCAGCAAGGCTCCAGTTCCCAAAGTGCCACCAGCTAGGGACCAAGTATTCAGAACACATACGTTTATGGGGGACATCTGACCCAATCACCACAGTGTGGAAGTCTATTTAGAATAGAAGCTTGTCTTTGGATAGTTTTTTGTGGTTTTGTTTTTTGGTCAGTGACAATATAGAAATATTTTAGTTCCTTTATTTCCACTCCCATATTTCTCCAGAGAATCAGTGAAATACGTACTTTGGTGTGGGAGGAGCTGCAATGACAAAAACTGTCATATATAAAAAAAGCATTGAAGGGCTGGAGAGTTGGCTTAGCGGTTAAGCGCTTGCCTGTGAAGCCTAAGGACCCCGGTTCGAGGCTCGGTTCCCCAGGTCCCACGTTAGCCAGATGCACAAGGGGGCGCACACGTCTGGAGTTCGTTTGCAGAGGCTGGAAGCCCTGGTGCGCCCATTCTCTCTCTCTCCCTCTATCTGTCTTTCTCTCTGTGTCTGTCACTCTCAAATAAATAAATAAATAAAAAATTTTAAAAAAAGCATTGAAATATTACTTATCATTCAAACAGACACATCCTGGACATTCATTTCCTGGACATAATTTCTTGTTATTATCTATAATCTATATTATCTATTATTATCTATAATCATGGTGGTTTTATTTCATCTGCTTTCTCGATTCTCATTTGCAGCATTATAAAGCAATGCTAATCTTGATGAAAGTCAGTTCCTCCTACCTATTAATTCCTCAGCCATCGCACATGCTTTGATGCTGTTGCCTAAATCAACACAAGGAAGAATTGCTGGCCCGCAAAGGAAGATCTGATAATTCAGTGTTCACTTGTAAAACAAATTACATTTTTATGAGGACTGCTGATGGAACATAAACATGTTTATTTCTCAAAAATTCAGGCTTGTTAAAGATTCCTCAAACACCACCCCAGATATTAATTTAAAAAATAAGCTATGTCTTATTTATGTGCTTATTTCTTTGTTGGTGACAACATTAATGTGAGGAACAGGAAAAAAAAATCCCCAGTGAAAACACAAAATCAATCTTTAATGGACTTGGAATTCGAAGTTTAACTTGCTAACATCTGCTGCCACTCCCAGGGTCAGTAATGGATTGGAACGCTTCGTCCAGAGTCATCTCAGGTATTCCACACGCTACGCCTTTCTCTAGCCACACTGCCATCAAGAGCTGGGTAAAGCCTCAATTATGTTGTAGATTTTCATACTTTAACAGCAATGCAAAAATATGTATCTATTGCTGGGCGTGATGGCTCATATCTTTAATCCCAGCACTTGGGAGGCAGAGGTAGGAGGATTGATGTGAGTTCAAGGCCAGCATGAGACTACCGAGTGAATTCCAGGTCGGCCTCGACTAGAGTGAGACCATATCTCGAAAAACCAAATTAAAAAAAATGTATCTCTTATTAACTTGGCCATGCATAAATATTGGCTAGAGTTGAAAGACGTTATATTAAGACAAGCACTAAATTTCAAACAAAATTTAAAGGCAACCAAGGGGCTGTAGAGATGACTCAGCAGATAAAGCTGCATCCTTGAGAAGTGTGACAGCCCGGTTAGACTCTCCAGTGCCCTCATAAAAGACAGGTGCACAAAGTGGCACCTGTGTCTTGAGTTCATTTGCAAGAGGGCCTGGCACACTCATACTCTCTCAAATAAAAAAAAATTAATAAAATATTTAAAAATAAAAATAAAAGTTATTTTAAAAAGGTTTTTGCTTTTGCAGATGATCCTGTTGTCATCAAGTTCTATTTCTAGTGTATTTATAATCTGGAAGCCCATCCTTAACTTGCCCAATAACCCTGCCAGGGCTTTCTACACTATCAAGCTTTGGAACAACTCACTAGGTAATCTTTGTTTCCACTAAAAACTTCCTTTTATAGTCTTTATCCACCTTTGTTTATGACTGTTTAGTTCTCCTGCCACCCAACTTATGTGTATCCAGTCTCAGCTTTCTCCTGATGGCATGAAGGTTGTCTGATTTACAGAGCTGTTATCCATGGGAAGAAGCCACAGTCAGGACATGCTGTGTTTTTCTCCTGCACTCCAACACAGTAATCACACTTCCCTCCACCTAACCTTACAAAATTGTATGAGCTTCATTTGTCCAATCCAAGAAAGATTACTGCCAGGTTCTCTTCTTCTTTAGGGGCAACTTGCTTCCTTATGTACCCATAAAATGAAATGTATGTCAAGTTCACACCGTAGCAGCTCCCACACACAAGATATACCGCGCTTTCTTTCTAGTCCTACCTAGATCATATACTGTAAGTTAAAAGTCCGAGCAATAGCCAAATATGACTTTAAAACTACCATACCAGAAATCCAAGAAAAATATAAAGTAGTTTTAAGATGAATTTACAGGTTTGGGAAAATAACTATGTGTATATTTTTTATGGTCAAATAAAGAAAGTCTCTAATAATAACTTAGATAGCTTGAATGAGATGTCCTGTAGAAACCCATTTTTAGTTCAAGGCTTGGTCCCCAGCCCATAGCAATTTGGGAGGTACAGGCTTGCTGGAGGAGGTGTTCTGCTGGGAGCAGGCTTTGGGGTGTTATAGCCAGTTCCTAAAAGAACTAAGATTTAAAAACTTCCAAAAAGATTCAGTAGCAAACTCAAAATATTAGTCTGAATTTCTATATGTGAAGCAGAAATCTCATTCTTACTCTCCTTTTGAAGGAATTTTCTAGACTTGCTTCCTCAAACTCTTTCTCTGTCTTGCCCCCATCACCATTATTTTCAAACTTCAGGTACAAAATATTGAAAAATAAATTAAACATCATTCATGAAAAATGTGTGAATCTTCAGCATGTGAAATACCCTGACTGTCCCAAATGCATCCTTTCATTCCATTACACAATATTTAAGTAACTTAGTACCAACTTTACCTGAGACACTGCTGTGCTCCAGTGGGAGGTGTATAGTGATATCCATGTCATAGTTCCCCGTAGAAATGAATCTGTTCTGTCCTATTTATTTCTGGAGAAATGTAGAGAGAAGGAGAATGAATTTAGTGACAGGTGTGTGAGCAGGATATTACCATTAAATGTCCTCCAATATTCATTCTCCTTTTTCAGGAATAGAATTTCTTCTTTTTCTTTTCTTTTCTTTTCTTTTCTTTTCTTTTCTTTTCTTTTCTTTTCTTTTCTTTTCTTTTCTTTTCTTTTCTTTTCTTCTCTTCTCTTCTCTTCTCTTCTCTTCTCTTCTCTTCTCTTTTCTTTTCTTTTCTTTTCTTTTTTGAGGCAAGCCCAACAGACTACCCCTTTTTTTATGAGAGGGAGCAAAAAAGAAAGGAGAGGAGAGAGAATAATGGTTTACCAGGGCCTCCAGCCACTGTGATCAAACTCTAGATGTGTGCGCCACCTTGTGCGCATGTGAGACCTTGCACCCATACATCACCTTATGAGTCTGTCTTACCTGGGATCTGGAGAGTCCAACATGGGTCCTCAGGTTTTGCAGGCAAGCACCTGAATTGCTAAGTCATGTCTCCAGCCTGAACTACTGACTTTTATTTTTATTTATTTATTTAAAAAATTTATTTATTTATTTGAGAGAGAGTGAGGAAGAGAGAGAAAGAGGCAGGTACAGAGAGAATGTGTGTATCAGGGCCTCCGGCCACTGTAAATGAATTCCAGACACATGTGCCACCTTGTACAACTTGCTTATATGGGTACTGGGGAGTTGAACCTGGGTCCTTTGGTGTTGCAGGCAAACATTTTAACCACTAAGCCATCTCTCCAGCCCTGAACTCCTTACTTTTAGATGAGCACATACTTGCTGAGAATAAAAAATGGCATTTCCTGCCCTGATTTGAACCAGATCATTCCTTTGTCTAAAACACTGTTAATTATATATTCCATTTTTAGGGACCAAATGGAATCCCAACTGATAAACAACTGTTGTGAAATTGCAGGTTGATGGTGATATTATTCTTCTAAAGTGACTTGACGGTTAATTCTAAGATTTCGGAGACTTTGAAGATCTCAAACTTGAGACTGGGATATCGTTCTAGCAGATGGAATGATGTGCCAAGCATTATATAGTACAAGGAAAATAACTAGTCTGGTTATTTAAGTTTCCTCACACTTCGTGAGAATAGAGAAGCAATTATAAAAGTGATCATAGTTATTTTACTTCCAATTTCTGAATAGAAGTGTGTTTCTTTTCAGGTTGTGTTTGTCTCTAACTTCACTCCATTTCCAACTGGAGATCATCTTAGTATTTTCTCTGTGTTACAGAGATAGGGCATTGGTTTGACTTGGATTCATTTGTAAACCAATTGCAATTCACTACTCACAAAGTATTGCTCTGGGGCAGTGGCTCATATTTTTGTGATCTCTTCCCAAATAGCCCCAGGCTCAGTAACCAATCAATAAAGCCTAGCTGTGGACAACCCAAAGTAACTTGAGCCGATTGCTTCACACCCTCTCTATTTGTTCTGCCTGTGCTTTGGTGGGCTAGCTCCAAGTGCTGTCTTTTCAGATGTAAATTCAACTCTAGTTCGGCCATTAGCCCTCTGGATTGGATGTTCATAATTGCTTTTCAGGGCACTTTACTATTGGTTTACACACAATGGATTTTTTTTTTCTTTTCTTTTTCTTTTTTGGTTTGTGGTTACTTTCTACCATTCATGTTCTGAATGGGTTTGATCAAAGCTTCCTTCACATGTCTTGCTGCTATGGAGTAAATGCCCCTATCAAAATATGGTGTTGAAATTTAATTGCCATTGTGAGAAAGTAAGAGGGTGGACTTGTGAGAAACAAATCATGTGAGATGAGGGCATAGTGGAGTGGGGGCTAATCCAACAAGACTTCAGATTTTCTAAGGTCAGAAGAGACTTGGCTGGGACCAAGGTTATCATGTGACCCTCAGAGACCCCATCAGCAAGGGCTTCATCAGATGTGACTGTACAAGCTTGAACATTGCAGCTACTACTCTACGGCTTGTGATCTGACTATACCCTGTCTCTTTATCAGTTACCCAGTGTGTGATATTCAATATGGTCACAGGAAACTGACCAAGTTGTCTGGTCCTTGATGTGGCAGCACAGCCAGCCTGAGAGTTAAAAGTCTGGGTCGGATAAACTACTTTGTCATACGTGAGAGATGTTCCTTTGAGGAAAAAGTTCACACCCTTCAGCAGATGAACTATAGTGAAATATTTGACATAGAAAAGTGTCTATGTCTAAAAAGATGACTATCCTATGAAAGGTGGAATTGAAAGGGAAGACTGCAGTAGAGTAATAACAGTCAGGTTACAGTTTGAAAAGTCTGGATGAGAGAGGATAAAAGCTTAAATTAAGGCACTTATCATGGAGAGAAGAAAAAGATTTAAGGATCTACTTGGTGGCTACTGAGAAAACGACACAGAGATTTAATGCATTAAGAAGGGAGAGGCAGTGTACCTAAGATGGCTTGAGAAACCACTGTTAGATGGTCCACTCCCTAAAATGGCAAAAAAAAAAAAAAAGATAACTAGTGTATAATTTATGTGGAAGACAATAAATCCAGCTTGGCATATGCTCAGCTTGAGAGCCCCTGAGTCATCTACATGAATATACTTGATAAGCACTCAAAACTACAAATGTAAGTCAGGAGAAAAGCCTGGGCGGTGGAAGTGAGAATCGGTAGCCAATGGTAGTGGGTTGAGGCCCGGGAAATGGTCACCATCACCGAGGAAGACCACGCAGGTTTGAAGGGACGCATTCTTATTCAAGAGCAGAATCACAGGAATACCAAATCATGGAGTAGACACAGAGAATCCTGAAAAAGGAAAAGCAGAAGTGCTAAGAAAGGATGGATGGAAAAAATTGTGAAGGAAGCAGGAAGTATAGTTGCTTTAGTGTGGGTTTGGTTTATCCCCTAACGGTCCATGTGTTACATAAAGGCGTGGCCAGCAGCCTGTGGCACTATAGGGCAGTGGTGTGACTTTTAGGAGGTGGGTCCTTGGAAACAAATTCAGCCTTGGGAGCTGGAAAGATGGCTCAGTGGTTCAAGGTACTTGCTTACAAAATTCAGTCCCTGGTAGTGTACCCCTCGGAAGAGCTATTGGGACCCTTTCCCCAGTCCTTTATCTGTCTTCTTCCTGCCTCTAGGTGGTGAGCAGCCTTTCTCTCCCATGAGCCCTCTGCCATGGAGTTCTGCCTCACCAATGAGCCATGGCACCAACTGACCTCCCCAACTGGGAGCTCAGTGACAGGACTGTCCCTATGACTTTTCATTGCAGGAAAATAGCTTAAGCATTTTTGACAGACATAAGACTGTATATTAAATAACCTGCTTTATTTTCTCCCCTGGGCACAAGACATTTTTTAGTCCTCTGTAACATCCAAAAGGGACCATGGGACTGAACACTGGACAATGAAAACCCAGGCAGGTGATCTGCATGCATGTTTTCAGGCCTGTCCATGTGCCCAGATAAAGAGCCATAAAGAAGGCTTTGTTCCAGAAATAGGTACTTCCAACTTCACTTGAAGGAGAAAAGAACCTGTGTTGTATAATTCACTGGGATTTTGAGAATATTTGTCAATAGAAGTTATACTTTAAAAAAATTTTTCATTTGTTTATTTGCAAGCAGAGAGAAACAGAAGGGGGGGGGGAGAGAGAATGGATGCATCAGAGCCTCTACTCACTGCAAATGGAACTCCAGATGCATGCAGCACTTTGTGTATGGGCTTTATGTGGATTCTGGGGAATCAACCCTGGGTAGTTAGACTTTGCAGGCAAGGTGCTTAGCCACTAGGCCATCTTGCCATCTCTCTAGCCCCAGAAGTTATACTTTGATACACAATTTAGAAAATATCTTTTAGGGTCTGGGAAGATGGTTCAATGGTTGAAAAGCCTGGTGGCTGAGTCCAATTCCTAGAACACTCATGTAAGCTAGACACCAAAAATGGCACAAGTGTCTGGTGTTCCCTTGCAGTGATGAGAAGCCCTGGCACCCTCCCCTTCATGTGTGCGTGTAATTTTTTTAATATTTTATTTATTTATTTGAGAGGAAGAGAGAGAGAGAGACAGAGAGAGAGAGAGAGAGAGAGAGAGAGAGAGAGAGAGAGAGAGAAAAGGCACACCAGGGCCTCCAACCACCACAAATGAACTCCAGATGCATACTTCCAACCCTTTTGCATCTGGCTTACATGGGTCCTGGAGAATCAAACCAGGATCCTTTGGCTTTGCAGGCAAACACCTTAACTGCTAAGCCATCCCTCCAGCCCCTGTGTGTGTAATTTTTAAGTAGAGGACATGTCCCATTTAAGTTTTGCTTTTACTTTTGGTATTCCTGATACATTTAAAAACACAGCCACCTGACAGTATGCATCTCTCAAGGTACTTTATTTGCTGTCATTTGAAGGATGTAAGTTTTAGGGTTATTAAAATGGCATCAAAATCCTCAATTTCTATTTAAAATAGGCAAATAATAGATGGAGGAAGGACAGTACTTGCATGTCCTCAGTGCTGTTACATTGATTATGTTACCACTTACAAAGAAGACACATATATTTTCCAACCCTGTGAGTAAGACCTTACAACAATAAATCAGTATCAGTGGCTCTTGACATTTGAATATAATTTATTTGAATAGGATGCCTAAGCAATTGTTACAATCACATCGCAAGTGTGTGGGTGTAAGGGTTTTGACCAAGTACAATGCAATATGTGTCTGAATGTAGAAGGTTCCAAGGTCATATGGAGCTTCTTCCAAGTTAGCCTTCTGGCTAATAAAAATGGTGTCACAGGCAGTGTGACAAATTATGTATGAGACTCTCAAGGGGCCGTACTCAAGAAAATAAATTCAACCACACAAAAGAAATTAGGCAAAAAAAATGACTTAGAGATTGTGTAAAATTGGTTCATCATAATATAAAAATGACAACATAGAGTTTGTAGCTTCAGCTCCTAGCGGGCAGACTCCTGCTAGTGGGGGGGGGGGGACGTGAAACCCGAAAATATCCTCCTGGATGACCATGGACATATCCGGATTTCAGATCTTGGTCTAGCCCTGGAAGTCCCAGAAGGGGAGCTGTTTCGAGGAAGAGTTGGGACTGTTGGCTACATGGAATCTTCTGTGAAGCTATCCTTGAACTTCCCAGGGTTCCTTACCCAGACCTGTGTTTCCAAAGACCATCCATATCCAAAGGCTGACCAGCAATCCAGTGTCTACAGGAAGAACAGATGAAGTTTTAACAGGATTTCCCAAGGAGCCTCACTCCAGGATGCAATGTTTCAACTTAGAGAAAATTGTTACACAAATCAACTTGGAGAAAACTGCTATACAAACCAGAAAATCTGGCTGAAGAAGAGATGGCTCAGTCGTTAAAGGCACTTGCTTCACTTGCTGGTAAAGTCTGATGGCCTGTGTTCAATTCCCAAGTATTCCACAATTCCTCAGCTCACATGAAGCCAGATACACAAAGTGTCACATGACTCCAGAGTTCGTTTGCTCTGGCAGAGACCCTGGCATGCCCATTTTATTTGTAACTGTATATGCACTTGCCAGGATCTCCCGTTGCTGCAAATGAGTGCCAGATGCTTGCAATACTTTTCTGTCTATCTTTATGTAAATGCTGGGGAATTAAACTGAGGTTATCAGGCTTTGCAAATAAGTGCCTTTAACCATTGGAAAAAAAAATGACAACATAAATAAATGAAGCTTCCACACTAAAGAACTGAAGATAATTTATCTAGATGGCGCCCCCTCCTTGAGGTGGGACATAGTTCCTTCCCTACCCCGTCCAGGTGGACTGTGCCTTGCTTCCAAACGGGGCAGTAAGGGAAGAGGCAGAAAACTTCACAGTGGAAACATCTGGAAGACACTGCTTCAGCAAGTCATCAAAGCCAGTGTGCTGCCAGCACACATCCTCCGCATGATGGACCGTCATCCAAGAAAGGCCCTTTCCTCGGTGGTCCTCCTCCCCAAATCCTTAATTCTAGTCAAATCACAAGATAAAAAAATGTCAAGGGAGAAAAAAACAAAACAAAACACCCAAGGCGAAGTATGAAGGACGTCCAAAAAAATTCCTGATCAGGGCTGGAGAGATGGCTTAGTGGGTATTTTTTTGCAGGTGCCTGCCTGCAAAGCTAAAGGACCCAGGTTTGATTCTCCAGGACCCATGTAAGCCAGATGCACAAGGGGGTGCATGCATCTGGAATTCATTTTCAGTGGCTGGAGGTCCTGGCATGCCCATTCTCTTCCCCCTCCTCCATTTCTCTGTCAAATAAATGTATAAATAAAAATTTAAAAAAATACCTGAGCAATGTTCCTTGTTATCATTTGAATATTTGTGTCCCCCTAAAATTTATATTGAAACTTATTTTCAAGGCAGCAATATTAAGACATGATTTGCAAGGTATTGAGTTTCCCTTTTATGAGTGAAATCGGCACCTTTATAAAATGGCTTGAGGGAGTGACACAAACCTATTTGCCCTTTCTGCCAGGTTAGGACAAAGCAATGAGGCCTCACATTTGAAGCAAACACTGACTCTGCTGGTGCCCTGACACTGCACTTCCCAGCCTCAAGGACTGTGAGTAGTAAATTTCTATTTTTTAGTAAATTATACTGTCCTAGGAAATTTTGTTTTAGAAGCTTGAATGAACTAGGACACTCCTGTCCTGGTCAGGTCATCAAAACCAAGAAAAGTCTGAGAAATAGTCATAACCAGGCAAGGAAACATGACCACTAGATGCAACGTGTCTTGCACGGAATGTGTCTTGCGCTGAGTTTTGGGACAGGAAAACTAGAGATAGTAATCAACATGGAGTTGACTGAATCAGGCAGTACCCATGTTGGCTCATTAAGTGCAATGGACACACCATAGTAATTTAAGAATTTAACAGGGGACACACCGTATGAGAAAAAGGTGAAGGAAGCACTATTTTTGTCACTGTTCTACAAAATCTAAAACCAGTCAAGCACAAAGAAATTTGATTAAAAACAAAATTGAGGGCTGGAGAGATTGCTCAGTGGTTATAGCACTCGCCTGCAAAGCTTAGCAAACAGAGTTTGATTCCCCAGTACCCAGGTAAACCCAGATGCACAAAGTGCATATGCATCTTGAGTCTGTTTGCAATGGCTAAAGGCCTTGATGCACCCATTCTCTGTGTGTCTCCCTTCTATCTCTCTCTGCTTTCAAATAAATAAAATATTAACAAAACAAAACTGAGAAATGACATAAATCTAAACATATAGTAAGTACACAACAAAATTAACAGTAATCTCCTTACTTTTTTTTTTTAATGCTATTTATTTATTTGACACAGAGAAAGTGTAAGGGAATGGGCTCGCCAGGGCCAATCGGCCACTGCAAATGAACTCCAGACACACGTGCCATCTCGTGCATCTGGCAAACATGGGTCTTGGGGAATCAAACCAGGGTCCTTTGGCTTTGCAGGCAAGCGCCTTAACTGCTAAGCCATTCCTCCAGCCTCCTAACTTTTTTCTTTAAATCTCCAGCTTTCTAGAACTCTCTGGGGAACTCTTATGAACTCACCCATACTCACATTGCTAAGTCATAGTCACCAGCAATCCTGGTGAATTTTGTGTTTCTTTCCATGCCACAACCCAAATCTTCCTCAGTTTAAGTTGTTCCCACTAGATGTGTGCCAATAAGAGGAAATTTTAGCTTTGTTTTGTTACTGTTTCCTGGAGACACAGATCTTTAGGCTCTTGTCCTGCATCCTTTTTTCTCATCTTTGCAGAGTTCTGACAGGAGACTGGAGAGAGATATGAACATGGGAACTTTTATGCATAGATGACACATTAAATAGCAAATAAGGGAAGAAAGATGTTTTTTGATTTAGAAAAATGCTACTTTAAAAAAAATTATTTATTTATTTGAGAGTGACAGACAGAGAGAGAGAGAGAGAGAGAGAGAGAGAGAGAGAGAGAGAGAGAATGGGTGCTCCAGGGCCTTCAGCCACTGCAAACGAACTCCAAACGTGTGTGCTCCCTTGTGCATCTGGCTTACATGGGTCCTGGGGAATCGAGCCTCAAACCGGGGTCCTTAGGCTTCACAGGCAAAAGCTTAACCACTAAGCCATCTCTCCAGCCCGAAAAATGCTACTTTAAATAGTAAAATAAATAATGGTAGAACTTAACTACCATACTCTTTGTATTTTAATTACCCCCTGTGGTGGTTTTATTCAGGTGTCCCCCATAAACTTAGGTATTCTGAATGCTAGATTCCCAGCTGATGGAGATTTGGGAATTAATGCCTCCTGGAGGGAGTGTATTGTTGGGGGTGGGCTTATGGGTGTTATAGCCAGTTTACCCATGCCAGTGTTTGGCACACCCTCCTGTTGCTGTGGTCCACCTTATGTTGGCCAGGGGGTGATGTCCACCCTCTGCTCATGCCATCGTTTTTCCCCTGCCATCGTGGAGCATCCCCTCGAGCCTGTAAGCCAAAATAAATCTCTTTTTACCAGAAGCTGTTCTTGGTTGGGTGATTTCTACCAGCAATGCAAACTGGAGTGCAACACCCCCCAAATTACCATATATTTGATTAGGAATCATTAACTTATTAAAAGAATCCATCTGACTAAATATGCTGCTACATTATCTTTAATTTAAAGACACATCTAGAGATTTGTGCTAATAAAAGGCTTTGGATGGCAGTATGACAATCTGCTTGATTGACTGTCTTGGAGTGCTTTTAGATTTTTCATAGACCTAACTCTGTATGTTCATTATGAAATACACCACAGCCACTGTTTTTATTAAGTGCTTTGAGATGCTAAAAAAACCTATTATCTTTTCAAATCACTCTTGTCTTTATAACTTTATTCATGTGATTCATTTGTTAAGTCATTCATTCATTCATTTGCAGTTTTCCAGACATTAGGCTAGCTGTTGAAAATACACACATGAGGGCTGGAGAGATGGCTTAGCGGTTAAGCGCTTGCCTGTGAAGCCTAAGGACCCTGGTTTGAGGCTTGATTCCCCAGGACCCACGTTAGCCAGATGCACAAGGGGGCGCTCGTGTCTGGAGTTCATTCACAGTGGCTGGAGGCCCTGGTGCTCCCATTATTTCTCTTTCTGCCTCTTTCTCTCTCTGTCTGTGCGCTCTCAAATTAAAAAATAACCAATTTTTTAAAAAAAGAAAATACACACATGAAGAGGCATTATCCCTGAAGTCAAGCGGATGTTGTCTATATGTAAGAATGGTGAAAAGGATAAGACAATGCTTTCTGTTAAATCTCTCTGAGTAACAAAAAAGTTACAACCTGATTTTTTTTTTTTTTAAATAGAGGTTCTGGATAAGATGGTGGACTAGGAGCCAAGAAAAATTAGAGGGAAGAAAGATAACACATAGCACACTCTTCTATGAAAAAGGGAAGGTGTGTAAGGAATTATTTGCTTGGGGAACCCCTGGGCACTGAAGCTGGAGTTACCAAAGAAAGCTCAGTAACCACATGACCAGTAAGACAGTTCCAGAGACCTGAAGGTGAGAACCTGCAAGAACCTGGACTCTCAAGGCCCTGCTTGGGTACGGTTCCCACCGGCCTGGCCAGGTCTGCCTCCATCAGCACCAGCAGATCTCCTGGGAAAGGAGTCCCACACGCAAAACAAAGAAAGAAAGAAAAGAATATGCAGAAGCGTGCATGTGGAGAGCGAGAGCGGCTCAGCGCTAGCTGCCAGGAGCGCCCGTGAATAGTTCTCATCCCCAAGTTTCAGTCTGGGCTAGAGCCTATAGGAGGGATCCCTAGAGAATCTCACCGCCAGCCACCAGGCAGTGAGTAACACTGGACATCCAGGCCCAGGTGGACTTCCCACCCTCCACCCCCTGTGCTGAAAGAGCTGGGCGCCAGGAGCAGGACGACGACAGCCTCGAGCTCAGAACACTCTCTGGGCCCCAGTCAGGCAGTGCCAGCACTGGAAGCCCACAAGGTCGCTTGGCTGAGTACAAACAAATGGCAGGTAGCTGGTGGGTGAAACTCAGCACAGTGCAGGTGAACTCCACACTCTCCACAAGTACCTGGCCCAGGAATGGCTGTGAGCAGGAAGGTGTCACACTAGCCAGGAGCCCTCATCCTGCCGCCTGGAGCGCCCAGATCTCTTGACCTGTCCGACAGCTAACACCAGCCCTGAGACACACAGGGTCCTGGTATTGATCTCACTCCAAAATCCCAGGAAGTCATGGGCATGGGAAAACACAGCCCTCCTCTGACACTGAGCAGGCCAGGCCTCCCAGGGCCACTCTCAGACACACCTCGAGGGTGCACACGCAAGGGCTCTGCTTAGTCTCAAATGCACTTAGCCCAAGCATGTAGATAGACCACTCTCACCTTGACCAAAGCTATCCAGGACACACGCCAGGAACCATAAGAGCTACAATTGCTACACTGGTAGCAAAACAAAGGGACTCTCTCAAGAATGGCTACCCCCCCCCAAAAAAAAACATATAACTCAAGACATCACTACCAAGAGATCGCCAACAAGAATGACTAGACCCATAAAGGAAATCCACAAAATCAGACAGGAAACTCCTGATATCGACTCCAATAATGAAACTACAATAACCATATCAAACAAACTCAATGAAGCTACTAACAAGAGGCTGAATGAATTCAAAAAGAATCTTCAAACAGAACATAAAATTGGGCTGGAGAGGTGGCTTAGTGATTAAGGAGCTTGTCTGCAAAGCCAAAGGACCCAGGTTCAATTCCCCTGGACCCATATAAGCCAAATGCACAAAGTAGTACATGTGTCTGAAGTTTATTTGCAGTGTCTGAAGGCTCTGGAGCACCCATATTTTTTTTTCTCTCTCTCTCAATCTCTCTCCCTCTCTCTAATAAATAAGTAATAAAATAAAAATATAAGAACATAAAATAGGAGACTTCTGGGTAAGATGGCAGCTTAGGAGCCATGCCAAACCAGCTGAGGGAGGGATTTAAGCAAAGCCCCAGCAAAATGCACTCTTCTTCTGAAAAGTGAAGGAGTATAGGTTATTCTTAGACACAGCAGAGAAGCCGGAGAGACCAAGACCCACCAGAAAGGAGGAAAACAGCCAGAGTCCCACGGAGGCAATTGCGGGCCATGCTCTGCGCATGCCCACCTGGTGCAGCTGTCCCTCCAGGTGATGGGAGCAGCAGCAGAGGCCAAGCAATAGATTTTTCAACTCCATCAGCCTTCTTTCAAAGTTAAGAAATCTGAAGGAAAAGACAGCTGAGATCAACTAAAGAGCTACTGAAAGTGTTGGCAACTCCAAAAGTCTGAACTCTCCCATTCCCCACCATCAGAACCCTGAACCTCCAGCATTCAGCCCCAAGTGGCAGCGCAGCCAGTGGAGCTGATCAGAGGTACAGCTGCACAGCGCAACACGGAGGGATCGAGGTGGGCACTCGGCATTGGTGAGATTGGAAGCCACGCCAAGAGGTAAGGAGGCTGACAAAAAAAAAAAAAAAAAAAAAAAAAAAAAAACAGGTACACAGTCCTGCAGAGGCTAATCTCTCTTTCCTTGTCAGGGCAGGTTATGGGGTACATATTCTTGGTTGGATTTACCATTTTCAAATAACCTGTATTTGGGGGTTGAATTTTATTGCCTTTGGTGCTTTCATATATATATAGGGCCTTTGTTTTTTGCTTCTGTCATTATTGGGGGCAGGGTCTGATCCAGATCCAGGTTGACCTGGAACCCAATTCAGAACAGAAATCTCCACCTCCCAGCTGACAAGATTAAGAGTGTAGAACAACACACACCCTTAGGGATTTTGGCTTTATGTGACTATCTGTTTGTTTTAATCCCCACAATTATGTGCTGGTTTTTATTTATTGTGTATGTTACTCAGTTGAAGTTTAAAATTTGCCAGTAAATTATTCCATCTTAGAATACTTGCTCAGCAAGCAAACTCAGCACCTAGGATTACTTCTGTGGCTTGATTGGGGTACAAGAGCTACACCTGGCACCTTAAACACATATCCTGAGGGTATATATAGTTAGATTGCCATATCCGGGAACACTGCAGATAAGTAGAAAACCCAAGCATCAAATCGACTCAGGATGCAAAAGTCACTACAATATAATACAAGAAATTCAAAGAGTTAAGACAATACAGTCCCACCAAAAACTATAAATCCATCAAAAATGATCACCAATGAGAAAGTTTTGGATGAAATGCCTGACAAGGACTTCAGGAAAATGATGGTATCTATGCTCAAAGATATCAGAGAAGAAATGGAGGGAATCAAAGAAGAAAAAAAGAATTAAAGAAGAAAATAAACTTCTGAAAGAGAACATAGGAAATCAGCTTAATGAAATAAAAAGGTCATTACAAGACATGAGTAAGGAAAAAGAAATACTGAAGAGAAACCAGACTGAAATCCTGGCTCTGAAGAACACAGTCAATGAAAAAAAAACAAAAAAAAACAAAACAAAAAAACCCCTCTGTGGGACGTCTTACCAGTAGAATGGGTGAAGGAGAGAACAGAATATCTAAACTAGAAGACCAGGTGGCAGATTTAATACAGTCCAACAAAGAGAAAGACAAGCTAATAGCAAGGTATGAATGGGAATTTCAAGATATCCAGAAGACAATGAAAAGCTCAAACATAAGAATTCAGGGTATAACAGAAGGAGAAGAATTTCAATCAAGAGGCTTAGTAGGTATTTTCAACAAAATCATAGAAGAAATTTTTCTTGAAATTGGGAAAGAAATGCCAATGCAGATACAAGAAGCTTTTGGAACACCAAACAGACAAAATCTGGAAAGAAACTCTCTTCACCATGTTATAATTAAACAACTAAACATACAAACCAAATAAAATATATTGAAAGCAGTTAGAGAGAAGAAGCAAGTCACCTACAAAGGCAAGCCCATTAGAATAACTGTAGATTACTCAACACAAACTTTAAAAGCCAGAAGGGCTTGGAATGATGTACTCCAAGTTCTTAAAGATAACAACTTTCAACCAAGATTACTTTATCCTGCAAAGTTATCTATCCAAATTGATGGAGAAATAAAAACATTCCACAAGAAAAAACAGGCTAAAGGAATTTATGACAACTAAACCAGCTCTACATAAAATACTTGAAGGAATTCTTATTGCCAAAGAGAAAGCAAAACACCCACAGGAGGAAATAAGAAAAAATAAACCACACTCAAATAACACTTAAAACAACCCTGAGTAAAGGGAAAACAGGAAACACTGCAAAATAAGAAGAATGGTGAGAAGAAATGCATACCTTTCAATAATAACTCTTAATATCAATGGCCTCAAAGCACCATCCAAAAGACACAAGTTTGCAGACTGGATGAAAGGGCAGGATCCTGCCATTTGTTGCCTCCAGGAAACTCATTTCTCAATAAAAGATAGACAACGCCTTAGGTTGAGAGGATGGAAAACGGTATTTCAAGCAAATAGGCCTAGGAAACAAGCAGGGGTTGCTATCCTAATATCTGACAGGATAGACTTCAAACCAACATTAGTGAGGAAAGATAAAGAAGGTGATTTTATACTGATTAAAGGAACTCTCCAGCATTACAATCCTAAACATATAGGCACCTAACACAGGGGCTCCCATTTTCATCAAACAAACACTATTAGACTTCAGGTCACAGATAACATCAAACACAGTTGTAGTGGAAGACTAATATACCCCACTCTCATCAATTGACAGGTCATTTTGGCAAAAGATACAAAGAGATATTTGAATTAAATGATGTCATGGAACAAATGGACCTAACAGATACCTACAGAATATTCCATCCAAATGCTGCAGAATATACATATATTAGGACACAAAGCAAATCTCCACAAATATAGGAAAATTGAAATAATCCCTTGTACTCTATCTGACCACAATGGGATTAAACTGGAAATCAGCAACAAGAAAAGCTACAGAGCATACAGAAATTCATGGAGACTAAACAGTACACTACTGAATGATCAGTGGGTCATTGAAATCAGAAAGAAAATCAACAAATTATAGAATCAAATGATGATTACAATACAACATACCAAAACCTTTGGGACACAATGAAGGCAGTCCTAAGAGGAAAATTTATAGCTCTAAGTGCCTATACTAAGAAATTAGAGAGGGCTGGAGAGATGGCTTAGCGGTTAAGCGCTTGCCTGTGAAGCCTAAGGACCCCGGTTCGAGGCTCGGTTCCCCAGGTCCCACGTTAGCCAGATGCATAAGGATGCGTCTGGAGTTCGTTTGCAGTGGCTGGAAGCCCTGGCTCGCCCATTCTCTCTCTCTCCCTCTATCTGTCTTACTCTCTGTCTGTCACTCTCAAATAAATAAATAAAAAATGAACAAAAAATATTAAAAAAGAGAAATTAGAGAGTTCACAAATAAACAATTTAATACTCCACCTAAGGCCTTGGAAAAAGAACCAGGCAGACCAAAAAGCACTAGATGAGAAGAAATCATAAATATTAGGGCAGAATTTAATGAAATAGAAACCAAAAAAGGAATCCAAAGAATCAGTGAAACAGAGTTGTTTCTTTGAAAGGATAAACAAGATAATAAACCCTTAGCAAATTTGACAAGAAAAGAGAAGAGACAAAAATTAATAAAACTAAAGAAGAAAAATACACCATTTCAACAGATAACAAAGAAATTCAGAGAACTATAAGGGCATACTTTAAGAATATATATGCATCTAAGTTTGAAAACCTGAAAGAAATGGATGATTTCCTTGACTCATATGACCTACCAAAATTAAATAAAGATGAGATAAACCATTTATATAGACCTATAACAAGTATAGAGAGCCAAGCAGTTATAAAAAGTCTTCCAACTAAAAGAAGCCAGGCCCAGATAGATTCACTGGTGAATTTTACCATGGAAGAACTAACACCAATCCTTCTCAAACTTTTCCATAAAATAGAAAAGGAAGGAATTTTACCAAACTCCTTCTATGAAGCCAGAATCTACCTCATACCAAAACCAGGCAAAGACAGAACAAAAAAAGAAAATTACAGACCAATCTCACTCATGAAAATAGATACAAAAATTCTGAACAAAATATTGGCAAACAGAATGCATGTATATATCAGAAAGACTATTCACCCTGACCAAGTTGGCTTTATCCCAAGGATTCAGGGATGGTTCAATATATGCAAATCAATAAATATAATACATCATATAAATGGTCTGCAGGACAAAAATCACATGATCATCTCAATAGATGCAGAAAAGGCATTCGACAAAATTCAACATCCTTTCATGGTAAAAGTATTACAGAAACTAGGACTAGAAGGAACATATTGCAATATAATAAAAGCTATTTACAACAAACCTACAGCCATCATAATATTAAATGGTGAAAAACTTGAAGATTTTCCCCTAAATTCAGGAACAAGACAAGGGTGATCACTGTCCCCACTTTTATTTAACATAGTCTGGAATTCTTAGCTATAGTAATAAGGCAAGGCACACTTCTAAAAGGGATATGAACTGGACAGGAAGAGATCAAATTACCACTATTTGCAGATGATATGATTCTATACTTAAAAGACCCTAAAAACTCTACCAGCAAACTGTTAGAGCTGATAAACACTTTTAGCAACATAGCAGGATACAAAATAAATACACATAAATCAGTAGCTTTCCTGTATACTAATAACAAATATATGGAAAATGAAACCATGGAATCTCTCCCATTCACAATTGCCTCAAAAAAAAAAAATAAATAAAGTACCTTGGAATAAACATAACTAAGGAAGTGAAGGAGCTCTATAGCTCTATAATGAGAACTTTAAGACACTTAAGAGAGAAACTACAGAAGACATAAGGAAATGGAAAGATATACCATGTTCTTGGATTGAAAGAATCAATATTGTGAAAACGTCAATCTTACCAAAAGCAATCTACACGTTTAATACAATCCCCATTAAAATTCCAAAGCATTCTTCACAGGAATAGAAAAAAATCCTAAGTTTCATTTGTAAGCAGAAAAACATCTCGAATAGCCAAAATTATTTTGAGCAACAAAAATAAGGCTGGTGGTATTACCATCCCTGATTTAAAGCTATATTACAAAGCCATAGTAACAAAAAAAGCATGGTATTGGCACAAAGACAGACGACATGTAGATCAATGGAGCATAATAGAGGACCCAGATATCAATCCAGGCAGCTACAGCCATCTGATTTTTGACGAAAATGCCAAAAACATTCACTGGAGAAAAGACAGCCTCTTCAACAAGTGGTGCTGGGAAAACTGGATATCTATATGTAGAAAGATGAAAATAGATCCTTGTCTTTTTCCATGTAAAAGAATCAAGTCCAAGTGGATCAGGGACCTTAATATCAGACCTGAAACTCTGAAATTGCTAAAGAAAAAGATAGGGTTAACCCTTCAACATATTGGCATAGGCAATGACTTTCTGAATATAACCCCAATTGCTCAGGAAATAAAACAGCTAATCAACCACTGTGATCTCATGATTAGAAAGCTTTTGTACAGCGAAGGACACTATGAGTAGAGCAAAGGGACAACCTACAGAATGGGAGAAAATCTTTGCCAGCTGCACATCTGACAGAGGATTAATATCCAGAATATATAAAGAACTAAAAAATAAGAAACCAAACAACCCAATTAAAAAATGGGCTGTGGAACTAAACAGAATTCTCACTGGAAGAAATACAGAAGGCATATACACACCTAAAAAAACGTTCTATATCCTTAGCCATCAGGGAAATGCAGATTAAAACTACCTTGAGATTTCATATCTCTCCCGTCAGAATGGCTACCATCAAGAAAACAAATGACACTAAACGTTGGCGAGGATGTGGTAAAAGGAGAACCCTTCTGCACTGTTGGTGGGAATGTAATCTGGTACAGTCATTGTGTAAATCAGTGTGGAGGTTCTTGTGACAGCTAAATATAGATTTACCATATGATCCAGCTATAGCACTCATAGGCATATATCCTAATGACTCTTCTCACTACCTTAGAGGTACTTGTACAACCAAGTTTATTGCTGATAGGAAATGGAACCAACCTAGATGTCTCTCA
Organism: Jaculus jaculus; assembly: GCF_020740685.1. NCBI lineage: Eukaryota > Metazoa > Chordata > Mammalia > Rodentia > Dipodidae > Jaculus > Jaculus jaculus. The sequence goes on along the minus strand of NC_059102.1, from coordinate 292,110,431 downwards.
AAAGATTAATGGATAATAAAGATGTGGTACACTTACACAGTGGAGTTCTATTCAGGAGTGAAAAAAATGAAATTATGAAATTTGCAGAGAAATTGGTAGATCTGGAAAGGATTATACTAAGTGAGGTAACCCAGGCCTAGAAAGCTAAACATTGCATGTTCTGTCCCATATGTGTTCCTAGCTACAAATGTGTAGACTTGTATGTGAGCTGGAACCAAAAATCAGTAGCAGAGGCCCATAAGCTAAAAAAAGGCTATAAGAGACGGAGGAGAGGGAAGGTCTTAAGAGGATGGTATTGTATATACGTCAGTAAAAGAACAGCTTACAGGGAGGGGAAAGGCCTAAGTGAAGTCAGGGGAAGAGATTGTATAAAAGAAAGGCAGGGGGGATGGTCAATCAAAATGCAAGATATTCTGAATAAGACATATGAAAATCTACTTTCTTAAATAATGGCACATCTGGAAGCCATAGATTGTTACTAGAAAATTTTCAGTGCCTGGGATGGGATACTTTCCAGTGAGCCATTAGCCTGAGAGGTCCCTGTTGCCTTCAAAACATTATAGGTGATTGCCAAGGCCCTTGGTTCCCTATGAGAAAAGATGGTAAGAACCTATTGCTGAAGACTTCACATGCCTGAGAGGCAAAGTCACAGAGAAATCAAGTTGGTGCTGAGCAGAAAAACTCCCTGTAGCCCAACCATCTGAAAGCTGGAAAATACTGTACTGTATTTCTATTGGAGACAGAAGTAATCAGCAGTGAAAGCAGTAGACACTGGAAATCTCAAGTTTTGCCAGACAGGCCAAGTGACTGAACAAGTGCAATAGTGGCATGTCTGCTCTGGGGGAAACCAACTGCTCTCTAACTGGACTGAAGGCCCACTCTGTGGGAGGGAATATATACCTGGTACTGAAAATCTAATCAAAAGTCTATGGCAGGGGAGGTCATGAGTCTTAGGGGTATAAAGCCTGCTCTTGTCTGGATAAATGCATACATTGCTCTCACCAAATTGCCCTGAAAACACTACACTTAATGTCCATACTCATATATTAATGCTACTCTCACTTCTGGTTAGAGAAGCTTCTCTTTTCAGATGATGATGATCACTGGGATGACTACAGAGTAAATTCCAGGTCAGCCAGGGCTAGAGTGAGACCCTACTTCGAAAAAACAAAAAAGAATCAGATCTCTAGTAAATAACCTAATGATGCACTCCAAGACTTTAGAATAATAAGCCAAACACAAAAGTGTTAGTTGCAAAAAAGCATATAACAAAGATCAGGTTAGAAACTAACGAAATGGAGCTGAAAGGAACAATGCATACAATCCGCCAAATAAAAGTTGATTCTTTGAAAAAAGGAAACAAGACTAACAAACCTCTAGCCAAACTAACCAAAGGAAAGAGAAAGAAGACCCAAATCATTACAATTAGAGATACAGAAGGAAGTTACAATAGATGCCATTGAACTCTAGAAGAAGATTGAGAAGACTTGGAAAGCTTATATTCCAAAAGACTGGAAATCTAGAAGAAATGGATAAATTCCTAGATATATACATAAAACGTATATGGTATGCATATGGTATATTAAATTAAATAAAAACAATATAAACATGTCCTTCTGAAGATGCAAAACCAAAACAAATCCATCAAAAATAATTAAGAAACTGAACTTCATTAAAACTGAAAATGTCCATGTTTTTGTAGACAATGAGAAGACAAGCCACGAATAGAGCAATTACAAAAAGACATATGTAATAAGGAACTGTTACTTAAATTATGCAAAGAAATATTAAAATTCATTACCTTAAGAAAACAAATAATCCAACCAGAAATGGACCTAAGGCCTCAATACTTTACCAAAAAGATACAGGAGGCAAACAAAGGAAAAGATGCTCCCATTGTACGTGATCAGGGAAATGTTGCTTAGAACAATGATGACTACACATCCAGTACAAAGGCCAGAGCCAAGAACATTGAGAGCACCAAGTGCTGATGAGGATGTGGGCCACAGGAACTCTTCCTCTTTACTGCTGGAAATGTAAAGTGGTACATCCACTTTAGGAGACAATTAGGCACTTCCTTACCAAGGTTATCATAGTCTTAGCACACAATCTAGAAATTGTGCTCTTTGGTAGTTACCCAAAGAAATTAAAAGCTTATATCCACATGGACGTTTAAGGAATTTTAATTTACAATTGCTTAAGTTTAGAAGCAACCAAGATGTCTTTCAATAGGTGAAAAGATAATAAACTGTGGTCTGTCTAGGCATGGAATATTGCTTAACCCCAAAAAGAAATGAGCCATCTGGGCTGAAGAGATTGCTTAGTGGTTAAGATGTTTGCCTGCAAAGCCAAAGAATCTAGGTTTGATTTCCCAGGACTCACATAAACCAGATGCTCAAGGTGACTCATGCACCCGGAGTTTGCAGCAGCCAAAGGCCCTGGCATGCCTATTCTTCAGCCCCACGCCTCCTCTTTCTCTCTCATAAATAAAAATAAAAATAAAAATAAAATAAATGAGCCATCAAGCCATGAAAAAACATGAAAGAAGCTTACATGTACATTACCATGTCAAGTAAATCTGAAAAACCTACATACTATGTGATTCCAACATCACATTTGTAAAAAGACAAAAGCATAGAGACTGTTCTTAAAAGATGGCTGTTGTCAGGGGGAGAAGCGGATAGAGCACAGAGGAGTCTTAGGGCAGTAAAAGTACTCTGTGATACTGTAATGGTGGCTTTATGTCACTGTATGTTGTCCAAGCTCATAGAGACCCGATACCGAGAGAGAACACTCGTGCAAGCTAGAGTCTCAATGATTATGATGTCATACAGGTTCATAATTGTAACAATCATAGCACTTTGGTGAGGGATGTTGCTAGTTGAAAAAAGTATGTATATGTGGGAAGCAGGAGATTGTGGGAAATCTCTTTAGCTTCTGAATTAATTTTTCTGTGAATTTAAAACTATTCTTAAAAAGTTTGTTAAAAAACAAATCAAATAACACTCCAAAACTAACTCAAGAAGAAATAGAACACTAAAGCATTCTATCAATATCAGTCTAGGTAGGTCTGGACAGATGACTTTGTGTTAAGGTGTTTGCCTGCAAAGCCAAAAGGCCCAGGTTTGATTCCCCAGAACCCACATAAGCCAGATGCATAAGGTGGCACATGAGTCTATAGGTTATTTGCAGTGGCTAAAGGCCCTGGCGTGCCCATTCTCTCTCTCTCTCTTTTTTCTCTCTCTCTCCCGTATCTGCCTCCCTCTCTCAAGTAAATATATAAAGAACTTTTGTGGCTTTCTGATGTATAACTAAAATCACATTACAAAAGAAAAAATATATATAGTAAAATGAACAAGTAGAGCAAGAAGATATGCGTCAAGAGGGATATTCTAAAGAGATGGGATGTATCAAACAGCAGGCAGGACTGGGCAGCACATCAATAGCTGGTTGTTCTATTACATATAACCCCAGAAATCAAAAAACAAACCACACAATGGAAAGTAAAATGTAGAAAATCTGCCCAATATGGTCAAACATCAAATGACATACATTGATCCACACACCCATTCACTACAGACTCTGGCAGCAACAAGACAAAAATAAAAGGTCCAAGATTTAAATGGAAGAGTTAGAACTGTCATTGATTGCAGATGGCATTCTCAGCAGAGAAAACCTAACAGAATCAATGACCAAACTGCAAAAACAGAGAGTTCTGCAAAAACAAAAAGATGAAAAGATATAAATTTGAAGGTCTCAAAACACATGATTAATACATATTTAAAAAAAGTTTGCGGGGCTGGAGAGAGCAAAAAAAGAAAAAAATGTGGGGCTGGAGAGATGTCTCAGGGTGCTTGTCTACAAACCCTAACGACCTGGATTCAATTTCCAAGTACCCACATAAAGCCAGACACACAAAGTGGAGCATGTGTCTGGAGTGCATTTGCAGTGACTAAAGGTCCCACCATGCCCATTCTCTCTCTGTCTCTCTTTGCTTGTAAGTAAAATAGAATGAAAGGAAAAAAAGAATGTGTCAGCCTGAGCCAGAGTGAGACCCTACCTCAAAAAAAAAGTGTCATCAGTAATTAGATGAATGAGAATCACAATTAAAAGTTCCTAATTTAAGCCTAAAATCCTAGCACTCTGGAGGCTGAGGTAGGGGGATCAACATGAATCTGAGGACAGCCTGGACTCCAGAGTGAGTTCCACATGAGTCTGGGCTAAAGAAAGACCTTGCTTCAAAACAAACAAAAAGTTCCTGATATAAGCATGTCAGACTGACACCAAGTTGAAGGCTACATCATATCAAATGCTGTTGGTAGGATACTCTTCAAGGAGAGTCCATGGGCTCAGCCACTTGGCAAAGCAACCCGGTAGCATAGAAGGAAGTTTGTTCTGGGCACACTAGCTGAGCCACAGCACGCTCTCCTGTGTTACCATAGAACCCTGTGCCAGGCGGTAGATTAGGATGCCAGGCCCCTTCTTGTCTGAGGTAGCAGACAAAAGGTCTGCAGTACTGGTTGGATAGGCTGGAGATACACAGAATGCCCCACTGTTGTCCAAAGTGATAAAAATTGGCAAAAATGCTCACCTCTGGAGACTCAGTGTGGAGAAAACTTAACTGGAACTTAAAACGATGGCATACCATATATATGGTATATATATAAAGCCAAAAAAATTGACTTCTTGAGTTCCGTCCATATGTGACAATGAACACAGAGGATAGGTGCCTCCAGAGGAGATGAGAGAGAGGGAATGTGGAATGGGGAAGAAGTGGAGGATGTGGGATGGGACTGTGCGGAAGGTGGGGCCACATAGCCTGCAGTGGTGGAGAAGCAACATGAACTCAGGTGTGTGGACTTGAGGGCAAGGAAGAGAAACCAAACCTAGTCTTCCTGTTGTTAACCTTTACCTGGCTATGTGACTGCTGCTCACAAGAATTCCCAGCAGTCGGGTCACAGAGGGGAGACCGGCACCCGGGACGGGCGCGGGCCCTGGCGGGAGTTGGACCTCCGCCACAAGAAGGTCAACTTAGTTCTTTTGAAAAGGAACATATAAATGCTAATGAGCTCAGAAGGAATTTTAAAAAGTGCAGTGGGAGATACAATTCCAACTGAACTCACTGACGGAGGGGCAGGAAGTGGGCATGGTGGATGGAGGCTGGGAAAGCAAGGGCCTTGCTGGTCTGCTGAGGTCCAGGCGTGCTGGGAAGTAAGTCATGTGGGAGGCATTTTATGGTTGTTTACCCTCCTGCCTTACATTCCTGAGCACCAGGAAGGCTCTGAGTACCTTAGTGATCATTCGACCATGACCAGAGTTTTCCAGGAAGTCTGGATCCTGACTGAAAGTGCTATGTGAACCTGGGTGGTCTCGAGTGTCAGAAGACCAGGTCGAGGTGAACACTGGATTCTGTTTTCACAGCAAAACTCCATCTTTGTTGAGTTACAGTCTGACCTCTATAGTGTGTACATTTTCCTAAAAATAATGAAGACTCTCTGTGCTTACTGGTTAGAAGAAATAATGTATAAAAGGCAACAAACATGATGCTAAGGATTTTCCATTCTTCTTCTTTTTTTTTTTTTGTAATGCTTTATGAATGCACAGCCTTGTTTGTTTCAGCTTTCTAGTCTAAATTCACTGTACTTGGAACTTCATGGCATCCTTGCATGAAAATCTCAGCTTTGGTCTGAGGAGGGAATTTGTTTCTTACTCTGACATTTAGACCTACTGATTTGTGTCTATGGCTTGGAGGAGGGTGGTGGTGTTTCCTTCTTTTCTTTCTTACTTGCCAGAGACAAACCATAAACAATTCAAAAACACCTCTCAGTACATGCCATGAAGAAGCCTTAAACATGATGTGATACTACTTAACAAACTCAACTATTCATGGTTAGGGACATATGAATGAATGTAAGCATTATCTGCAAAGAAACAAACAACAGTGCCAAATAATTTAGTTAAATACAACTCTGAAACAGGTTCAGAACAAGCCATTTTTCTTCACCTATCTGTTTATAACTTTTGCCCACAGTTTTCTTTGCAGACCTAGAATTTGGTGTCAGGACTTTGGACTTGTGTTCTAAGTTTCTAACTTCCTCACCCTAAAAAAATGGAACAACAAAACTATAGGATAATCCTACCAAAATGAGAAATGTAACTTGAGCTTCTAATTTGCTCGGATTTGGAAATTGTAGAAGTTCAGAAAATACAATGGAGACAAGTTTCCATGTGAATATGATTCAGGCATGTTGAATATGAGGTCTATTGACTTTATGTAACTGTGGTTATGTTTAAGCAGTTGGCTCCATGGGACAGAGGTACAGGGTTGAGTTTTTATTTGGGAGGTCTTGTGGTTCACTGAACTAATATATAAAGTCGTACTGCATAGCTGGTCATTCATTTTACAAATATGGAGACTGAAACACTGAAAGGTTGAATAATTTGCTTGAAATACCAGAGTTTAACCTTAAACCCCAACAACTCTTGAAGATGCTATGTGGTTGTCAATGAACTTGATGGAAAAGGAGAGATGACAGGGAGGTAGTGTGAGGAAAAAAAAAGGATGCTGCTCAGTGTCTACTGACATACATTTTTGCATGTACTTTGTCCAGGACCTCCAATGGAAGAGGTTTCTTAGTATTGTGCCATGCTGTTACAATTTCAGTTGAAGGGATATTGTTTTACTGATGGGTAGGGTAATTGTGAAGCGTAAGGGCTCCAGTACAAATTCCACAAGGTGGAGAGGGGAATTTCTGAAATTAGACTGCTGGGATGAGTAAAGTCATTCTGCAACATAGTTTTCTCTTTTCGCCATGCTGGGATGAGTAAAGTCATTCTGCAACATGGTTTTCTCTTTTCACTGTGCTGGGATGAGTAAAATCATTCTGCAACATAGTTCTCTCTTGTCACCATGCTGGGATGAGTAAAGTCATTCTGCAACATAGTTTTCTCTTTTCGCCATGCTGGGATGAGTAAAGTCATTCTGCAACATGGTTTTCTCTTTTCACTGTGCTGGGATGAGTAAAGTCATTCTGCAACATGGTTTTCTCTTGTCACCGTGCTGGGATGAGTAAAGTCATTCTGCAACATAGTTTTCTCTTGTCACCGTGCTGGGATGAGTAAAGTCATTCTGCAACATGGTTTTCTCTTGTCGCCGTGCTGGGATGAGTAAAGTCATTCTGCAACATAATTTTCTCTTTTCACCTTGCTGAGGAGCCTCTACTTTTAATCATTTCATGAGCTGATCAAAGTAGTTAATTTAGGTACATCAATAATGAGGCCACACATGTTCTTTGACAGTTCTATAGATAAACGGACTCTTCTGTGATTGATTAACATGTTGCTTTCCCCTTTTTTTCGTTTTGTCTTAAAAAATTCTTAATACTGTCAAGTCCACTAGCATCCCTATTCAGGTGTCTTCATTTTGCTTGTGCTCAGGTGAGATAAAGGCTCCTCAAAATATGCCTTGCAGGTAGCAAGCTGGTTGTTATTGGGCAGCCCAAAGCAGACTAATAGATTTAGGGACTGAGTTATATAGTAAATCTACTCTAGTTTTAAGATTCATTTCAATTTTTTTCCACTGGCCTTTTATAGTTCTACTGCTGGCAATTATTCCATTTGTGTGTGCATGTGTGTGGTGTGCATGATTATGTTATGCATGTTCATATGTGTGCAGGTACATGTGTGTGAATGGATGTGCACACATGTGCCTGTGTATGTGGATATCAGAAGTGGATATCGGATGCAACACTATACCTTATTTATTGAGACAGAGTCTCTCAGTGAACCCAAAACTCATTGATTTGGCTAGTCTGCTAGGGAGGCTTCCCTGGGGTCCACCTATTTCCACCTTCCAAGTGCTGGGATCACAGACACACATCACCACACCTTGCATTTACATAGGTGCCCAGAACTGAACTCCGGTTCTCTTGCAAGCACTTCACTGCTTTACCAACTGATCCATCTCTCCAGCTCCCAATACTTTCTTTACAGAAACCTTATCATACCTGCCAAGAATTCGATGATGATTTTGTTTTAGTTAACTAACACAGAAATAACATCCAATTTGAATCTGTATATATGTGAATCCTGTATATAAACATACACAGTAGTAGAAATTAAGAAACATCAGGATAATGGTAGAAGTCAAGACATGAAAACACTTGGCTGGCATGGTACTGGAAAACACAAATCTAGCTCAGGACTCTCCATTGAATTCACAGTTCTTCAGGTTCAAGATGTGAGCTGGGAGTGATGGCGGACACCTTTAATCCCCGCACTCGGGAGGAAGAAATAGGAGGATCGCCATGAGTTTGAGGCCACCATGAGACTACATAGTGAGTTCCAGGTCAGCCTGGGATAGAGTGAGACCCTACCTTGAAAACCAAAAAAAGAAAAAGAAAAACATGCTTCTTACATGCTAACATTTCATTTTACAAGATCCTAATAACAAGTATCTTAACAGAAGAAATAGAATTTTTTTCCTCTGAAAGGACTCACATGCTTTGGAAGAAAAAACACAACCCTTCTGAATTTAAAAAGAATCTCAACCAGAAGTTCCAGATAGCACATGACTACAAGACTACCATTTAAATGGTAGTAACAACAATATTTTTAATATCTGCTATATTCTAACTTCTCATAGACGTATGTTTTTCCTGTATTTCCCACTTTATAATCAACTCTAATGTATGTCCTAGATTTAGCAATTCTTATATTATCTTCTCTATTATGTTCCATTGAATTTAAATTTAGCAAGTAATTTAGTATTAAAATTTAAAGCTATTAATCATTATTTATCTAAAGTGTACTTATATTGCATGGGATATGTGGTTCAGGCTTGGATATAGGAGGATGGGGATATAGCTCAGTTGCAGAGCACTTGTTAGCATGCACGAGGCCCTGGTTTAATACCCAGCACCACCAACCAGCAACAACAACAACAAAAACCCAGTATCTTTTACCAAGAAAGTGGATTTAATTGTTTTAAAAAACCCAAGAGTTGTGCCTATCTGTCTTAGGGTGGTTTATAATGAACAGCAACAAAACGTTATATGTATGAGAACAATGGAAGAATGTTTCTCCCTCGGGTTGCTGCTTTGGCGTTTACAGTTTATTCTAGGACTGTGAAAGTCTCTGCTCTGAGCACTGCCGAAGGGCTGCCGTCCTCTACCCCATTGCTCTGGTTGCCATCCCCACCGTGCAGCCTCCGGGAAGGATGCATAGCATGGAAAGGCACAGTTGGGAGAGTTTGTAGCTCCCAGCAGGGGTAGAGATCATTTCTACCTTCTTTCCATTGGATAGAACGTAGCGCCTTGTTACTAGAGACTACAGAAACCATGGAGGAAGAGGGGGACGGATGTCGATGGACATAACATTGAGAGCAAGAAAGAAATGAGAAAAAGGCGGAAGAGTACGTGCTACACAGAGAGGCTGAGAGCATTGAGAGAAGGAGAACCTCAGAATGCAACGACAGAACGGGCACAGTGGAGCAGAAGAGCACACCTTGGATAGATGAAGAAAGCAAAGAAGTACGGGGGATGCTTGTTTTTGCCTTTCGAGGCCTCCCCCTTTCCTGTTGGGATCTCTTCCCCTCTGTAATATTTTCAATACCTTAAGTGATTATGCCTCTTTTTGATAAACTTTGACTATCATGCCCACAGTGCCCTCATTTATTTATTTGCTCTCTCTTCTGCACAAATTACTATATGATACATGCAGAAACACATGCATGGATAGATACACACACACACACACACACACACACACACACACACACACTGATGTTGACATTGCAAGCCTTGTGTTTTGTTTTGCACATTTCTTCTTTTCACAGTCTTTGTATGATGTAATGATTCTGGTATTTTCATGCTACGGCTTCATGTTAAGACAAACGTGAATGAAGCAGAATACTTGCTCTACAGAAACATTCAGCAGGGAAACAGCCTAAATCATGACCCTCGTGTACTCTGGAAACTGACTCCAATTTAAGTATCTAGTAAAATTGATATCATGTCTTTTGCTGAGAAATTCAGAATTTTTAAGATAACTGATTCCCCAAGTAAGCAGCTACATTGCTAGTGATGGACATTTTTACCATTTGCAGCTGGTCTGGTGATGTCCCATCCTACCTAGCTTCTGCATGTTGATTCCTTGTTCATTTCTTTTCTTTTAAAAAGTATTTATTGGGCTGTAGAAATTGCGTAGTGGCTAAGGCACTTGCCTGTGAAGCCTAGGGATCCAGGTTTGATTCTCCAGATCCCATGTTAGCCAGATGCACATTGTGGCACATGCATCTGGAGTTCATTTGCAGTGGCTAGAGGCCCTGGCACATCCATTTTCTCTCTCTCTCTCTCCCCCTCTTTCTCTGTCAAATAAACAAATAATAATTTTTTTAAAAGCAAAATTTGAAGCACTGATTTCTGAAATTGAATCAATATTTATCAATTGTTTCATGGGAAATCAAGAGTGGGAACTTAGAGAAGTATTCTTATTAAAATTATGAAATAGCTAAATTGACTTCTTCCTATTCCTTCCAATATCTAATGACAGGCATTCACCCAAACAGGTATGAACCCATGCGTTGGCCCATCCATCCATCCATGCATCCATGCATCCATGCATCCATGCATCCATGCATCCATCCATCCATCCATCCATCCATCCATCCATCCATCCATCCATCCAGTTTTTCCAATGACACATTTTCTTGTATGCCTAGTATATGCCATGTTCAATTTATGTCCTAAAAAACCCCAAAGGGCATAGATTCTATCCTGAGAGGAAAAGGCAATGAGCCAAAAATTACAGCTGCCAGGAGTCCCTTGTTTCGTAGACCAGGTCCTAGTTTGGTTCCTCAGTCAGAGAACCATGCTTTGTATCCCTCCCTTCTCTGCCTCTTTCCTCTGCTTGTGACAGACAACTGAGTTTTCCCTCGTGTGGGACATGGCACTCATTATCTCAGGAGCTGTCATAAACTAAAACTATGAACAAACAGCTTAAGGAAAACAAAAGAATTAAGATACATTCATTTATTTAGGGCTCTAAATGAAAACCAGGATACCTGGAGCTTGTAAAAGTCATGACAAAGACAGCCCTTCCATGTTCCCTTTCAGTCACTGTCACGAAAAAAATGGAGAATGAACGAAGAAGGAATCCTGAGTACAACTCATTATGTTATTCATTGGTGCTAGAAACTCATTGGCTCTTTTTATTTTTCCTGGTTGGGATCTAAGGAAACACTGAGAGTAACTTCCTTGGAGGATTAAGGAAAGAAATACATAAAAGAGAGGGAAATAGGAGACTTTTATTAAATTTGGAGCAAGGTTTATGAATTATCCAAAGTATATATAGATTTAAATAATCTTTCACAAGTCTTACCTGCCTCAAAGCAGAGAAATAACATCTGAACTGCAGGTTCAAAGAGGCATGCATTTTAATTGATATTTCCAACTGCAAATGATTACAACAAACAGACTCCCAATTGCTTCCTTTTATGGCTCTCAACTGGTTGGCTGCATAGCAGTCATCTGTTCCTGGACCGCCTTGCTCATCCTCCGCGCGCTCCCAGACCGCCCAGCACGTTTGCACATTCCGCCTGACTCCATTTAAAGTGTTAATGGATAAAGCTTCTGGCTTCTGGGACCTGGGCCCAGCAGGCAATTTCTTATGTTCCACAATAAAACATTGGAAAACATTCCCATGATCTTCCAAGATGGGACACATGTAAGACGCATTTCAACTTGCCAGTGCATTGTAACCCCAATATGAGATAATTAGTCATAGTATGCAAATTCATTTCAGTACTGGCTTTAAAAAAATAAACTATCCAAACAATTGCAATGCTTGTGACATGAGACCTAAGGATATCAGGGTAAGGTCCTTATCATAACCCTTAGAAGCTACAAGTGACCTAGTTTTCATTTAGAGCCACAGTGAATGCCATCCATTAATTCGTCTTAATCTTTTGTTTTGCTAAGCTATGTACCTCCTGCTATTTAAAAGTATGCCCTTCCCTGGGTGGCATATGATGGTGAGGGTGTGGTACTGTATGTGGGCTATGGGCTGGCTAATCAACTTGACAGTTCTGGGCTCTGCTTTGGTCAAAAATCACTCAAGATCTAAATGTGAGTAAGATCCCTTGGAGCAGTGCTGAGCCCCTAAAATGTTGAATGTGCATCTTCATGAGCAACACAACATAGTGAATGTCTGTGATGTCCAGGTTGTGTCTGGGACACTCCAAATGTTACTCCAAATTCTGTTCTATCCACTTTAAATCTCCTTGGATAGGCTATAGCACCATGGACACCCACAATAAAGCAAAACAAATGGAGAATCAATAACCTTCTTAGCAAACTATTTTTGAAGAATATTGATTATAAAAAAGAGCACAGGGAGGGCCACTGGTGTGTTCTATATCACACCAGCATTTTACCAAGCTCTTCAGAACTCTCAGCTCAACTTTTTTTTGTCACACAAAGCCACCATTTGAGCTTCCCTGAACCATGTTTAATCTCTGTCCTTGAAGTTCACAAATCAATGTGCTCTGTGATTTCCTCTTCATGATAGCTTCTGGCTGCTTCTATTGCCTTCACAGCTCCTGGCAGGCAGCTTGTCTCCCACATTTGCCACAGAGTAAACAGGAATTGGGTCCCAGGGCAACTGGCTGCTCTCCAGCATAAGAACGGAGCTGCTCATGAGCTCTGTGGGCTGGTTTCTACTTAACACAGTGTTTTCACAAGGACAAGAACTGTGAAGGTTTGGAAGCTTGAGGCTTATTCCTTTCAAACATGTGATAACCTCTGATTCTTCTCTCTAACGATTTTCCAGCCCTCTCATGACCTCTTCCACCTCCTCTCATTATTTCATGGTGATTATTGGAAATTTAACAAGGACACCGCCTTGAAATCACACATTCCTTTTACGACTGCCACTGACCTGCTAGACCAATATGTACATGCCACTATGTTCTAAGTAGAATGTGCTGACAATGCTTTCAAAATTAAATTTTCATGAGAGTGTGGAGTGAGTCTACGGCCATACCACCCTGAACGTACCGGATCTTGTTAGATCTTGGAAGCTAAGCAGGCTTGGGCCTGGTTAGTACTTGGATGGGAGAATGCAGAGTGAACACCCAAGTTAAAGGTACTTCAAGACTTCTGGACAAGATGGCATCCGCCTAACCGTGTCGCACCTCCCCAGGAAGGACAGGCGAGACATTTAGGGTTCACTGGGTCTTCTAGGGGTGAGCAGACTCTAATAGACCTCCAGTGGGAGGGTGCGGAGGAGCAGAAAGGGGGATCCACTGATTCCCACGCTGTCAGGTAGCCCACTAGTCCTCCAATCCCCTCCTAGCCATAGTTCCTCCCAGCTGCTGGCTCCTCCTGCACTAACCACATGCAAGGTGCATGTGACCAGGTGGCGTGCCTCCACGCTTGTGAACGCTTTCCCTCTTGCCGCTGCCCCCAGCCCCAAGTGCAGACCCAGGCCAGAAGGTTAGCATTCCCCTAGGGGACCTCCACACAGAAACACCATCCTACTTGCTGCCACCATCCCCCAACCCAGAGCACCACACCAGGCCAGCAGGCTACGGTTCCCCCAGGGGCCCTCCATGCATGAACACAGTCCCACTTGCTGCATCCCCCACCTCCCTACACGGACCCAGGTTAGCAGGCTAGCGCTCCCCCCACGGCCACCACCAGAGACCTCCACACGCCACTGCCCCTCCATGCATGGAACCAGGCCAACAGGCTAGGGATAACCCCAGGCTCTCCCACCACAGGGGAGGGGACCTCCATATCCCCCCTCGTGTGTCACCTGACCCACAGCAGTCCCACATTCCTGCCCTGCCCTGACCCAGGATCTGGCAGTCCCATCCACCTCGTGCTACAGGGTCCCAAGGGACCTAATGGACATCTATATAATATTCTACCCAAAATCCACAGACTACACATTCTTAGCACCCCATGGGACCTTCTCTAAAATATATCACATATTGGGTCATGTAGCAGACAGCTTCAGGTTCACTGAGATGAACTTCCAGACCAGGCACAGTTATGGAGGAAGGGATATTTATTGAAGCTTACCGATCCAAGAGAAGTTCCATAATGGCAGAAAAAGCTGGCCTGCCTTCACAGGCCCAAGCAGAGTGAAAGGGAAGTACAAGCCTAAAGCCAAAAAGCGCACTTTAGGAGCTCCAGCTAGGCACACTTTGCATATCTTTAGATTGAAATCTGAAACCCACCACCACACCTTAAGATCATCCAGTGACATTGCCTCCAGCCAGGTGGCTGCAGATGCAACTACAATCAATAAAGGACTAAATATATTGGGGACCATCTATTCACACTACCACATTCCACCCCTGGACCCCAGTAGATTTCTAACCATTACACTTTGTAAATTATACTCAGTTCAATTTCAAAGGTCCCCACAGTCTTGACCAATTTAAGATATTAAGACCTGTAAAATCAAACAAGTTAAACACTTATAACATATAAAGGCACAGAGGAAACATTTTCAACTGGTATAAGGCATACCAAGGAGAGACTAAAACAATGCACCCTCAACCACCATCAAACAAGCATCAAACTTCTACAGTTCAAATCCAATACAACCAAAGACTGACAGTCTCCAGATTTTCCAATTCTGCCCTTCCATCTGGGCAGAGTAGCCAGGGAACACTTCCATCTTAGGCCAACAGTGCACTCTATGGTAGCCCTTGCATTGTCCTGGTATATTCAAAACATCTTCAGGTCTTCATGCAAACCACGGTCCATCTTCCAAAGGCTCTTTCAGCCTATCAGGGCATCAGGCCCTACCTCATGCCGCATCTTAGCAGCAGCTCCTGGAACCGTGTGCAATTCTTTATTACTGCTCGCATTTTTCATGCTTCTGAAACCAATACCAGGTGTGCAGGACATAGCCATATTCTTAATTCACAGACAAAATAAATCATAACCTTGAAAAGCAGGTTTGTTCTCCAGTCAACTCTTTCCAAAAGTATTTGCATTTCTATGATAGTCATTCCTCAGGCATCCTTTCCATGGAAAAGCAGTTGGACCATCTTCCTTTAAGATTGCTAATGTGTTTGATAATAGCAGATTCATTAACCTAAAACCAGTCTCAGTGCCTGTAATTTTAACTTGTTTGAGGTCTTCCAGCTTAAAATCTTTAATCTCTCAGTTCAATATCTCTAGCCAAGCACATCAGTCCATTATCAATATAACCTTGATCAAATTCTCTGGGCTTGGGAAGTAAGACACAGCCAGCCCTTATGCCAGTAGCCCAGTTCTAACAAAGTCCTCTGCAGTCTTTCCTTCCCCTTAGGAATCTCATAAGCCAGGCTTTGAAGTTCAATGCTATCTGCACTTAGCATTCTCAGACTCTCATCAGAATAGTCCATAAAACTTGGCTTACTACTCCAGAAGACATCTTCAGTTGCAAGCACCAAGTCCATGCCTATTCCTCCAAAACAAAGGTTCCAAAAGATCAACATTCACATAGTTCCGTTCATCTCAGCCCACTCCTTGGTACCAAGTTCTGTAGCAGACAGATTCAAGTTTGCTGAGATGAACTTCCAGACCAGGCATGGTTATGGAGGAAGGGATATTTATTGAAGCTTACAGATCCAGGGGAAGTTCCATAAATGGCAGAAGAAGCTGGCCTGTCTTCACAGGTCCAAGCAGAGAGAGAGAAGCACAAGCCAAAAGCCACAGCACACTTCAGGAACTCCAGCTAGGCACACTTTGCATATTTTTATATTGAAACCTGAAACCCACAACACACCTTAAGACTCACCCAGTGACACTGCCTCCAGCCTGGTGTCTGCAGATGCAAACTACAAACAATAAAGGACTGAATATATTGGGGGCTATCTATTCAAACTACCACAGGTCATAAAGCCTGCCTCCAGATATTTAGGAAGATCGACATAATTTCCTGCATGATGTCAGATCACAATGCTATATTGCTAGAAATTAACAATAAAAGATGCACCAGGAATCCCATCAGCTCCTGAAAACTGAACAACACACTTTTAGACAATCAATGGGTAGTGGATGCAATAAAATATGAAATTGCAAAATTTCTAGAAGTAAATGACAATGAGAACACATTGTGCCAAAACTTATGGGACAAAATGAAGGTGGTCCACAGAAGAAAATTCATAGTAATAAATGCTTTCATAACAATGACATGGTCTCATTCATCTGTGGCTCCTAACCTGAATCAGCCTGAGATGCTGACATACCTAATAAGCATCTTGAGGACTGAACAATAGAGAGGGTGGAGTGGGAGGGGAGGACATGGGGTGGGGGACATAAAACTGGACCCAAATGGCAATGGCACCATCAAATTCTACATCCTAAAAGACAGACTAAATAGTTGAACCTTCATCATGTCCTTAGAGGGAACACCTGAAATACAGGGCCCTGGAGAGGGTGAGATGAAGACGAACCTTAATCTTCTCTTGTTTCTCTTTCGCTCTCTCCCTCATCTCTCTATCTCTTTTATATTACCTATGTTTTTCTTCCTTCTTTTCCTTGGTGCTGCCTGTAACTCCCAGTACCAGCTTGTGGTTAGCATCTACAATGAGCTATTGATCAGAGAGACCTACAAGGTTTCCCAAAAGTAGACAGATTTCGTCAGAGTACTTGATGACCCACTAAAGGTTAATGATAAGACCCACTGCTGAAGACACCGTATGCCACTGGTATGGAACATGGAGTGACCTGGCTGGAATCTGGAAGAGAGTCAGTCCCCAGACAGTTCATCTAGCATCAGAAGGTGCTACTTGAGTGACGGGGGAAAATGGCAGCTCATGGTATAAGCTACTCAGCAGCAAACAACCTGACATAAAATAGAAAAAAAGGATTTGTTTTCAATGATAGGAATAAATACTTTTTAAATTTTGATTTGGTTGGTTTATATCAGATTTACCTTTTATCAAAAAAATAAAACTCTAAATTTTACAAAGATAAAAAGAGTTACCAATTTATTATGCTTAGAAATACACAAAAGTGAGCCAGGGAGATTTCTCAGTGGTTAAGGCACTTGCCTGCAAAGCCTAACAACCCAGTTTCATTTTCTGGTACCCACATAAAGCCAGAGGCACAGAGACACATGCATCTGGGTTCACTGCAGCAGTTGGAGACCTATTCTCTGTTTGTCTTTCTTTTCTCTGTCTCTGAAAATAAATAAATAAAAAATTTTTTTTTAAACATACATAAAAGTAAGATTTCAGGATCTGGAAGATAGGGCACCAAAAAGTTTTCTCTCCTTCATTATGGCTCCTGAATAAGTTTGTATTTAAACACTGTTTTCTGGTAGAAACTTCTTGTTTGCAAGGCTCCAATATTTAATATTCCCATTCTAGAGGCAATATTCAAGACCTGAGAAAAAGAAATATTTGTGAATTCATTCGAATTAATTGAAACTGTATAACAAATGGTCCAAAGACAAAATGTTAAGTACGTTATGCGTAATTTTCATACATATTTATTATTTGTAGAAAAGTTTAATGAAAAAAATGTTGCTTTGGGAATATAACTTACAAGCAAATCACTTCCTTCACATTTCATCCCTCCATAAATATGTGATTCCATTCCTCTTTCTTGATCATGTGGAACCTTTTAGGTAGACAATGAAGATTTGCAGATGTGCTAAGATCTCTCTCTATGCATTTCTGGCTGGCCTTGAACTTATGATGTAAGTGTTCTGTTTTTTATTTTAGCTGTCTGATGAGTAATAGTTCATTTTAGCATGCCATACAGCCAAGTATTTTTATGGATCAAATGTGAGCACTCTGGCCCTACAGCGTTAGTGTCGAATGAAGTATGATTTTGCCACCTTGGAGCCCGCAGTCCAGTAGAGAATCCAAACACATAACCCAACACTGAGGATTAAACGAGTAAGTGTAAACCGGGTGTGGTGGCGCACGCCTTTAATCCCAGTTCTTGGGAGGCAGAGGTAGGAGGGTTGCCGTGAGTTTGAGGCCACCTTGAGATTACATAGTAAAATCTAGGTCAGCCTGAGCTAGAGTGAATGAAACCCTACCTCGAAAAATAAAAAATAATAATAACAAAGAGCAAGTGTAGTAAGTGAAGGTGGCAGCCTGCCACCGCAATATGATGAAATGTAATTCGTCTTAAAGGGAGACTCTTGCATGGGAATGTTAGAGCGCAGCGGTGCCCGAGTGGACCTGGAATGGCGTATTGGAGGAGAGGAGCATAGTAGGGAAGAGATGCGATTGTGTCAGGGAACGTGGTCCTCCTGAGGAAAGGCAACACGGGGAGTGGCCAGAGAAAGGTATAAAATAGCAAAAGCCTGCTCAGTGCCAGTTGTTCACTTGGACTTCCTCCTTTTTTAACCTTTTTTTCCCCTTGCATGTGTATGTGTGGTGAGCATAGCTATGCGACTGTGTGTCCATACGTGTGATGGTGCACTGGATAGGGGTGCACATGCATGTGTGTGGCCAGGAGTTGATATCAGGGGTCTCCCTCTGTCGATATCCATCTTGTTTAATGAAGGAGGGTCTCCCACTTGAACCCAGGGTTAGCCAATTCATCTAGTCTAGCCGCTCAGCTTCCCAAGCGCCAGCTCACCGCCAAGCTGTCAGGCTCACATGGCCTGTGGGCGCTGGGGATCTGAACTTGGGGCCTCATGCTGGCACAGCAAGCGCTTTGCCCACTAAGCCATCTGCTCGGCTGCTGGACTTCCTTCTACAGCTAGTGAGGAGTCCACAGGGAGAGCAGCACCATCAGATTCCGGTGTCATTTGGGATTCTGCAAGCTAGGACATGAAACATCTGTTAAGTATTTAAACCAAGCTACATGTAAGAATGGATTCATCTATGAGTCACACGTTTGTGCGTTGGTTACTATAAAGCAATTGTTCTCTAGAGATCGCAGATGCTCTTAGGAAATGACATTGTCTCATAGACTATAAGAAGGGCACGAAAGAACTATTTTATCCCCACAATGTTTCTCACTACAAACCACCTCGTGCAAGATCAGACATTTCAATAGGCCTTTCTTCTTCATCGCAGGTAAAGCATTAGAACACAGCTTCTTAAACTGAGGGTTCTTACCCTGCATGGTACTGCATACGTGAATGTGGGGGTAATGAAAAAGGTGGCAGTAGCAAAAGGTTTCTGAACTCACGATGACAAAAATCTTAATTTAAAATCAAATAGGCAATGCATCCCAGGGTCTTGCGGCAGTGCTCCCTGCCTCGTGCACTTGGTTCGGAAGGAACGACGTGCGTTGTGCGCTGTGCGTGCTGCCAAGGCAGGCAAAGCCAGAGAGCGCTGCAGAGCGCCTCAGCCTGGAGATCGCATTGTTCATACTGTCGGTACAGAGTTCTGCTCTATAGAAACAGAGAGGTTTAGCTGCAGAAAACAAAGACTATAATATTTTCCTACTTTCATTTCTCAGCATGTAAAAATCTCGTACCTTTGGATGGTATTGTGTTAGAATGCTTAGTTTTAAAAATTGCAACTTGAGTTTCTGACTTGAATTATTTTAGAAAGAAAAAAATATCATCAAATGAGTTTTGGCATGGCCTTAGGACAGAATTTTCAATAATTTCTGAAATGGAAACATACTTCTGCTGTTTTGCACTACATTCTTACATGCAGCAGTTTTCAACATTAATGATTATAAAATTAAAGTATTAATCACATGTGAAAAATGAAAATGTTCTACATCCTACAGGATCAAATATTCACCCAAGATTTAATTCTTTTATATAAAAAACCATCATGGCCATCTCGTTAGTAGGCAATTTGTTTTCAACCTTAATAAAGTGAAGTTATATAGATAACAAAGAATTGTTTTAAAATAACATTCTTCATGGTTTATTATAAAATGTTTTATTTGTATACCTATTTTATATATTTATATGCTCAGGGTCATATGAAATTTTCTGAAATGAAAAGGGATCTGGGGTAGGAAAGGTTCAGGAAGCCTTGCCTTAGCAGACCCAGGGGTGAGTCCCAGGCCTCTCTGTCACTGTCGGGCCCGCTGGGCGCTCTTGACAAGCCACCCGACCGCTGTGACTCTCAGCTGCTTCATCCACAAAATGGAGGATAGTTCTCCTTGCTTAAGTTTCATATATATATATAAAATTCAATATATATGTATATATATGTATATTGAATTATAGAAAATTCACCTCTACCCGAGGTGAAATTAATTATCTCATGTAACATTTTTAGAAACCATAAAGTATCACATAATGTGTAGGGATATGGTTATGCTATCAAAAATGGAAATATAACTGATTATAAAATACCAATATGATAATTACTATTTTTATTTTTTTTGAGATAGGGTCTCACTCTAGCCCAGGCTGACCTGGAATTCACTACGGAGTCTCTGGGTGGCCTCAAACTCATGGCGATCCTCCTACCTCTACCTCCCGAGTGCTGGGGTTAAAGGTGTGTGACACCATGCTCGGCAATAATTACGATTTTTAAGTATTTATTTATATGCAAGTAGAGAGATAAAGAGAGAGGGAGGAGAGAGAGACAGAGAAAGAGAGAGAGAGGGACACAGAGAGAGAGAATAGTCATGCCAGGACCTCTGGCCACAGTAAACAAACTCCAGATGCATCTGGCTTATGTGGTTACTGGAGAATCAAACCCAGGTCATTAGGCTTTGGAGGCAAGTGCCTTAACCACTGAGCCATCTCTCCAACATGGAAAATTACGAATTTTTGAAGCACTGTCTTGATTTTCACTTGTGATGTCATTTCATGGCAATCTTATGGGGAAGATTTTTATGGAAGAGGAAACCAAGACTTGCCATTCATGAGCAAGGAGCCAGAAGTCAGAGCCATGCATTGACTCTCAGTATTTCCAAAATACTTTAAATCCTTTAAAATCTAGGCAATTCCTAAGAGATCACCAGCACATGATTGAAGAATTACTAAAGTTTATCGGTGCCCCTCTCTATCAGAATCAGAAACCCCATGGCTAATGCAGCAAAAGTGATCCCTTGCCTTTCATCCCACACAAGAGCATGTGCTGTTATTGTTAGCAACTATACTATGCTGTGAGTTTTCTTGTCAAACTATGACTCAAGGAAGAATGTAATGTGGAAGGCCATTTTTTAAAATTTTATTTATTTATTTATTTTATTTTATTTTTTTACATTCTTTTTTTATGAATTAGTTTTGTATACAGCAAATACAGTCAGTTTGGTACCATTATTAGGCTCATCTGTGACTTACCCCCTCCCCTTGGCCCCTTCTTGTTGAGGTATATGAGTCAGGCATTGTGGAGTTAGCCCTCAGTTATGGGTAGGATAAATGTCTCTGCATATCAGGACCCAACATGTGACTCTGATGTTCTTTCTGGCCCCTCTTCCACAAAATTTCCCTGAGCCATGTTGGGTTCATTTTTGGTCTGCTTCAGTGATGAGGTGTTGGGGGCCTCTGGGTCTCTGGCTCTCTGATTTGGTAGGAGTTGATTTTTCTCTGTGTTGATCTCCTTCACCCTTGTGCTTGTATCCGGTTCACCAGGAAAACAGTACTCTTGCTTATTTCACCAATTTTCCTTAGTTTCAGCGGGGGTCCTTCTGAGGTATGATGGGGTGGCTCTCTCCTTAGGATCTACATCTATCTGAAAGAGAGAAGCAGATTCTCCAACACAGAGTAAGTTAGCACCAGGACAAATGAGATAACCCTTACTTTTTTTTTATAGAGAATTTAATAGGTGTAGGCCCTCTTGTAGCCCACGATTGATGGTAGCTTGATGATGGAGAGCAGGCTTATGTTTGGATATGGTTCTGACTTGTTTCCCAGCTCCAACTGTGGGTCTTGTACCACTGAGGGGATCAGTTAGCTGAATCAAGAGCAGTTGGTTCCCCACCATGGCTGTGTGCCATTATTGCACTTGTGTGGGCATCACAACAGGTTATTTGCTGCTAAGTAGGTTAGATGCTTTAACAGATATTGGTCATTTCCTCCAGTTGCCCATATAGCACCTTCTGGCACTAGATGTGAAGGAAGGCCATTTTTTTGTCAGGGGGCAAAAGCATAGACTTTCAAAATATATTTTTTATTTGTCTTTAATGGCAATAGTATAATGAATAGAACATTGAAAACCTGAAATTGTTGTCTGTGGCTTCCTGCTCCAACATTCACCTTTATCATTGAACAGAGGGCAGCTCGTCACTGTAGATACTTGAGGGAGCAACAGAAGTAAAGCGTGCTGAATGCTGACAGGGGTTTTGTGAATTCACAAATAGAAGGTTTTAGGGCTGAATTAGAATTAACTAACATATGCATCTATGTATGTAACTTCTACATGTATGTGTGTGTGTATATATATATATATATATATATGTATGTATATATATATATATGTATGTGTGTATATATAATGTATGTATATATATATATGTATGTGTATATATATATATGTATATATATATATATATATGTATGTATATATATATATATATATATGACTTGGTGTAATTATTGGTTAATGATTGTTGATCTAGCTCTGACTTAGCTGAACTATTTACTGAGTTAAATCAAGCCAGTTCTGTTCTTGTTGATAGAAGCCTTGTTGTATCATCCAGGTAGAATCTTAGTGGTTCCTTCCATCTTTCTGGGCTAGCAATGACCTTCCACCAGGCCTGGCTTCTGCTGCTGGCAGTAGATGGCAGAGTTGAGCTGGTCTGTGTGGTGGCCTCTCACCTGTCCTCACTGCTAAAGGGAAAACACTAAAGCTATTCCTTAAAATAACTTTATTCTCTTAGGTCAAAAGTGTAGTTTATGCCTGTTTATTCGATTTGGACCTCATATATTGTACACTGAATAATTCTTTAAAAAAACTTGTAGTAACTATGGTTCATTTCTACCTTCCATTTGAGGTTATGTAATCTCAAAATGATATCACTCTTTTTTAATTTTTATTGATTTTTAATTTTTTATTTATTTATTTGAGAGCGACAGACACAGAGAGAAAGACAGATAGAGGGAGAGAGAGAGAATGGGCGTGCCAGGGCTTCCAGCCTCTGCAAACGAACTCCAGACACATGCGCCCCCTTGTGCATCTGGCTAACGTGGGACCTGGGGAACTAAGCCTCGAACTGGGGTCCTTAGGCTTCACAGGCAAGTGCTTAACCGCTAAACCATCTCTCCAGCCCAAAAACACTTGTAGTAACTATGGTTCATTTCTACCTTCCATTTGAGGTTATGTAATCTCAAAATGATATCACTCTTTTTTTAAAAAAAAAATTCTGTTCTATTTTCTTGTCTCTAATTTCAGGAAAACTTTTTAGTATCTTTTGTACTTCTCACTTTGAAAGAGGGTCTCACTAATGATATAGGTACTTGGGAGTTCCTTGCTAATGCACCAATACAATATTTCAAAGCTTCAATAATTTGGTATGTTCCTGGATTTTTGGCTTGTGAAATTTGAAGAATGAAACAACATCAAATAACTGTATTATAGTTTAGAGATTTAGGAGGGAGAGCTTTAAGAGAGGGAGAGGGACTGAAGGGAAGAAAGATACTGAGAAGCCCAGAGCTGAAGAGAAGTAAACAAGGCAGAGCCTTCACCCAGGAAGGCAAGAGGGCCTTTAAGGAGCCTAAAGACTCAGGAGAGGGTGTTTGTGAGCACCATGGGTGGGTGGCAGGTTAAGCTAGTTAGTCTTGATGACAGGTGTCCAGGGTCAAGATTTGTAGGAAAGGACAAGCTTCCCAGAAATCTTAGTTCTTGAGGATGGGCCCAGAAGCAAGTGGGAGGACGCCCTGAGGGCAGAGATAAGGACAATAAAGTGCAATGACCTAGATTTTCCCCTACAGGCCCAAGGACAGTTCCTGCATAGAGTTAAGGGAAAGCTATTCACTTTGGGATCCCGTCTCACCCCTAAATTGCCTAGCCAATCTTTATCTCCTATGCTACACTACGTTGCCCAGATGGCCCTTGAACTTGCTGTGTGGGCCAGGTAGTCCTGAACTTGTAATCTTCCTTAGTCTGTCAAGTAGTTGCAATTGCACCTGCACCACCAAGCCGCGCTGTGTGGGATTTTTCCATAATTGATTTCATCTCAGCAGATAAGCCGCAAAGACATTGTTATCTAGCAGTGTGAAGAAACACGGATGAAAAAAAAAAAAAAAAATATATATATATATATATATATATATATATATATATATATACACATATATATGTGTGTGTGTGTGTGTGTGTGTGTGTGTGTGTGTGTGTTTAGTGTGGAAACCCATTAACTACTTAACTTGATTCAAGGCCAACTTTTCATGGTCTAGTTCTACACCCATATCAGACAGAGTAAGGCGGCCTTAGTGTCTAATTAAACTCTCTCTCTCTCCCTCTCTCTCTCATGTAACTGTATTTTGAGTACACTGGCACCCTTGTCACCTTTAGAAGGCCTCATAGTGGTAGTCCTCTCAGTTGGTTGCTCCAAGAAAGAAAGAAAGAAAGAGAGAAATAAAGGAAGGAAGGAAGGAAGGAAGGGAGGGAGGGAGGGAGGGAGGGAGGGAGGGAGGGAGGGAGGAAGAAAGAAAGAAGGAAAGAAAGAAAGAAAGAAAGAAAGAAAGAAAGAAAGAAAGAAAGAAAGAGAGAGAGAGAGAAAGTAGCCAGGCGTGGTGGCGCACGCCTTTAATCCCAGCACTCGGGAGGCAGAGGTAGGAGGATTGCCATGAGTTCAAGGCCACCCTGAGATGACAGAGTTAAGTCCAGGTCAGCCTGGACCAGAGTGAGACCCTACCTCGAATAACCCAAAAAAAAAAAAAAATAAAGAAAGAAAGAAAGAAAGAAAGAAAGAAAAAGAAAGAAAGAAAGAAAGAGAAAAGGAAGGAAGGAAGGAAGGGAGGGAGGGAGGGAAAGGAATTTGAGGGGGAAAACAATCAGAAGGCACAGGTGTGAAGGGCAGACTAACTAGATAACTGGAGAAACTTTGAGACTGAGCAACCTTGTGTCACAAGAATTGCTACAGTTGTCTATTTTGCATTGAATCTAAGCTTAAATAAATGTAACATTTTTCCGGATCTTTGGACCTCCATTTTTGTTTTTGTTTTTAAGGTAGGGTCTCAAACTGGCCCAGGCTGACTTGGAATTCACTATGTAGTCTCAGGCTGGCCTCAAACTCCCTCCAGAGTACTGGGATTAAAGGCTTGTACTACCACGCCAGGTTTGGACCCCCTGTTTTTGAAAACTCTTCTGTCATTTGAAACTGATTCTATAAATTTATTTTGCTTTTCTCTTGTTAACTTGTCTTTTGTTAGAGGAGTGTTGGCTACAGCCTTTGCATTAAAACATCACACTTTCTGCCTCTAAAGGAAGAAAATGTTCACTGACACTATGTTAAAAGCCCTGTCTTGATATCAGTTTCTCAAGCTAATTGCTTATGCAGTCATTGGCAAGGGGATAGCAGTCATTTTTCTATATCTAAATTTAACAGACACCTGATAACTCTGTACTTGCTGACAGAGACTAAGGTAAACAAGACTTGCTCATGGCACAAATGCCCCTTTCACCCTAGGAATCCACCTGGAAATGGAGACAGAAGGACTGTGACTTTGTTAGAAAAAAATTTATTTCTGAGAGAGAAGTTAATCTATGTTTTCTAACTTTAACCTTTCCTATAAAATAAAAGCCTTTAGAATGATTTGGAAATGCTGTACACTTATAAAGGGGAAAGTGGCTATACTTTGCCATTGTTTTAGAGAGAGAAAAATCTGTATAGTCTATATCTTCTCCAAGATGAATATTTCAGAACTCTTATCCAGGAGTTCTTAACCTTTTCTGGACATTGGCATGGCCTGGAGAGCCTTAAGAAATACACCAATGCCCAAGTTGCAGCCCCAGGGATTGCAGTTAATCAGTCCCAGCGAAGACCTGGGCATCAATCTTTAAAAGCTTTGCAGGACATTCCCAGTTAGGAATCATTAGTGATCAGAATGGAGGCTATTTGTTAAGGAATCACACAAAATGAGAGCAGGGGAAAAAAACGCTATATATCAAATGAAGAAATCTGTATTTGTCCTGCATATAATGGGCATCTTGGATTATTATTATTTTGTTTTAGACAGAGAAATACCATAATTTTGTTAGTTTTTTTCAGACTGGGCTACCCAGACTGGCCTTTATTTCATGGCTATCTTCCTGCTTCAGCCTCCCCAGGGCTGAAACCCACTCAGGTTTGTCTTGGCGTTCACTGTCTTGGGCAGCAGTGGCGGGGTTGGCTCCCTGTTGACCTGTGTTTCAGGACCCTCAGAGTCGTATCCCTGCTCTCCCTCCTGCACTTGCTTTTCAAGTTTACCTTCTGTCTTCCCTCTTGTTTTTAAAGTGGGGAGGTTCTGTCAGAATGCCCTCATGTGGAAGCTGCTTCTGACTGTACCCCGGGAGATCTTCTCTAGTTTATTCCTTCGAAACTGGCAGTGAGAGTGGAAGTGCAAATCTCTTCCATCTTGACTACACATACCTATGATATGGGAATTATGGGGTGCCCTCTGCCAATGTACCATAAACACCAATGCACCAATAATTTTCAGGTGTCCCCAGATTCTTGTCTTAGGAATTCAAAGAATGAAACCCATAGATTAGAAGATAAGGTTCAGAAAGATTCTGTTACAGCTTAGAGCTTTAGGAGAGAGAAGAGAAGGGGGACTTAAGCCCACAACATAAGAGAAGGAAGCAAGGGAGGCAAGAGGGGGTTTCAGAAGCCCACCTCGGGACTCAAGTTGAAGTTTTTATGATCCCCATGAATGGGTGGCTGGTTTAGCCAGTCTGGTCTCCGACGTCAGGTGTCTGGGGTCAGTATTTCTGGTAAAGGACAATCTTGCCAGATATCTTAATTCTCTAGGTAGGGTCTTCTCGGGAGGGAGTGGAAGGACTCCCTAAGGGGACAGAGATAAGGAAAGGACATTTCTGACCTGCAATAAAGTGTAATGACCTAGATTTCTCCTACAGGCACAAGGACAATTCCTACACTGAGCCAAGGAGAAAGATACTCAGTTTGGGGTCCTGTCACCCTAAACTGCCTAATCAATCTCTATCTCCTATTCTATACCTAAGCCATGCTTTAGGAAGCAGTTTTCCTTTTTAAAAATATTTTTATTTTTTATTTGTGAGCAAAGAGAGAATCAGAGGGAGAATGGGCATGTTAGGGCCTTTTACCACTGCAAACAAACTCCAGATACATGAGCCACTTTATGCATTTGGCTTTACGTAAATACTGGGAAGCTGAGCCTGGGCCATTAGGCCTTGTAAGTAAGCACCTTTAACCACTGAGCAACTTTCCAACCCAATATTTCTCTTTTCAGTAACCTGTAATTGTGAATTTCCTTTAAAATTGAACATTTCCATTTTACTACTTTACTATTATACATCACTAATAGTTAATACTTTACTATTAAATATTGGTAACATTTCATGTTACTATTTTACTATATTTACTATTAAGCATTCATGTTTCATGAACTGGATTATCACACAGTATTGACTTGATGAATACATTAAAAAGTAGATCACTGTTAAAAATACCATTCCATTTAGTTTAAGTCCTAAGAATTTTCATTGCCTAGACCCGAGACTTCCTTAAGGAATACTAGCTTGGAGAACATGTCAGAAATAATTTTAACAGACGGGCTAGAGAGATGGCTTAGCGTTTAAGCGCTTGCCTGTGAAGCCTAAGGACCTCGGTTTGAGGCTCAATTCCCCAGGACCCATGTTAGCCAGATGCACAAGGGGGCACATGCGTCTGGAGTTCGTTTGCAGTGGCTGGAGGCCCTGGCATGCCCATTCTCTCTCTCTCTCTATCTGCCTCTCTCTCTCTCTCTCTCTCTCTCTCTCTCTCTCTCTCTGTCACTCTCAAATAAATAAATAAATAAACAAGAAGAGAAATAATTTTAACAGAGTTTCAAATAGGAATATTGATAGCTGTCCTTTCCATCAAATGCTGTGCCTTGTCTGGTGAACACTCCAGAGTTGCTGACTCTGTAAGGCTTTTCATTACCTTGGATCTACTTCTAACCATAAAATGAAGGAGAGTGATAATACACGTTTTTTTTTTTTTTTTCTGGGAAGAAAAGTGAATGTTTTCCATATACCTTGAAAAAGTAGCCTTAGTAGATGTTAATTCACTTTAACATTCCTGATTACCTACGGTGTCAGGGATCTGCAATCAACCTCTGTCTGGATGACTCAGTAAGTCTCAGTGGGCTCAGAAAAGCCACTTAGTCAAGGTCATGGTTTACTACAATAGAGGATTTCAAATTAGAATCAGCAAGAGGACAAAGGAGACAGGGGGGCATCCAGGACCAACCTGGCAGAAACCTCCGTGTGTCCTCTCCCAAAGGATTTGCATGAGCAGCCACAGTCCTGCTGGCAGTTATGTGTGACACAAATGTCAATTTCTCAACGTTGGAGGCTCACCTAAGCCCTGTGCCCGTGGTGCTTTCTAGGAAGTCAGTGACAAGAGCACATGATGCCTACAAATCATTAGCTATTTAGTCTCCAGGCCCTAGGGGTCAAGCAAATAATGTGTGGCCAATGCCGGACGTGTGCAAAAACACTCTTAGGCAGAATATTTCAAGGGCACAGAAGTCATCTCCCAAGTTTTAGATAAAAATTGGGTCTTGGGCTGGAGAGATGGCTAAGCATTTAAGACTCTTGCCTACAAAGCCTAAGTACTCTGGTTCGATTCCCCAGAACCCATGTAAGCCAGATAGATGCACATGGTGGTGCATGCATCTAGAGTTTGTTTGCAGTGGCTAGAGGCATTGGTGTGCCTATTCTCTCTCTCTCTCTTTTGCACGCACGTGCATGCACACGTGCACACTTGTGCCCATGCTAATAAATAAATAAAAATAGTTTAAAATAAATAAATAAAGTTAAAAAAAAGAAGACCAGGTCTTTATTTGAATAAGTTTGAATGCTGAAGGTTCTGAGTCAATCCTTTTGCAAACATTTTTGTACATATATATATATTACATATATGTTCTTCATGTTCCTTCATCACTTTTGAAAGAAAGTTAACTTAGAACAAGCACTCGAGGATAAAAATCACTAATACTTTTTGTTTGCCTGACCCTTGAGCCCCTCTATCAATGTGTATGTTTGCCAGGATGGGGGGGACATATGCAAACACTGAAATTCAGTGTATGCCCTGTTGCAGTTATCTTAGCCTTGCTGGATGAAATCTACCCAGAAAGGGAGGAAACGGCTTACAGAATCCAGGGAAAGCTTCATCAGTAGCGAAAGAAGTTAGCTCAGTTCCATAGATCCAAGGAAAGGCAGAGAAAGAGAGAGAGAGAGAGGCCAAAACCAGCAAAACCAGAGCTCGAGCTGCCCTGCATACATCTTAGGACTGGACTACAAGACTAACCCCTCACCAAGTGGTACCCCTTCAGCAAAGTTTTGGCCTCTATAAACTCAAGTGAAAAACTGCTTGGGAGAAGGGAAAGGCTGTGTATGTGTGTGGTGGGGGACGGGACACAAAACTGAACCAAATTGAACTGGTATCATAGAAACTTATTATTCTAGAAGATAGACTAAAAGATTGAGCCCTCAGCAGGACCTTGGGGGAAGCACCAGAAAAGAAGGGCCCTGGAGAAAGTGAGATGAAGCCTAACCTTAAATTTTTCTTGTTTCTTTTCTTTTCTTTTTCTTCTCCCTTGGCTCTGGTCTGTAACTCCCAGTACCAGGATGTGGTTGACACTCACAATGAGCTGTTGATCAGAGAGACCTACAAGGTCCCCCAAAACAAGACAGACTTCTGTCAGAGCACTTGATTACCCACAAGAGGTTAATGGTGAGACACCATATGCTATCAGCACGGAACATGGAGAGACCTGGCTGGAACCCTGAAGAAAGCCAGTCCCCAGACAGTTAGCCAGTCTAGTGCTGGAAGGTGCTACATGAGCTACCAAAGGAAAGCGGCCAATATCTGTTTGAGCAACTTGAGATCTAAGCTTCTCAGAAGCAAACAACCTGACGTGATGCTCACACAAGTGCATTAGTGGCACACAGCCATGGTGGGTAACCAACTGCTCTTGGATTGGCTAAGAGATCTGCTCAGTTGGAAAGAAACCATATGTGGAACTGGGAAACAAGTCAGAATTATACCCGGTAATGATTTTGCTCTCCAATATCAAACTCCCACTAATTTTGGGCTATAAGAGGGACTACACCCATTAAATTCTGTTTAGATTAATAATGTATATACCATTTAGCCTGTGTTGACTTCACTCTCCATTGGAGAATCTGCTTCTCTTTTTCAGATGGGAGCAGGACCTGAGGAGATAAACAACCCAGTGCACTTCAGCTCAGCTCCAGATGAAACCACAGAGGAATTAGGGAGATGAGCAAGAGCGCTGCTTTCTTGGTGAATCTGGTATCAGCACGAGGATGAAGGAGAAAGACACTGAGAACACTCAACACTTACTCAAGCAGAGATCCAGAGGCTCCTAAGACCCCCATCACTGAAGTAGACTTAAAACACACCCAACATGGCTCACAGAATTTTGCAGAAGAGGGGGGGTGTAAAGATTGTTAGAGCCACAAGTTGGGACATTTTTTCACAGAGACATTGCCTCTCCTCCATAACTGACTGCTCCCCCACAATGCACGACCCCCAATCCCCATGGGGATGACCTGCATCCCCAACAAGGAGGGCCCCTTTGGAAAAGGGGCAGGGATGAGGGAAAGGATGGTACCAACATGTGTTGTTTACATACTAAGTATGTCCATAACTA
This sequence comes from Jaculus jaculus, assembly GCF_020740685.1. Lineage (NCBI taxonomy): Eukaryota > Metazoa > Chordata > Mammalia > Rodentia > Dipodidae > Jaculus > Jaculus jaculus. Next base: position 292,079,696 of record NC_059102.1, on the reverse strand, counting down.
ATAAAAATAAATTAAAATAATAATAAGAAATACGCTAGGCTATGGGAGACATACATTCACATTCAAACCACCACCTACCCTTATTTCCCATTTCTTTCACACTGGGCAATGTTATCACTGGCTAATTAGGAGCTCTTCATGTCTGTATTGAACTGTGGTCCAGAAAGGACATTTATAGTGGCCGCTTCATGTATGCCTCCCTCTAGTCTGTAGGGAAGGTGATTGTTGCTTATTATTGGGAAGAAAATGAAACAGCTGTTCAAAATTATCAGGTTACTTGTCCAAAGTTTCACAAGTATATCTTCTGCTTGGAGATTGAGACTCACATACAAAGAACCTTCCAGTTTTCCATTTGAGTGTTCTGCTTCAGGTTACAGAACTAGTTTCCTTCTCCTCTTCCTTCTTTTTCTTCTTCTTCTCCTCTTCCTCTTCTTTCCTCTCCCCTTCTCCTCCTTCTTCTTCCTCTTCTTTTCTTTGAGGTAGGGTCCCAATGTACCCAGGCTGCCCTGGAATTCACTACATAGTCTCAGAGTGTCCTTGAACTTATGGCAATCCTATGTCTGCTCCCTAAATGCTAGGATTAAAGGTGTGTGCCTTCACACCTGGCTGAAGTTTCCTTCTTTCTCTGACTCCTTTGCCCCATTTGTTCTTTCTCTGATTCTCATCATTCAATACATAGTATTCCTGTCTTCCCATGTTTCAAGCCTTCAGCCTGGGAACATTCCCTATTTATCTCTTTCACTTCCCATTTCCAAGTCACTGGGGTTCTATGTCAGTCAGCTTTCTAATTCTGTAACAAACGTCTGACACAATCAACTTATAAAGAGGAAAGGTTTATATTGGCTCATGGACTGGAAGTTTGCAGCCCATTCTTGGTTGGCTCCATTGCTCTGGGGCCTGTGGAGAAGTAGCACATCATGCTGGTATGTACACAGTAGAGCAAAGCTCCTCTCCTTAGGATGGGATGTGAAAAGCAGGAAGAGGAGGGTCTAAGGACACGTTCTCAATGACCTAAGTTCCTCCCACTAGGCTCTCCCTTTTAAAGGTCTGCTGCCCCCCCTCCGATGCTCCACATGGGCCTTTGGGAGATATATAGAGGTCCAGACTGCAGCAGGTTCTAGCTCCACATATGTCTCTAAGCCACATCCTTCTTTCCATGTGTACTGTGTCCAGTTTAAGACACCAAGTGTTCCTGCTGTTTTTCTTACCTTTTACCTTGATTTTCTGTCAGTATTCTAGCCAGAGTGATCCTTCACTAAAAAGGAATCTCAGCATGTATTCAAAAGTTCTTCAAAGCCATACTAACTCATTTCCCAACGTGACCAGTGGTCTGTGTGATCTGGACCCACACTCGTGCCTCATCCCACCAGGCAGTTGCCTTCCCCGTTCTAACCCTGTGGACCTCGCTGTCCCTCAGACTCCCTGAGCCTGCTTCTGCTTCCAAGCCATTGACCTGTGGTTTTCTCCGATGGACTAGTTCTTCTCTGTGTTCTCTGTGCCCGTGTAACTTGTATACCCTTTAGTTTAGAAGTCACTTCCTCAGAGAGGCTTTCTGTAAATCTTCTAATTCAACATAGGTCTTTCCTGTCAGTTTTCTAATTACATGCTGTTCTTTTCCTTGTGGTACTTGTTATAATTATAATTAAATATAAATCTTCATTTCCCACCAGCTCTATGACAACAATGATTATGTCTGTGTTATTTAAAGCTAATTTCCCAGAGAAATCACTAGAGGAGAGCTTGACACACAGTAGGCATCCAATACCAGTCCCTTGAAAGAAATCAAACAGAGCAAATCCCAGGCCCTCGAGTTCTAAATGCAGGGGACTTTTCTGATGGTGCATTGCATCTTAGGAGTCTTTTTCGCAATTTTACTATTTTTCTTCAGTTTCCCTTCTGCAAATATAATTTGTCATTACTCAAATCAGGCAGGATTAACCTTATTTCATTAATATTTTCAAGTGCTACATGAAATGATTGACAATTAATGTGCTAGGAGGGATTCTTAAATCAGTGAAGGGTTCTTAACAGAAGGCATTAAATCTTCATCCATATAGGACATTCTCACCTTCAAATCACACCATAGCCATATTCTACTTTCTTTTGTTATTGCTTTGGCAAAGTCTATAATTTTTAAAGATCTGTCTGCCATTACACAAGCACAACATAGTTCCTTCTTTTCTTTCTTTCTTTTTTGTTTTTCGAGGTAGGGTCTCGCTCTAACCCAGGATTACCTGAGATTCACTATGTATTCTCAGGGTGGCCTCGAACTCATGGTGTTCTTCCTTCCAAGTGCTAGGATTAAAGGCGTGTGCCACCACACCCAGCTAGTTCCTTCTTTTCAAATTGTTTTTAGGATTTATTTTCTCTTCAAGCCCATGTTATATTGTGAAGGTTAGATAGTCATATGATGCCAATAGAAGATCGCATGTGTGGGTGGGGAGGTGGAGGTGCTCCATGATAGGCAGAGGTGCCATTTACTGCAGGGGCCCTCAGTGACGCCACAAGGCATACATCTCAACCCTTGCAACCTTGGAATGTAGGGGTTGTTAATTTCATTTTATTGCCTATGTGTGTAACAGAAGCCTTCAAACTCAGCAGTTTAAAACAACAAGGTTGGAGTGGTAAAGTGCTTGCCTAGCATCCACAAGGCCATGGGTTTGATTTCCAGCACTGCAGTGAGTAACTAAACAAGCAAACAAACACCCACACTCAATTCACAACTTCTATGGGTCAAAAATTCAGGCCTTAGGCTGGAGGGATGGCTTAGCAGTTAAGTAGTTTGTCTGCAAAGCCAAAGGACCTAGGTTTGATTCCCCAGAACCCACATAAGCCAGATGTACAAGGGGGCACATGCATCTGGAGTTTGTTTACAGTGGCTAGAGCCCTGACACGCCCATTCTCTCTCTCTCTCCCTCTTTCCCCCTCTTTCTCTCTGCCAAATAAATCAATAAAAATAAAATATTTTTAAAAATTCAGGCCTCTATTTTCTGAATCATCTGCTTTGAGGAGTGACAATCTACACTCAGGGCATTGGCTGCTGCTTAAAGTTTGACCGGAGAAGGTTCCACTTTCACTTTTCCAGTAATTTCTCACATGTATTTTGACAGATCCCAGGGATTGCTACTGCTCAGACATTGGATGGGAGAAGAGGAGGGGAGTGTAGAGGAGAGAAGAAGGGGAAGGAGGGAGGGGAGAAGAGAGAATAGGAGGAGAGAGGAAAAGCAGGCAGGGAAGTGCTTTGTGGTTCTTATGTAGCCATTGTGACCTTAAAGGTGGCAGCCCCTCCCTTTTGCCATATTCTATTAATTGGAAACCATACCATAGGCCAACTAACCCACAAGGGGCAGAATTACACAAGGATGTGCATAGCAGGTGGTCATCACGGGGCTGCCATAGAGAGCTGTCTTTTGTACAAAAGAAGAAGAGTTTCCAGGTGAATGGATTAATGTTGAGGCTGAGATTCAAATCCAGGTCTGTCATGTCTAATATCACATTCTTCCTACTGCACATTAGGGCTTATGATAGCCAAGAGCTTATGAAAATGATTCTAATATCACAAACTCACCCCATAATATAAAACCAAGTGTTTTCTACACCCAAACACATGACTGCCAATCTTGACCATTCGTTTAACAGTGACCTAGGTTTTTGATTTGTGTTTGTGTTTTTGAGGCAGAGTTTTACTCTAGCCCAGGCTGGCCTGGAACTCCCTCTATAGCTCAGGCTGGCCTTGAGCTCATAGTGATCCTCCTACTGCAGCCTCATAAGTGCTGGGATTAAAGCATGTGCCATCACTCTTGGCTTTGATGTAGGTTTGCTTGGAAGGGGTGCTCTGTTAGGTCATCAGTGCAGGAGAGAAACATGGCACCGAAGCAGAGAGTGCAAGCTGAGACCGCTGTGGTACATGTGGGAGACACCTAATTGCCTCTGCAGCATCGTGGATGATGAGCCCAGCTCCTGTGCGGGTAAGGGGAGAACTGAATCAGAATTACTAACTCCAATTTTTAAGTATTAAGTTATTCCATAGATGCTTGAATGGCTGAGAAATGAATTCCCTATGCCTAAGATTATTTCTTTTATTTATAGTTTTTACATTAAAGATTTTAGAAATTTATTTATTTATTTTTAAGGCAGAGAGAGAGAGAGAGAGAGAGAAAGGCAGAGAGAGAGAATGGGGACACCAGGACCTCCAGCCACTGCAAACGAATTCCAGATGCATGTGCCACCTCATGCATCTGGTTTTATGTGAGTACTGGGGAATCAGACTCAGGTCCTCAGGCTTTGCAGGCAAGCACCTTAAATGCTGAGCCATCTTTCCAGCCCTACCTCCTTCTTCTTCTTCTTCTTCTTCTTCTTCTTATTATTATTATTATTATTATTATTATTATTATTATTTAGAGACAGAGTGAGAGAATGGGCATGCCAGGGCCTCTAATCACTATAAACAAACTGCAGATGCATGTGCCACCATTGTGCATCTGGCTTACATGGGACCTGGAGAATTGAACCTGGGTCCTTAGTCTTCACAGGCATGCTCCTTAAGCACTGAGCCATCTCTCCAGCTCCCTACTTCAATTATTTTTTTGTGTGTGTTTTTGTTTTTGTTTTTCGAGGTAGGGTCTCACTCTGGTCCAGGCTGACCTGGAATTAACTATGTAGTCTCATGGTGGCCTCGAACTCTCGGCAATCCTCCTACCTCTGCCTCCCGAGTGCTGGGATTAAAGGTGTGCGCCACCATGCCCAGCTCTACATCAAATTTTTGAGTGCTGTTTATTTTGCTTTTTCTACAGTCTGTCTTTTGGGCTGAATAACAAAGAATATAGCAGGACAAGGAGGAGACCTGTCTGACTTGAGTCTTTCAGCTAGCCTCCTCCCTGGATCTTAATTCCTCCCTACAATAAACCCCTTAATTCTTAATTTTTTAAAAAAAGAAAACAAAGTCACATTTGCACAAACCTTCTCTCCTCTTGAAAATCTTTTTTTAGAATTTTTTGACTTATTTTAAAAAGCCTTTGGGTGGTAACCACCAGAGGGAATAGGCAGTGGCAGGGTCTGTCTCTACCCAGTCCCTGACTGCTGTCTTGACTTCCATTTGTGTGTCCTTGCACCCTCAGGGGCTGGGCTGGGATGGCGGCGGCCTTTCAAAATCCTAGACGGTTTATGACTAGAATTTGAGATCCTCACAACCTGTAAGTCTCAAGGCTGTTTTTCAACTCACTAATAATGAGTTTCCTAGTTGCAAACTGAAGAAGGCTGGCTATAAGATCAAGGGCTTGACGAAGTCCAGCCAACATGGCATCGGTGGTGTGAACTACTTGGTCACTGCATGCCATCCAAATCCGGGTGTTTTGCTGCTTCTTTAGGATTGAAGGATAAGTATCCCAATAGATCAGCATTTTATATTTCAAATAATATCTGCTCAACACTTTTGAGAGCAAAACATGAAATCAGGGGTGATTATCTTTTAGTGCAGTCACCGCCACCAAAAGAAACTGGGGAAATACGGTATTTTCAATGCGTGGATGCTGCCTGTTTTGAGCTTCTTAGATTGCATTACAGATCGCAGAATCTAACTTCCTCCCAATGGAACATGGAGAGGACGGTCTCTGTAAAAACCCCTCAAAGGTGTCCTCTCAACGTCAAATGGCAAAGCAACTGCTCTTATCAGATGTATCAGATCCACTGAATGGCTTCTAGATTATAGCAATAGAGGAAGGCTAAGAATGGCATGCTGGTCTCCTCCTAACGCTCAAGTGGGTGAGAGGGCTTATGTGTAAGTGAAAAGAAAATGAATACCTTTTCCTGAGAAGTGCCGAAGAACCCAGGCCCTTAGCTAGCGTCACGATCAGGGAAAAACCATAACCACAGGCAGCTCGCGGCAGGGATCATGCCCTGTGTCATTTGGCTTTCTTTGAATTGTCTTTGAACACAGTGGCTTTTTAAAAAGCACCCGTGCAGTGCGTGGCTGAATTGCCGCGTCCTTTCTTGAACAAGAATGACTTCTTCATATCCATGTGACAGTCCCGAATAGTCAGGGAGCACACGATGGATACTTATTCCTTGAGCGCACTTCTGTGAATAGCTCTGCAGAACATGGAGGATTAAGTACCATCCAGAGCTTCTTTCCTTCCTTCCTTTCCCCAGCAACACCCAGTGGGTGAAGCGATGCGATTGGCTGAGGCTCCGAGGAGTTTTTACAGTTCTCAGAGCTGCCCTGATCTAAAACCAGAGCTCCTCTCCTGTCCACCGCTCTGTGAAGACATCACGCTGTGGTGTGCGGCTAGAAACCTAGAAGGCACACGTATGGGCTGATCGATGAATCAACAGGATGCACAGCATTTGCACTCCCTAATGAAACTGCCATAATGGTATCAAAGAATTTTAAAGCTGGAAGGGGGTTTAGAGTATAGCAAAAAAAAAAAAAAAAAAAAGAAAGAAAAAGAAAAGAAAAGAAAAGAAAACAAAGAAAGAAAGACAGACCATGTTTATAATCAGACAATTTAATTAATCCCCTAGCATTTAGGTGAGTTTGTCCTTCTACGGATTAGTGGTGAAGTGCATCGGACTCAGCAGGACTCTTGGCTGTGGGATGGAAATGCATCTTGAGAGGCTCAGGCAGAAAGGAATCTCATGACACTGAGTAGCTGGCAGCATCTCTGGGGAAGACCTGAGAAGCAGGCTGTGGAGGCGAAAGCAGCAGAGAGCCCTGCATTTCACGGCCCACCCCACGAAGCTGCCGGTGTGGTGTGGCTGCCTCTGCCTCCGAGCCATGGGCAATGCGGGTGGATCTGCTGCCCTGAGAGTGGCTGCTCCAGCCAGGGCTGCTTCCGAAGCCAGCAGCCTGGAGTCCTCAGGGGCTCAGCCTGTCACTGTCAGCATGCCCTGGTCCAAAGGGGCTGAGTGCAAGAGAGGGTGCAAGGGCCCAGCGAACTGAGAATCTAGCTTTGTACGGAAAGACACTCGTTAAATGTATGGAAGAGGTTTGAATGACTAGAAGCCAGAAGAAAGAAATTGATGAACATGCACTGTATCATGCTTCGTGCCTTGTAGTTTGCTAGAGAATACGAAGGTCTGCTTCACAGTCTTTTGAAGTCTAAGAAAGACTTGTTGAGCAGCTACAGAGCCCCTGGGCAGAACTCCAGTGCTGGTGCTGGCTTTAGGTGGCAGCTCTGAGACCCCTCTCCTAAGCAGCCTGTGCTTCTTGTTGTTGCTGTCATCTTTATTTAACTCATTTCATAACTTCTCCTCAGGGTTATGTTCAAGATGGAATTTAGTTGAAATGATAAAAATAGTGATTTTTATAATGAATCCCAAGAGGCTAGAGCAGAGTTTCGTGAAGGAATTTGCTTAATGCTCTTTCTTTTGTTTTCTGACGGGCTGATAAGCCTGTCATCATTCTCACACTAACCTTCATCTTCATATGAATTTCTACCTTAAAGATTCATGAATTTTACGTGATTCTCCTAAAAATCATGTATATGAGGGCGCGAGACATAGCTCAGTGAAGTATTTGCTTTGCAAGCATGAGGACCTGGATGTGACCTTCAGTCCCCATGTAAAAATGGTGGGTGGGTTAGTGTGTGCCAGTTATCCCACACTGGGAGTGGCAGAGACAGGAGAGCCCTGGAGTTCACTGGCTAGCCAGTCTACTCTGCTTGTGAGTTCCAGGCCAATGAGAAACTCTGTCTTTAAAAAGTGTTCATGGTGGAGCTGGGCATGGTGGCGCACGCCTTTAATCCCAGCACTTGGGAGGCAGAGGTAGGAGGATCACCGTGAGTTCAAGGCCACCCTGAGACTACATAGTGAACTCCAGGTCAGCCTGAGCTACAGTGAGACCCTACCTCAAAAAAACGAAACAAAAAAAAAAGTGTGCATGGTGGCTTACACCTTTAATCCCAGCACTCAAAGGCAGAGGCAGGAGGATTCCTGTGAGTTCAAGGTCAGCCTGGGTTAGAGTGAGAGCCTACCACATACTACTACTACTAATAATAATAATAATAAAATTTTTCAAAAGTGGTTGTAGTTCCTGAGGAACACCACTTACGACTGCACTCTGGCCTCAATGGCATGCACACACATGCATGACAACCCGGCACACATGCTGCAGGGTGTACCTCTAGACGGATGCAACATGCAGCCATGCCATTCTGTTGAGGTCACTTTTCATTTTGGGGAACTTCTGTGCTCTCTCACTAAGATAAATTAGTGTCTACATTCTTTTTTTTTTTTGGTTTTTCAAGGTAGGGTCTCACTCTGGTACAGGCTGTCCTGGAATTAGCTCTGTAGTCTCAGGGTGGCCTTGAACTCACGGCGATCCTCCTACCTCTGCCTCCCAAGTGCTGGTCTACATTCTTTTTTCCCCTCACTTTTATGTCACTCCCCTAACCCTTCAATTTTTCTTTGAGAACTCTTTTCACTCATTCACTTCTCCATATTTCTTCCCTTGAAATATTTAATTGTGAAAGATAAGCCAAATGTGAGGTTACTGTGAGCAAATCAGTTTAGTCTTTTTAAATATTTTATTTTTGTTTATTTATTTGAGAGAGAGAGAGAGAAAATGGGCATGCCAGGGCCTCCAGCCACTGCAAACAAACTCCAGTCGCATGCGCCACCTTGTGCATCTGGCTTACGTGGGTCCTAGGGAATTGAACCAAGGTCCTTTGGCTTTGCAGGCAAACGCCATAACCGCTAAGCTATCTCTCCAGTCCCCCACTTTAGTTTTTGTAAATGTGCAATGTCCAATTTGTCCTAGATGCAAAAAAAAAAAAAAAAAAAGCCTTACCCAATCCATACAACAACAAAATGTGGCCTGTGTAAACAGCATAGGAAGATGGGCTGAAGACTGGTTTCCCAGGCAGGGCTGCGGTAACAAATCTCCACAAATCGAGGCTTTAAACAATAGTGGCTTGTTCTCTCATGGTCTGCAGGCTGGATGTTGGAAGTCAGTGTGTTAGTGGGTCATTTTTCTTGGCACAAAGGCACCAGAGAGTCATCCCTGAAAGTCTCTTCTGTGGTTATTGACAGGCCCTGACATTCCTTGATTTGTAGATGCACTGTGCCTGTTTCGGCCTCCCTTGTTGTGGATGTGTCTCTTCCTATAGATGATCCGTCATATCTTTTAAGAAATATTGTATTTTGGGCAGCAGTGGCTTAGCAGTTAAGGTGCTTGCCTGTGAAGCCTAAAGACCCAGGATCAATTCTCTAGTACCCATGTAAGCTATGCGCACAAGGTGGTTCATGCATCTGAAGTTTGTTTGCAGTGGCTAGAGGCACTGGTGAGCCCATTCTCTCTCTCTCTAATAATTAATTAAAATGCAACAATAATAATAACTACTATTATCATTATTATTTTGGTTTTTCAAGGTAGGGTCTTAACTCTAGCTCAGGCTGACAAAATTCACTATGTAGTCTAGGGTGGCCTCAAGCTCTCAGAGATCCTCCTACCTCTGCCTCCCGAGTGCTGGGGTTAAAGGCATGCACCATCATGCCCGGCTATATTTTTTAAATTATTACTTGTTTGTTTATTTGAGAGAGCGGGGGGAGAAAGAGAGAAATGGAGAGAGAATGGGCATTCAGAGCCTCCAGCTGCTACAAATGAACTCCAGAAACAAGCACTACCTTGTACATCTGGCTTATGTGGGAACTAGGACATTGAACCTGGGTCCTTTGCCTTTGCAGGCAAATGCCTTAACTGCTAAGCCATCCCTCCAGCCAACTGGTCATATTTTAAGGACCCACTCTTACTCTGGTGAGACCTCATCTTAATTAATTTCATTTGCAGTTGTAACTATTTACAAATAAGATCACATTCTGAAGTTCTAGGGTGAGGACCTCTACCTACCTTCCTGGGGAGTTGGGAGCATAACACAACCCATAATGGGCTGCAAACTTTCAGTTATGAAACTTTCAGTTCCAGTTAGTGTTTTCTTTCTTTTTAGTTTTTTATTTCTTTTTTTTAGAATATTTTTTTGTTCATTTTTTATTTATTTATTTGAGAGCGACAGACCCAGAGAGAAAGACAGATAGAGGGAAAGGGAGAGACTGGGCGCGCCAGGGCTTCCAGCCACTGCAAACGAACTCCAGACGCGTGCGCCCCCTTGTGCATCTGGCTAACGTGGGACCTGGGGAACCGAGCCTCGAACCGGGGTCCTTAGGCTTTACAGGCAAGCGCTTAACCGCTAAGCCATCTCTCCAGCCCTAGTTTTTTATTTCTTATTCTTTTTTCTTTTCTTTTTTGTTTTTTACAGGCTGAGTTTGTGCTTCATTTTAAAAAATGTGAGAAGCAGATGTCAGATACAGTTACTCATGCTAGAAAAAAAAAAAAGTTTAAAAAGCTGGCCCCTGAAAAAATTGTTTCTAATTGTGCCTAGAGCAAGGGGATGCAAGAGAGGGACAATCACAAGTCCTCGGGATCCAGCCAGACCAGATGCACAGAGTGTGTGTTTTAGCAAGCGCCTGGGCTGCAGCATGAGGATATATATAGCTCAGCGGTAGAGTGTCTGCCTAGCATGCGAGAGGCCACAGGTGCAAACCCTAGTACTGCAATCAACAGACAATCAAGCCTAGGCTGCACGCGCAGGTGGAAAACACGGGCTAGCTTCACTGTCCTCAGGGCAGAGGTCCGCACACTGCAATACGTTCAGATTACATGGGCTCTTAGGAAAAAATCCTAATGGCTCAGTTGTGCCCCAGTAGAATTTACATAAATTTTGGGGACTAGAGCCTCAGCAACCACATTAAAATGAAAGCAAAGCAAGGCCCCCATGATCCTAACATGTAAACATAACATTGCTTCTCAAACTTTAAAGCACATAGGAACACTTGAAAAGCAGATTTTGAGTAACTTGGCCTGGTTGAATCCTAAAAATACTTCCATTTCTAACCAGTTCCCAAGTGGTGTTGACGTGATTTGATTTTCTCTGTCTTCTGCAATGCCTACCTCCAGGCACAAGTAGATGCCAAATAACTTTTGAAAGGCAAAATTATCCAATTAAAGAATTACTAAATATTTTGGACATAAAGGAATAAATAACCTTCAGTGATGTTTAATTTGTAAGTACTTCAAAGAGATTTTATTTTTCGCCTCAGACTTGAAGAAGGCAAATCACTTCAAACAAAATGGCTTTTGTTTTTCTCAGGATTCTCTGCAAGAAAATAGACTCAATAAGAGATAACAGCTGGGTTGCTTTCCTGTTCCTCTCACACAGTTGCTTCAAATTACATTATTAGGTTCCCTGGGTACAACCTTCAAGCGTCGTTCCCAGAGTGGATTAAGTTCCTGTGGAGTGACGATTCCATTACCGCTGAGGTACACGGCTCAATGGCTTGATAAACAGGATCCCCAAATCTCTTTCTTAAGGCTCATGCCACGAACCCTTTGTTTTCTGTTTCATAGGAAATACATCCCAGATTGCTGGAGAGATGCTACTGGGGATAAGAGCTATATGATTTCTCAGCTCCTTATCAAAGCTTAAAGCATTTGACTTAATTAAAAACAATACTGCTTCAAAATAAAATCCACCACAGCATGTTTTAGATTTTGGTGTGATATGTTTGTTCTTGGATATTCTGGGAAAATGTCTATAAGACGGTAATACACACGACACGAGCTGTGTCTCATTCGCTCACTCTTAGCAGACTTCTACTTCTCTTCATGATTTTTAAAAACGCTTATTTATTTACTTATTCATTTGAGAGAAAGAGAAGGAGAATGGGTGCACCAGGGGCTCCAGCCACTGCCAACAAACTTCAGATGCATTTGCTACCTTGTGTATTTGGCTTACGTGGGTCCTGGGGAGTCCAACCTGGTTCCTTTGGTTTTGCAGGCAAAGCACCTTAACTGCTAAGTCATCCCTCCCGACTGTTTTTTTGTCCTTTTTTCTTAAGGTACTTTTTGGATAAACCTTTATTTTAATGTAAGGGTTGCATAATTCATAGACTTTTATAAGAGATCCAAACAAACCCAATAATAATTTCCTCCCAGAGTGCTCATATTCAGCGTATTCATACTTAGCATTATTTTATTAGAGCCTCTTCCTTCTCCCCATCCCTCCTTCCTCCCAGCAGGCACTTGCCCACATTCCAATTATCCTACTTGTTTCTCTTGGTACTGACATTTGGGTTTCTATCCTTTGTATGTCCTGGGCACTGGGCTGAGGGCACCGTGGTGCAGAACACGAGCCACTTCTTGAAATCGGGGTTTTTTGTTTGTTTGTTTTTTGTTATTGTTGTTGTTTTGTTTTCCTTTTTGCCAAACTCCTCACGTGCTTTTAGTGAGTACAATGGCATAGGATTGAATGGCTCGTTCTTTCCCCTTGCAAGCTATTTTTTTTTTTTAATTTTTATTAACATTTTCCATGATTATAAAATATATCCCATGGTAATTCCCTCTCTCCCCACCCCCACACTTTCCCGTTTGAAATTCCATTCTCAATCATATTACCTCCCCATTACAATCATTGTAATTACATATATACAATATCAACCTATTAAGTATCCTCCTCCCTTCCTTTCTCCACCCTTTATGTCTCCTTTTCAACTTACTGGCCTCTGCTACTAAGTATTTTCATTCTCACACAGAAGCCCAGTCATCTGTAGCTAGGATCCCCATATGAGGGAGAACATGTGGCGCTTGGCTTTCTGGGCCTGGGTTACCTGACTTAGTATAATACTTTCCAGGTCCATCCATTTTTCTGCAAATTTCATAACTTCATTTTTCTTTACCGCTGAGTAGAACTCCATTGTATAAATGTACCACATCTTCATTATCCACTCATCTGTTGAGGGACATCTAGGCTGGTTCCATTTCCCAGCTATTATAAATTGAGCAGCAATAAACATGGTTGAGCATGTACTTCTAAGGAAATGAGATGAATCCTTTGGATATATGCCTAGGAGTGCTATAGCTGGGTCATATGGTAGATCAATCTCTAGCTGCTTTAGGAACCTCCACACTGTTTTCCACAATGGCTGGACCAGATTGCATTCCCACCAGCAGTGCAGAAGGGTTCCTTTTTTTCCACATCCCCGCCAACATTTATGATCATTTGTTTTCATGATGGTGGCCAATCTGACAGGAGTGAGATGGAATCTCAATGTAGTTTTAATCTGCATTTCCCTGATGACTAGTGACGTAGAACATTTTTTTAGGTGCTTATATGCCATTCGTATTTCTTCCTTTGAGAACTCTCTATTTAGCTCCTTAGCCCATTTTTTGATTGGCCTGTTTGATTCCTTATTAGTTATCTTGTTGAGTTCTTTGTATATCCTAGATATTAATCCTTTATCAGATATATAGCTGGCGAAGATTTTTTCCCATTCTGTAGGTTGCCTCTTTGCTTTTTTCACTGTGTCCTTTGCGGTGCAAAATCTTTGTAATTTCATTAGGTCCCAGTGGTTAATCTGTGGTTTTATTGCCTGAGCAATTGGGGTTGTATTTAGAAAGTCTTTGCCAAGACCAATATGTTGGAGGGTTTCCCCAACTTTTTCCTCTAGCAGTTTCAAAGTTTCCGGTCTGATGTTAAGGTCTTTAATCCATTTGGACTTAATTCTTGTGCATGGCGAGAGAGAAGAATCTATTTTCATCCTTCTGCAGATATTTATCCAGTTTTCAAAACACCATTTGCTGAAGAGGCTGTCTCTTCTCCAATGAGTATTTTTGGCATTTTTATCGAATATCAGGTGGCTATAGCTACTTAGGCTTACATCTGGGTCCTCTATTCTGTTCCACTGATCTACATGTCTGTTTTTGTGCCAGTACCATGCTGTTTTTGTTACTATGGCTCTGTAGTATAGGTTAAAATCAGGTATGGTGATACCACCAGCCTCTTTTTTGTTGCTCAGTATTATTTTAGATATTCGAGGTTTTCTATGATTCCAAATGAATTTTTGGATTGTTTTTTCTATTTCCATGAAGAAAGCCTTTGGAATTTTGATAGGGATTGCATTAAATGTGTAGATTGCTTTAGGTAAGATTGCCATTTTCACGATATTGATTCTTCCAAGCCAGGAACAAGGGATGTTTCTCCACTTTCTAGTGTCTTCTGCAATTTCTCGCTTGAGTGTCTTAAAGTTCTCATTGTATAGATTCTTTACTTCCTTAGTTAGGTTTATTCCAAGGTATTTTATTTTTTTTGATGCAATTGTGAATGGGAGTGATTCTCTGATTTCATCCTCTGTGTGTTTATTGTTAGCATATATGAAGGCTACTGATTTCTGTGTATTTATTTTGTATCCTGCTACATTGCTGTAGGTTTTGATTAGCTCTAACAGCTTGCTAGTAGAGTCTTTAGGGTCCTTTATGTATAGAATCATGTCATCTGCAAATAATGATAGCTTGATTTCTTCCTTTCCAATTTGTATCCCTTTTATGTGTGTCTCTTGCCTTATTGCTATGGCTAAGACTTCCAAAACTATATTAAATAGAAGTGGAGACAGTGGACACCCTTGTCTTGTTCCTGATTTTAGTGGAAAAGCTTCCAGTTTTTCCCCATTTAGTAATATGTTGGCTGTAGGCTTGTCATAAATAGCCTTTATTATATTGAGATATGTTCCTTCTATTCCCAGTCTCTGTAGGACTTTTATCATGAAGGGATGTTGGATTTTGTCAAATGCTTTCTCTGCATCTAATGAGATGATCATGTGATTTTTGTCCTTCAACCCATTTATGTAATGTATTACATTTATAGATTTGCGTATGTTGAACCATCCCTGCATCTCTGGGATAAAGCCTACTTGGTCAGGGTGAATGATCTTTTTGATATACTCTTGTATTCTGTTTGCCAATATTTTGTTGAGAATTTTTGCATCTATGTTCATGAGGGAGATTGGTCTGTAATTTTCTTTTTTTGTTCTATCTTTGCCTGGTTTTGGTATCAGGGTGATGCTGGCCTCATAGAAGGAGTTTGGTAGGATTCCTTCTTTTTCTATTTCCTGGAAAAGCTTAAGAAGCAATGGTGTTAGCTCTTCCTTAAAAGTCTGGTAAAATTCAGCAGTGAATCCATCCGGGCCTGAGCTTTTTTTAGTTGGGAGATTATTGATAACTGCTCGGATCTCCATGTTTGTTATAGGTCTATTTAAGTGATTAATCTCATTTTGATTTAATTTAGGTAGGTCATATAGATCAAGGAAATCATCCATTTCTTTCAGATTTTCATACTTTGTGGAGTATATGCTTTTATAGTATGTCCCTATAATTTTTTGAATTTCTCTGGAATCTGTTGTGATGTTACCTTGTTCATCTCTGATTTTATTAATTTGTGTCTCTTCTCTCTTTCTTTTGGTCAGATTTGCTAAGGGTTTATCAATCTTGTTTATCCTTTCAAAGAACCAACTCTTTGTTTCATTAATTCTTTGGATTGTTCTTTTTGTTTCTATTTCATTAATTTCTGCCCTAATCTTTATTATTTCTTCCCGTCTACTACTTTTTGTTTTGCCTTGTTCTTCTTTTTCCAAGGCTTTAAGGCGAAGCATTAGGTCGTTTACTTGCGACCTTTCTAATTTCTTAATATAGGCACTTAAGGCTATAAATTTACCTCTTAGAACTGCCTTCATTGTGTCCCAGAGATTTTGGTATGTTGTGTTCTCATTATCATTTGACTCTATAAATTTTTTGATTTCCTTTTTGATTTCTTCATTGACCCACTCATCATTTAGTAGTGTATTGTTTAGCTTCCATGATTTTGTGTATGCTCTATAGCCTTTCTTGCTACTGATTTGTAGTTTAATTCCATTGTGGTCAGATAGAATGCAAGGAATTATTTCAATTTTCCTGAATTTGTTAAGATTTGCTTTGTGTCCTAATATATGGTCTATTTTAGAGAATGTTCCATGTGCTGCTGAAAAGAATGTATATTCTGCAGCCTTTGGATGAAATGTCCTGTATATATCTGTTAGGTCCATATCTTCTATGACCTCATTTAGTCCAGATGCCTCTCTGTTTATTCTTTCCCTGGATGACCTGTCAATTGATGAGAGTGGGGTGTTAAAGTCACCCACCACCACCGTGTTTGGTGTTATCTGTGACCTTAGTTCTAATAGTGTTTGTTTGACGAATTTGGGAGCCCCCATGTTAGGTGCATATATGTTTAGGATTGTAATGTCCTCCTGTTGGAGTGTGCCCTTAATCAATATAAAGTGACCTTCCTTATCTTTTTTGACTAACTTCGGACTAAAGTCCACCCTGTCTGATATTAGGATAGCAACCCCTGCTTGTTTTCTAGGCCCATTTGCTTGAAACACCGTCTTCCAACCTTTCACCCTAAGATAATGTCTATCCTTTGTAGAAAGGTGAGTTTCTTGAAGACAACAAATTGTAGGATCCTGCTTTTTAACCCAGTCTGCAAATCTATGTCTTTTCGTTGGGGCATTGAGACCGTTGATATTAAGAGATATTATTGAAAGGTGTGTATTTATGTTTGCCATTTTTGTGTGTGTGTGTGTGTGTTACTGGTTCTACCTGTGCTCTCTTCTGTTAACTGGTATTTGAGTATGGCTGGTTTTTTCTAGGTTCCTTATATGTGTGCTTTTCCTTTTGTTCAGCATGGAGGATTCTATCAAGTATTTTCTGTAGAGCTGGTTTTGTCTTCAGATATTCCTTTAACCTGCTTTTGTCATGGAATGTCTTTATTTCTCCATCTATTTGGATGGATAACTTTGCAGGATAAAGTAACCTTGGTTGACAGTTGTTATCTTTCAGAACTTGGAATATATCACTCCAGGCCCTTCTGGCTTTAAAAGTTTGTGTTGAATAATCTGCTGTAATCCTGATGGGCTTGCTTTTGTAGGTAACTTGATTTTTCTCTCTAACTGCTTTCAATATTTTTTCTTTGGTTTGTGTGTTTGGAAGTTTGAGTATAATGTGGCGAGGAGAGTTTCTTTCTGGGTTTTGTCTGGCTGGGTTCTAAAGGCTTCCTGTATCTGTATTGGCACCTCTTTCCCAATTTGGGGAAAATTTTCCTCTATGATTTTGTTGAAGATGCCTACTATGCCTCTGGAGTGGAATTCTTCTCCTTCTACTATGCCCTGAATTCTTATATTGGATCTTTTCATAGTGTCCCGAATATCTTGAAATTCCCACTCATACTTTTCTATAAGTTTGTTTTTCTCTTTGTTGGACTGCATTAGGTCTGCCACCTGATCTTCTAGCTTAGATATTCTGTCCTCTCCCTCATCCATCCTACTGGTGAGATTTTCTACAGAGTTTTTTATTTCATTAACTGTGTTCTTCATTGCTAGTAATTCTGACTGGTTTTTCTTTATTATTTCTATTTCTCTATTTATGTCTTGTATTGCCTTCTTTATTTCATTAAATTGGTGTCCTGCCTCTTCTTTGATTCCTTTGATTTCCTCTTTGATTTCCTCTTTGATTTCTTCTTTGATTGTTTTCATGTGTTCTTTGACCTCTTTGAACATATTTATAATTATTCTTTTGAACTCTTTCTCAGGCATTTCCTCTAACTCTTTCTCACTGGAGGACATTTCTGATGCATTAATACTTTTAGGTGGATTTATATCGTCTTGCTTTTTAGTGTTTCTTGTGTTATAATGTATATATTTTTGCATCTTGGATTAAGTTAATGCTTGGATTTTCTAGCTAGCTGTGTATTCTTAGCTGTATCAGTTGATTTGGTGTAAAATATTTTCAGGGTAGGACCTTAAGGTATTAGGTGTGGCTCTTAAGACTCTCAGAGTATCTACAAAGATGTTCTTAGGGGTTGAGTTTCCCTGCTATAGGAGTATTCAAGCAGGCTGAGTGGAATAATATACTGGTAGATTCTACAATTTAGCTAAACACTGTACCCATTCCATCAAAAACAGCCCCGAGTATGTATGCAAGAGTAGTTATTATAATGACCAGATCCTCTATCAACAAAGAGGTTTAGATTTCTGGTCTGTTGAGGTATCCAAGTCAGCTTGTGACCAGGTGAGACCCTTCCCTGGTGCAATCCCAGTTACCTTGGGTGATTGTGGTCTCAGTCAAGTTGCTGCCTGGGTCGTCGGGCTGCTGTTCTGATTTCTGGAGTTGGGCACTTGCTTTTCCTACGGGGCAAACTGAGCCGCTGCCGCCGCCTCTGCAGCTGTTGTAGGTGTCACCGCCGGAGCCCCCACCACTGCTGAAGCTGCCGTTGTCGTGTCCACCGCTGCTGCTCACCCCGAAGCCGCTGCTCTCCTGGGTCCGCTGCTGCTGGGGCCACTGGTACCGGTGCTGGAGCCGCTGAAGTTGCTGCCAAATTCTGCTCCTGCTTGGGTCCCGCCGTCAGCCCAAGTTGGCGTGGCCGGGTCCCGGGCTGCTGCTGTGTTCGCTGGAGCTGGGTTCAGGCGTCAGGGGAGGGGAGGGAGCCGCGGCTGTTCTGGTTGTATCGTTTCTCCACGTGTGCTTTTACCTCGCGGTCTGCTCCTCCCTCCGTTGCTCACTGCCACTCTCCCCTCACGTTTCCCGAGTTGCGGAGAGCGCGGTGTGAGGGGAAAATCCCGCACCTGGCTTGTCCTGCGGCTCGAGCCGAGAGTCCGGCGGTTTTCTGCCGCTCCGCGGTTGCGGCGGGTAGCTGAGCCGCCCCGGAGCCGCTGTTCCCACCTGTGCCGGCTCTGGATGCTCTATAACTCTTCCACTTCTCCGCTGCCGCCTCAACTTCCTATACACCTCACTTTTTAGTAAAAGTGTGTATTTTGCTGAGTTTTTTTTGGTCTTCCCCCCCCAGGCTGTTTTGGCGTGGTACCTACGCCGCCATCTTAACCGGAAGTCGCAAGCTATTTTTGACCAGCTTGTCAGATCAAAGGCTTGTTGATGCTTTTTCATTGGCAATGTTTGCAAAGAAAAAGCATACCTGGGGGGTTGAGGAGGCTCTGGAAGAGCAGGGGGTATCCTGTCCTAACTTGGGTCATGGAAGGCTAATCAGAGAATAGGACACTCATGCTAAATAGGATGAGTATGGGCAGGTGCGAGAGGAGAAAAACAAGGAGGGCCGGGGAGGGGGAGACGGCAGGCAGAGGGAAGGAGTGCAGGGTATTGGGTCCTTCAGACCTGTTTTCTATGTACCAGCTTCTTTCTATGGTTGACTCAGTACTACCAGTCTAAGGTGATCAAGGAGAGCTTGAGTTTTCATGGAGCTGGCTTTAAAGGGTGGGCTGATGAAGACTGCCGGAAGGGCGGAAATGCATTGTGGGTTGACGAGGCAGGCTACCCAAAGAACCCGTGCAGGAAATCAGGGTCTATGAGCCTGCTGAGGATGGGGATTTACATAAAGGTGAATGAGATACAGATTCACCCAGTGACCTGCTGAAATGGCTAATGTTCACCACCCATGTATCAGAACACAATTATTTTGGGTGGTCTCAGTCTTCTTGAATCACCAAATGTACATTCTCTTTCTTTTCATTATTTCTCATTATTAATTATAAAGCACTGACATTACTTGTATCCAAATTTTCAGTTAAACAGACCAAGTAAGGCATCTAGCAAATAGCAAAATGCACTCTGAAATAGTGACCTTGGAGACATTATTGTCTATTTGGGTCTCAGAAATATCGTCACTATCATATTCATTAATTTTTATCTACTATTTAACAAGTTCTTTTTATGTTCTAAGCACTGTGGTGTTGCACAAACTGCAAGACAAAATTTTTCTGAATATCTAACATCCCTTCTCACTTCTAGAAATCACATTTTTGTTTTTGCTTTCTTTTTAGTGATTAGTCCTTCCTCATTCCATTTGCATACTTTCCATTCCTTCATGTTTAGCCCCGACTCTTTCACTCCGTAAACTTTGAGGTGATGGTAGTTACAATAGGGGAAAGAACTCAGGATGTGCCTAAAATGACTAATGATGTGTGTACATACTGTAAGTACGCTGAGTCACATGAGAGCTAAGACTTTAGCTGGAACTACAAGAAAAGAGGTGCTTTAGCCTGGGGAGATGTCTTAGTGATTAAGAGTGCTTGCTGTTTAAGAATAAGATTATAAAGCCAGGTGTGGGGGTACACGCCTTTAATCCCAGCACTCAGGAGGCAGAGGTAGGAGTATCGCCATCAGTTTGAAGCCACCCTGAGACTACTACATAGTAAATTCCAGGTCAGCCTGAGCTAGAGTGAGACCATACCTCAAGAAACAAAAAAGAACAACCAACCAACCAACCAAAAAAGCATTAAGACCATAAGACCACCAAGTTCAACTCCTTAAAACCCATGTAAAAAGTGAGGCATGCAGATGCACAAAGTGGCACATGTGTCTGGAAGTTGTTTGCAGTGGCAGGAGGATCTGGCATGCTTATTTGCTCTTTCTTTCCTTGCAAATAAACAAATAAAAATATTTTATTTAAATATATATTTTTTAATATTTTATTTCTCTTTATTTATTTGAAAGAGAGAGAGAAATGGCTTGCGAGGGAGAAAATGGACACACCAGGGCCCCAAGCTGCTTCAAACGAACTCCAGATGCATGCGCCCCCTTGTGCATCTGGCCAACAGGGGTCCTGGAGAATTGAACCTGGGTCTTCTGGCTTTGCAGGTAAGCACCTTAACCATGATCAATTTCTCCCGCCCTACTTAAATATTTTTATTTATCTGCAAGCAGAGAAAGAGAGACAGGCAGATATAGAGAGAAAATGGGTGCAGCAGGGCTTCTAGCCATTGTAAACAAACTCCAGACGCATGTTCCACTTTGTGCACCTGGCTTCACGTAGGTACTGGGGAGTCAAACCTGTTCCTTTGGCTTTGCCAACGAGCACTTTAACCACTAAGCTGTCTCTCCAGCTCCCCAATATATTTTTTTAATGAAAAAAAAAAAAAGCTAGGCATGCCTGTACACTTCTGTTATGCAGTCTATGGGTGGCCAAGACTGAAAATTCTCTGGTGCTCACTGACAGACAGCAGCTTTGAGTACTGGGAGAGATCCTGTCTCAAGAAACACATATATTAATTAGAAGAGAAAAATCCCTGACATTCTCCTCTGGCCTCTGACACATGTATAAGGGGCATGTGTATCTGTATACATGTGTACACACACCATGCATCACACACCACACACACACAAATACAGAACAGAGGTTCTTCTTTTGTTAGGGTCCCTGAGTGTAGCAACCATTTAAACCTGGACCTAGCTGGACCAATCTGTTACCATGGAAAGAGGACTAAGCCAACTTGTGGTCAACACACAGGAAAACAGTGCCAAGGGATGGAAAGGGTGCAACAGTGTCCTCAATGCTGTAATTTAGATCTGGAATGACCCCTACAGGCCCATGTGTTAACAGTTTGGTCCTGTGGCATTACTGAGAGGTGTTGGAACCTTTAAAAGCTGTTGGAACCTCATGGAAGGAAGCTAGGCCATTTGGGGCATGCTCATAGAGGGCATATTGGAACCTCCAGCTCTTCCTGTCTCACTTTTCTTCCCAACCACCATGAGGGGAGTAGTTTCCTCCATGAGCTGAAAAAGTGATTTACTTTCTGGCCACAGGCTCAAAGCAATAGGGTCAACAATCATGGACTGAACCTCAGCTGAAATCAGCATTCCATCTTGTTCTGTTGATTTTTCTTAGGTCATTGTTACAGTAATATAAATCTGACTACTATGCTTAAGATCTTGAATTCTGGAAGCAGCTTTTTTCTAAGAGTTCAATTTGGGTCTTTCAGTTAAGGGACCCAAGGAATTTCTGTTGTTTCTTATGAAGCTAGTTTGAGTTGGGATTTTGCTCTTGTCTAGGCATAGACATTGTGTAACTAGAAAGCTTCCTGTTCTTAACTATCAATATCTTCAAGGATGTGTGAGACAGTTGGTGAAATAATGTGAATAAAGCTTAAACAGACTCCTTTCCAGCTGATCCCAGTTTGAGACCTCCTTTTGTGACATTTTTATAGGGAATTATGTTTTGTGTTGCCATTCAGTATTTTGTTGTTGTTGTTGTTTGGTTTTTCTAGGTCTTGCTGTAGCCCAGGCTGACCTGGAATTCAATATGCACCATCAGGGTGGCCTTGAACTCACAGTGATCCTCCTACTTCTGCCTCCTGAGTGCTGGGATTAAAGACAGGCGCCACCACATCTAGCATAAAGTATTTTTTTTTGTGTGTGGACAAATCACATAATGGGACATGCTGGGGCCATTTTAGGAACTATGAGTGGGTCCCTTGTACCCCTGTCAGAGTTCTTCTAGCCCTTACAGGGGTGATCAAGGGTTTGAGACACTCTGTCGACTCACCCAAACCAAGAAGAGATTTAGTCCTTCTCATTTGAAAGTGGTGAGCAAGCCTGTCTCAGTAGTAGGCAGAAGCTTGATGCACCTGCCCCTCTGTTAGTGGACCAGCTACCATCGTCTTCTTCTTCACAATCTTTTTTGGTGCATATGTGTGCATGAGTGTGCAGGAGTGTGTACACATGTGTATTTCAGTGCACGTCTATGTAGCAACCAGAAATAAACCTCTGCTGTTGTTCCTTCATCCCCCCCTTTTTGAGACAAGGTCACTCATTGGCCTGAAGTTTAGCAATTAGGAGAGACTGGCTGGCCAGTGAGCCCCATGGACTGCCTCCCCCCCCCCCGTCTCCCCAATAGGAGGATTGGAAGTCTGCCACCAGGTTCCTGCTTAGTAAAGGGGGTTCTGGGGACTGAAGATGTGCTTGCAAGCACTTTACTGACTGAAACTTTGCCTCTACCCAAGAATGTCCTTTAAAGCAGGGGACCTAAAATGAACCTTAATTGATTACTTGTAGGGTCCCCTGTCCTTGATGGTTACTATGTTAGTAAAAGCTGTGCAACATATTAAAACAGTCAAGAAAGCCCCATGTGGGTGATTTCTAAATAGTAGAATGGGTTTCCTTCTATGCTGGAAGTGTTAATTCAACACTATTTTGTAAGAGTGAACTTGTGAAATAAGTTTTTAAAAAAGATTTGTTTTTATTTATTAATTAGATACAGCAGGAAAGAGAGAGGTACAGAGGTGTGAGAGTGGGCACACCAGGGCCTCTAGCCACTGCAAACGAATTCCAGACACATGTGCCACCATATGCATCTGGCTTACATGGGACTTGGAGAATTGATCCTGGGTCCTTAGTCTTTGCAGCATGTGCCTTAACCACTTAGTCATCTCTCCAGCCCATGAAGTAAGCGCTTCCCAGCAGTATGCATTAAACGAGCAAAACCACCTATCACCACAGACTTACTTAACTATGCATAGTCTCTGTCCTGTTCAAGGGCAAACTTAAAACTGGCACTGAGTCAAAAGCTGTGAACTTGCAGCTTCTTCATGTCCCTGTGCATTATGAGAACGACAAGCGATAAATAATAAGACAACCATCGTGCCCCGTGCCATAGAAAAGTGACCCTTATGCTCACAGAACATCTGTGCTTGTGCTCTCCACAGAAAGCCACCTGCATTAGAAAGACAAGAGCCTGTTGTGGAGGCTAAGGATAACTATTTTGCTTTTAAGTTTCATGGGATTTGGAAGAGATTCTATCATTTTTTTAAAAAATTATTTATTTGCTTATTTTAGTTTTTTTTTTAAATTTTTTTTTTAATTTTTTTAAAATTTTTTATTTATTTATTTGAGAGCGACAGACACAGAGAGAAAGACAGATAGAGGGAGAGAGAGAGAATGGGCGCACCAGGGCTTCCAGCCTCTGCAAACGAACTCCAGACGCGTGCGCCCCCTTGTGCATCTGGCTAACGTGGGACCTGGGAAACCGAGCCTCGAACCGGGGTCCTTAGGCTTCACAGGCAAGCGCTTAACCGCTAAGCCATCTCTCCAGCCCTTATTTTAGTTTTTTAAAATTTTATTTGTTTATTTGCAATCAGAGAGAGATAGAAGAGAGACAGACAGAGAGAGAGAGAATGGGCATGCCAGAGCCTCCAGCCACTGCACATAAACTCCAGATGTATGTGCCCCTTGTGCATCTGGCTTATGTGGGTCTGGGGAAATTGAACCTGGGTCCTTTGGCTTCACAGGCAAACACCTTAACTGCTAAGTCATGTCTCCAGCCCAAGATTCTATAATTTTTGAAATGATCTTATAAATATGTTAAGAAGTATTTTAATGTTCTTTGGTGTCAGGCTCACAGGGGCAGGCTATATAAAATTATCTATTTAGTTTGAAAAATACCTCTGGAGATGTCACTAAAATGTTGAGCCCTTGGTCTTTTTTTTTTAAATATATTTTATTTACTTATTTGGGAGAAAGAGAGAGAGCGAGAATGGGCACACCAGGGCCTCCAGCCACTGCAAACGAATTCCAGAAGCATGCGCCCCCTTGTGCATCTGGCTTACGTGGGTCCTGGAGAGTCGAACCGGGATCCTTTGGCTTTGCAGGCAAAGGCCTTAATGGCTGAGCCATCTCTCCAGCCCCTGAGCCCTTGGTCTTTAAAGCCCTTTCTGGTTCTGAAATTTTGGTAGATGTGTATTGTGAATGAAAGAGACATGGCTCAGACCAAATATGTCATTGTAGCTCTTCTCGAAAAACTCCCTGGCTTTGAGGTGCCTGATTCTCCTTCTCTCCTTCCTCTTGTTTTGTTGGTTCTTTTTATGTAACCCAAGCTGGCCCCAGACTTGCTTATTTCTATCTCGCCTCCAGCTTCTTTGAGTGTGAAACAGACATAGCCGATTCCAGAACTGATGAGCCAATATTACTCGTGGTTTGATTGGAAAATTGGAGGCTGATCGTGGAATGAGGGAGTGAGGATAGGAATAATATGGCAATAGCCTAGTTTAAGAACTACCTTTAATTCAAACCGGTCTTGAGAGTGGAGAAAAAGCCACACGTGAGTGTCCAGGGACTCCAGGAAGCGGACACAAGGCAGCTGCTAAATGAGTCCCTCAAATATTGGCACGGCTGTGTCTCGTGTGACACGTGCAGTAGGAAGCGGGGGCCGAGAGGAAGGAAAGCCGACCGCGGCAGACGTGGGCTCAAGCTGGACGAGCAGCGGCGCCTCCCGACCGCGCTCCCTCGCGTGGGAACCTGAGCGAGCTCCCGACGCCCGTGCTTTCTCACTGTCCCGCCGGGCGTGCGGCGCTTTCCACTGACAGCTTTCACACGGGCGTGTGTGTCCAGCGGATGCCGCAGGAGTGTTTCTAGTGTCCAGCCACAGCTCCTCAGAGATGACTGCCGTCCTGTCCTCCTTCGTTGGGGACTTTGTCGAATAAATGAGTTTCATATTAGACAGCATTTAAAAAAACAAAAAACCCACTTTTCTTTTTGGTTTTTCGAGGTAGGGTCTCACTCTAGCCCAGGCTGGCCTGGAATTCACTATGGAGTCTCAGGGTGGCCTGGAACTCACGGCGATCCTCCTACCTCTGCCTCCCCAGTGCTGGGATTAAAGGTGTGCACCACCACGCTTGGCTTTAAAAACAAAAAAACTTTAATAATTGCTGGCTGAAATGATCAAATTCCTCTTTCCTATTTGACCTTCACCTTCATTCTTACATAGACTGCACTTCCCACCTGAAACTGTGTATCTGGAGCTGAACAGTGTGTTGTGGGCAGTGTTCTGCCAACACTCACAGTGGCAGGGGATGATGGTAATGAACTTTGAGTAACCATTGCAAGCGCTGTTCTGAGATGAAGTCATGACTTAAGCAAAATTTTAAGCAAACAGCATCTGTTTACTGTCCTTCAAAAACTGAGATGAAAATGGCTATGAAATCCAGGCAGAATTCTGACTCAAGCTCGGACACTTAAGGCAAGAGGGGTATAAAGGACCAAGTGCAATTTGACTTCGAAGTTTTGCAACTTTGGTAATTGGGGAGGGCTAGGGAAAGTGTGTCACAGTGAGGTTAATAGCATAGGTCTTGAAACTAGGTCAATCTGAGTGTGAATTGGAATAGGCTCTCCCTTAGAGTGCTGTTGTAGACAATGCAAAGGGGCACTGGAGAGATTGCTCAATGATTAAGACACTTGCCTGCAAAGCCTAATGACCTGGGTTTGATTCCCTGGTACCCATGTAAAGCCAGATGCACAAAGTGATGTGTGCATCTGGAGTTTCCTTGCAGTGGCTGGAGGCCCTCTTGCATCCATTCTGTGTGTGTGTCTGTCTGTCTTCTGTCTCTCTCTGCTTGCAAATAAATAAATAAAAATAAATACTGCAAAGGGCTGAGCATACCTAGCATGTAACAAATGCTTAATAAACGGCAGCTGTGGGCTGGAGAGATGGCTTAGTGGTTAAGCGCTTGCCTGTGAAACCTAAGGACCCCGATTCGATACTCAATTCCCCAGGACCCACGTTAGCCAGATGCACAATAGGGGCGCATGCATCTGGAGTTCATTTGTGGTGGCTAGAAGCCCTGGCACACCCATTCTCTCTGTCTCTCTGCCTCTTTATCTCTCTGTCTGCATTCTCAAATAAATAAATATAAATAAACTGAAAATAAACAAATAAATGGCAGCTTTATTCCACAATTAGCTTCATAAAGTAAAAAATGCAGATATGAAACAATTTGATTGTAACTGACAGAGTACTCATATCTCCTGCCTTCAGAACCTCATTTTATGCTATATAAAATGTCATCTTAAATTTTAATGTCTTCACATCTTACAGCCATTTAATCTTCTAAAAATCAATGATAAAATGCAAAGTCTCAGGCTGGAGAGATGGTTTAGCAGTTAAGGCACTTGCTATGAAGTCTAAGGACCAATGTTCAACACTCCAGGTCCCGTGTAAAACAAATGCACAAGGTGACGCAAGTAGGCATAGTCATACAAGATGACACATCCATCCAGCGTTCGAATGTAGTGGCTGGGGCCCCAGCACACCAATTCTCTCTATCTTGCTCTAGCTCTCTCTCTCCCATAAAAATAAAATAAAAAGCTGGGCATGGTGGCACATGCCTTTAATCCCAGCACTCAGGTGGCAGAGGTAGGAGGATCGCTGTGAGTTCAAGGCCACCCTGAGATTACATAGTGAATTCCAGGTCAGCCTGGGCCACAGTGAGACCTTACCTCAAAAAACCAAAATAAATAAATAAATAAAATCTTTTCATTTTGTTAAAAAAAAAAGCAAAGTTTCTGGATATCTTTTAATTTGCTGGTAAAAACAAAGTACAGTTTAACTTTTTAATACTATGTTGCAGATTGTCAAAATGATCATTCATCATTAGGAAAAACTTCTCTGTTTCTGGAATTAGCTTATGTGATTTCATTTCTAACCTGTGTTCCATTTATCTGTGACATATGCTTTGTTCAAAAATGAAATAGATGCCATAATCAAAGGAGATTGAAATATGTATGTCTGAAGATTCACAATGAACATAGATGAGAGACCTGAAGCTGTCTGACAGAAAAGAAACCTTTGTGTAATCTTGAATTACCCAAACTCATCTGAGCAGAGACCAGTTTTGTTAGGCAGCACCTATTATTTTGCATGGCTATGTTTAGGTTTAAGACTACATAATAGTTTTAAACTTTATTTTCTATACTTAATAGTTAGTGGAAATCAGAGTCTCTAGGAATAGGTCATAGGTTAAGGCATCTGAAATGAGGGGAAGGGAGAAGACAGCAGAAAGGGAGATAGAAGGGCAAGAGTGACCTCTGTCCTATGTGGAAAGAGCACAGGAGTGGAAGTCATGTGACTCTGAGTTTAGGGACACACTAGCCTCTGACCTTGTTCATCTGTCATTGTGTATGAAATGGGGTTAGGCAGGCAGGATGCCTTCGAGGGTCTCATCTAGCTCAACTAGCCTAGCCATTGGTTATTTTGCTTTGGAAAAAAAAGATAATATTTCTTACTTTGATGGAAGATGGAAGCCCCATAAATTTATTATACCTTTATAGAATTTTATTTTTTCCCTACCTGATGGACTTTAGGCTGCCCTACAGGTCAATATTTATATTGGAGTTTGAAGAGTGTTATTAGAATTCAAAAATCACAGTGTAGTTCTGTTGAGAAGCAAAAACTAAACATTTAAAAAATATTTATTTATTTATTTGTAAGGAAAATGAGAAAGAGAAGAGGAAACGAACACGCTAGGCTTCTTGCCACCATAAGAGAATTCAAGATGCATGCACCACTTTGTGGATTTGGCTTTACATGAGTTCCAGGGATTTGAACCCAGGCTGTCAGGCTTTGTAAGCAAGTACCTTTAACCACTGAGCAATATATTCAGCCCATTTTTTTTAAATAATAGGAGTTGTCCAGTTATTTTTAAATAATGGGACAGAACAGCTCTTGATTTCATTGCCTTGTCTTTTATGTTCATTCAGCTTACTGGCAAACAAGTTGAATAAATCTTTAAACAATGGCAGAATTAGAAGATACCTTAGGTTCAGTGGCTCACTGGAATGATTCCAGAAGCCAGCAATTGTATTTCACTAATGTGCTTATTGTTGACTCAGGTTATCATGGCCTGGGGAGGGCTCGCTGGGCTTCCACTCAGCCATGCCTGCGCATCAGGCAGCTCGCCTTTGTCCTGAGCTGAGCCGTGCTGGATTCAGAAGCTTTATGGACTTAGACACCATAAAGCAAGTTGGTTGACAAAGGTGGAGCCTGAAAAGAGAGCTCTGAGGGCATTACTGACCCTCAATGAACGGTATGCACAGCACTGAAGTCAGTTTTAGTGCAGCAGGTGATTATGAGTCATTGTGTAGAAACTTGCTTACTTTTGGATTACATAAGGGAGGTACTTGGATAAAGCACATAGTTGTGTTGCAAAATACTTCTTTATCCGTTATAACAATTCTCAGGATACTACTTTGAGCACAAAATATACCAATGCTGTTTGCAGCCCACTTTTATATTGATGGTACGATAATTATTATTTTCTTTCTCACCCTTTCCTTTAATTCCTAGGGTATAAAACTCTTTCTGTAAAACCAAAATCATGTTTCCTTTGAAGGCAGCATGGATGTGCAGAACATGAGGTCTCCTACAAAGCAGGAAATGCTTTGAAGTACTTGATGACATGGCAGTAGTTATTTTGGACATACTCCACAAGAATGAAAAATAGTTTTAAATTAAAATTCTGTAATGATTTTCATTTAAAATTCATTCTTATTCTTTAGGGCTACAATATAGTCATCCTGGAGAAATAGAGCTTTCATGTTAACAGGCTTCATCTTGCTAATTTAGCTTATGTATATTTATTTTCTTCAAGTATCCCTAGGGATGACCAACCATTATCTTGGCATAATGACATTAGTGTGAGGTATCTTGATGGCAGATTTTAGAGAAGAGGGTGTGTTGTTGTTTTCTGTTTTGTTTTTCCAGGAAAGGTCTCACTCTAGCTCAGGCTGACCTGGAATTCACTATGTAATCTCAGAGTGGCCTCGAACTCATGATGATCCTCCTACCTCTGCCTCCCGAGTGCTGGGATTAAAGGTGTGCACCACCAGCCTGGCTAAGGGTGGTTACGTTTTAGAGGTAATAAGTATGTAGCTTACAATAACAGAATTTGTGTTTTCTATGATTTTTTTTCTAAGAAGTAGTGCTCAATTTAGTAAAAATGTCATTGTTTTGGCTTTCTGATTATGCTTCTCTTCTTAGGTGTTAAATTGTACTTAAAGTCTTATGGCCCAATAAGATGAAAATTTCAATAGGTGAGAAGGGAAAGGATAAGCACATCTCCTTAGTTAAATGAAATTAAAGAGTTCAACAGGTGTAAGTCAATTAAGAAGAAATAAAGTCTGAGGAAGATAGGTTTCAGATGCAGATTTCTGCCTTTCAGAAAATGCCAGAAGCCATGTCTTTAAAGATGAAAGTAAAAGCCAAACACAATAAGCTAAAATAAGTTTGAAAATGTTTAAGGAAATACAGAGAGACAAGTACTTCAGACTTCATACCTTGGAATCTTCATATGAAGCATGCATTGCTAAATGGGCTGTATTGGATGGGAAAGTGCTCAGTGACCTAGAATCTTCTGTAATAGTTACATTACAAAATACTTATTGGAGAACAGACTACTGTCTGGACCTGGCAGACTGTGGCATGACTTTTGTCACCATGTACCAATACTGTCCCCATCTGAAAAAAAAAAAAGGACCATATTGATTTTCCCACTTCATTTTAAGTTGTCACCCTATTATTTTATAATTTTGTTATTTTTATGGGGTCTTTTCCTATATACCATTTTTCATTACTGTGAAAAATTACATCACTTGAGATGTAATACTTTTGCATTTGAAAATAGCAGCAACATTCTTTCAATTGCCTGAAGAAATAACTACAGATTTATTAAGACTTTAGGAGCCTCATATAATATATTTATGAGAACTTTAGTATATGAATATGTTGCAAAGTGTTCATATTTTCATTGGGTTATGCTCTTATGTCCCCTTTCTCTCACCCCCATTCCACTGAGAGCCCTTCTCAGTAGGGTTATTGGCAATCACTTTGGAGTCATGAATGCACCACAGAGACTAGCGGGTATTCACTGTCATCTGTAAAATGCAGATTCTCCAACCAAGAGTGAGAGTAGCGTGCATCAGAGGGAGCAAACAGATATTTAGATGACTTTTTTTAGAGAGAGAGAGAGAGAATGGGCAAGCCAGGGCCTCCTTCCACTGCAAACTCCAAACACACATGCCATTTTGAACATCTGGTTTTATGTGAGTACTCGGGAATTAAACTCAGGTCGTCAGGCTTTGCAACCAAGCACCTTTAAGCACTGAGCCATCTTTACACCTTAGAAGACTTTTTTTTTTTTTAATTTATTTTTTATTTGAGAGTGACAGACAGAAAGAAAGACAGATAGAGGGGGAGAGAGAGAATGGGCGCGCCAGGGCTTCCAGCCACTGCAAACGAACTCCAGACGCGTGCGCCCCCTTGTGCATCTGGCTAACGTGGGACCTGGGGAACCGAGCCTCGAACCGGGGTCCTTAGGCGTCACAGGCAAGCGCTTAACCGCTAAGCCATCTCTCCAGCCCCTTAGAAGACTTTTTGATGGTTGTGGTGGTCTGATTCAGGTGTCTGCCATAAACTTAGGTGTTCTGAATGCTAGGTTCCCAGCTAATGGAGACTTGTAAGTTAAAGCCTCCTGGACAGAGTGTACTGCTTGGGGCGGGCTTATGGGTTTTATAGCCAGTTTGCCCTTGCCAGTGTTTGGCACACGCTCCTGTTGCTATGGTCCACCTTATGTTGGCCAGGGGGTGATGTCCACCTTCTGCTCATGCCATTGTTTTCCCCTACCATCGTGGAGCTTCCCCTCGAGCCTGTAAGCCAAAATAAACCTCTTTTTTCCACAAGCTGCTCTTAGTTGGGTGATTTCTACCAGCAATGTGAACCTGACTGCAACAGTAAAGTGGTACTGAAAAGTGGGATTGCTGCTAGACACCTGACTGTGTGACTTTGGCCTCTTGGAGCTGATTTTCAAGAGGAAAGTGGAAGGATTTGAAACCCTGGCCTAAGAGACAACTTGCAGTGCTGTAAGTACAGCTTGATGGGCTATTTTGGCCAGAGTTGAAAGGCCTGAATGCAGTAAAGAACTATGGACTGTGAGGTTTGGCTTATGAGGGTGAGAAAGAGCTTTGCCTGGACTGAGCTAGCAGTTTGTGTGAGAAGCTTGCTATTCTGCCCCTGTCCAGAGAAGTTGTGCAGGGTTGCTTTGTGTAGAAATGAACTGGTGTGAGCAGAGGGATATGGCACAGAAAGAACAATCTTTGGGTGAACTGCTGCTCGTTCAGCTGCAATTGAGAGATGGCAAGCATTGAGATTGGGCCAGCTGACCTGCACTGGGGCAACAAGAAGAATGTCGATTCTTTTGAAGGGTGCTGAGTGCTCAAGGAGTGTCCTGTTCTTCAAAGTCTGCTTTATTCCCCCCTGCATTAACAAACTGGCATCCCACCTGGTATTGTGGAGTATAAAAAATGCAGGAAAGAGAGGGTCATTGAGTTTGCAGCACCGTCT
This sequence comes from Jaculus jaculus, assembly GCF_020740685.1. NCBI lineage: Eukaryota > Metazoa > Chordata > Mammalia > Rodentia > Dipodidae > Jaculus > Jaculus jaculus. The sequence goes on along the minus strand of NC_059102.1, from coordinate 292,047,885 downwards.
TTGTGTTTTGGAAATGGCCATGGGCAGTGTGAAGCAGGTGTGCTGGATGCCTGCATAGAGACCCCATGGGGCCGTGAGGATGAGCCGGAAGAACAGTAGAAGCTTCCCTCTAGTGTCTATGTCATTCCAAGCCATAGACTTTTGACTTGATTCTCTTGATTTGGTGCAGAACCAGGCACAAATTCTCTCCACTGAGCAGGCCTCCTATCTGATCAGAGAGTGGTTGATTGCCCCATAACCTGGTACCACTAGAGAACCAGCACTGCTGGATACATCTTGGCCAGCTGGTTGAGTTTTTAGCTCTCGGGATCCATTGGCTTGTTCACACTCCTGGTGACTCCTATCTCCCAGCAGCTTGCATCACACTTTCTAGCACTATGACAGCTAGCCTGCAGGGGGACACCTTCGATCTCAGTTTCAGCGTGATCTCAATGTCCTGCCATCACAGCCAATGGTGGCGTCATCAGTAGGGTCTTATCATAAATTCTGGTGAGTGACCAAGTGCTTTGGCAATGGCTTTACACTCTTGGGGGCCTCACAGGCTTCCCTGACCAATGGCTTGCTATGGGGGGGGGGAACCCAATTTTGGCACTTGGATTCCCCAGAAGTAGCCTGTGGTTTTAGGGTAAAGCTTTCTCCATCCCAGGAGTCTTATGTTTTTAATATTTCACGTATCTTAGGCATTTCTGCTAGGCACAGGCCAGATCATGACCTAGGCTAACACTTTGTTCTGAAAGTTTCATCATTAAAACATTTTTATGTTAAAATTTCAGCACCACGGTTTAAATCCTTAGAGAATAAAATAATTAAAAAGGATACTTTCTGCTTTAAACCACCACCAATCCTGATAAACACCTTATGCTCCTAGAAATTCTCACAAACTGTTTTATAGATTCAGGCCTTGATCCCATCACCATTCCAGGAAAAAACAAATCCCTACGTGAAGTAAGTTTGTGACTTAATCATAACTCCTAAGATAGTGCTTGCGTTAGGGAAGCTCAAGTGTGAAAAGACAATGAGCATTTCCTTCCATTTGGCAAAACAAAACAGTTTCAAGAGTAAACCCCTGGAAGAGGGAGAGAAAACAAGCTCCCTTGACCCTGACTGAACTTCCTCGTGTGATTCTTCCCAGAGCTGAAGAGAATCAACTGGCAGGTTCTCAGTACCAAAGCCAAGGACGCTCGGGGGCGGCCCCAGCCTCGGTGGAAGGAGCAGAAATGCTCACCCACGTTTGGCACGACAACGTGTGGGAAGATGATATGTGCTTCAGAGCACCCAGTGGCCTCATGGTCACCCAGGTTTTACCCTTTGTTGTACAACCTCCTAACAAGACTGCAGCAAGGATCCAAATAGCATTTTGTTTAGCTGTCAATTATCAATCCCTTGAAGGCGTCTGTATTAGCAAAGTAAAATGATGGTTGGATTGTTTCTTGGCAGATCGAAGGCATACACCGCCAAGTGAAAACCTAAAGCCATCCATCATGCCCACATCAAGTCTTTGCTATGACTTACCTACAAGTACTCAACCTTAGTCCTGTTCTCCTGGTTGGTTCACAATATTTAAGGAGCTTGGTCATGTTTCTGCAAAGTCACAAGGAAAAGGGGAGGAGATAGGGCTGTAGAAAGAAGAAAAATGCGCTATGTTACATTGCATATACGTTGTGCAATTAAGGCAGACATTATAGGAACTAATGCTTTAAAATACTTGGCATGGATCAGAACTTACTAAATTAATGTCAAAGGCCAGCAGTCATATCATTAGGTTACTCAAGGAATGTTTTATTAAGACTGTTATATACTTGCTACATGTACAGGGTGCGTGTGTCTAAGCCTCCATCCCTCATCTCGAATCAGGTCAAATGCCTCTCCTGTCCTCACTCCTGGACGCAAGCATCGGAACAAAGCACTTCCCTGCGTGGGCACTGCTGCCCAACCTATCAGGCCGGTGCCCTGGACACCATTGACTCTGTTCAACTCACCAGCATTTTGCTCATAAGCGTGCTTTGCATGAGCATCTTGTTTTCATCATTTCCTTAAACCAAATAGCTAAACTGGAAGCTTCTGCTGTGGACTCTCCTCAAGATCATGTTCTTAGGAGGCCTACAGAATGGAATAGGATCTCTGCCGGCTGTTGCTCGGACAGGGGTTGATATCTAGATTGTATAAAGAACGGTGGAAACTAGACACCAGAAATAAAGCAATCCATAAACGGGCTAAATGAAATCAACAGATAGTTCTCAAAAGAAGAAACACAAATGGACAAAAGATATTTATTTAAAATGTTCAACGTCCTTAGCCATCAGGGAAATGCACAGCAAAGACACTGAGATTTCATCTTGATGAATGGTTGTCATCAAGAAAACTAATGACAAGAAATGCTGGTGAGGGTGTGGGGAGAGGAGCGCTCTCATTCACGGCTGGTGGGAGTGTAAGCTGGCGTAGCCACTTTGGAAATCAGTGTGGGGGGTTCTAAAAAGCTAAAAATTGAACCACCATATGCCAGCTGTACCACTCCTGGGCATATAGCCAAAGGACTCTGTATTCTACCACAGAGACACTTGCGTATCCATGTTCACTGCTGCTCTGGCCACAATAGTGGAATAGAATCAGTCTAGATGTCCATCAGCTGATGACTGGATAATGGAAATGTGCCATATGTGTGTGTGTGTGTGTGTGTGTGTGTAGTTTTACTGAGCTGTCAAGAAAAATTAAGTTATGAAATTTGCAGAAAAATGGATGGAATTGGAAAAATTATACTATAAGTGCAGTAACCCAAGGCAAGAAAGCCAGAACTTCTGTGTTCTTTCTCGTTTGTAAATCCTAACTTTAACGTTTGTGTATGTAAATAAGGGGGTGAGAGATTGAGCTTGGGCTATCAGATGAGAGAGGAGATCACCTGGCGGGAGAAGCGGGGAAAGGACGAAAGGCGATGTGTGATATGAATCAGAAACGAGGCTACGTTGTGGGAAGGACACCAGGGAGGAGGAGGAAGGGGAAAGGAAGGGAGAAAGGAAAACAAAAACATCTGTATGAAGCCCCATAAGCAAACCTAGTTCTTGAAAGCAACTTTCAAAAATTAAAAAAGAAAAAACCAAAGCAAGCATCTGCCCTGCCCGGCCTTCCCCGTTCTTCCCTCCGTAACCCTCACGCCTGTGCTTACACAGACTTGTCTTCACTGTGAGCTCATGGGGCCCCCGGCACAGCCTCTGGCACACTAAAGGCACTGAATGTATATTTGCTGGATGAATTAACAAGTCCTTTGACTGTTCTACCCTCTCCCTGAGCCACAGGTGGCAGTTACCCCGGCTCTCACCCAGGGCTTCCAGCCCGCCCCACAGACCCTCTGGGCTACACCACAGCCCTAGCCTCCCCTCACCCAGGAGAGGAGCTCAGATTTCCGCCTTCCCACATAGCTGACCATCCATGTAGCAAAACATCCTGATGATTTCCCTCCACTCTGCTAAATAGGTTAATATTCCCTTGCGCCAGAACTCCCTTAGGAAAACATGACTCAGCCCCACCAGTATTTGTGGAAATTATTCAGGACCGTCTTCTCCTATCTAACCTGCCCACGTTTCTGTCTTTTCCCTTACTTCCCAATTTTAGCTTGAACTTCTAGGTACCAGTTGAAAACTTCATCCCTTGGCCAGCGTTTGGTTCTGGTCTCACATTGCTGATTTATGGCGCCCTCTTGTGGACGTCGGCTGGGCTTTGTCCTTTCACTCTATTCAGCTTGAATTGGCTCTGACTCACTTCATTTCTAAGGGAGGAAAGGTCCAGGTAATTGTCGTGTTATGATCTAGCATGTGCTATGATAGAAATATGAACAAGGTGTGTGAGATGCTAGGAAACTCTAAGAGAGTTCAAGCCAGGTCTTTGGCATCAGTCAACCCTGTGTCATAGAACACTCTCATACATACACACTCACACATTATACACACACACACATACACACACTCACATATATGAAATTGTGACTATAAATTATTGTGCCTTAGTATTTTGCTAACACACTTGAATATTCAGAAATATTTCTGCTCAGATAATCAACGTTATTTTGGCTATCAATATGTAAGTTTTTCTAAAATCTTATCAGGATACACTTTTGATTTAGCATATTCTGAGAATAAATAAACTATATGTGTGTTTTTTCATGGAATATAAGCTTTGAATAGTTGACCCTACATCATTAGTGCAAGCATAAGGCTTGCTCACGTGCTGTATTCATAATAATGTGTTAACTTCTTCGAGGTTCATGGCCCTAGTTAATACAGGACAATAGAGAATCTGCAGCAGAGGTCCTACTTTCTGCTTTGCTGTACTCTGTAGAACTTAATTTGTTGGAGAACATCTCTAGCTATTGGATTATGCCACCATTGAGCCAGATTTTTCAAAGGTTTTGGAAATACTGCCACTGCATAGGACCTAGTAAAGTTAAACTTGGAGTTCAAATGGAAGAGCAGTAAGTTTAGCACGGACTCTTTGAAGGTACCTTTACTTCATGTGTGTGCATTCGCCTTTGCAGAGTATAAGTTTTCCTTTTGAAGTAGGTAGTCTGCCTACATCAAGACAAGAACTCCTCAGTACCAGAGTATATTATCCATCTTACCTTGTCATGAGGTTGACTTAGTTATCCATACTTTATTTCATATTAAGAGACTCAAATCATTTGCTACTAAGATCATTCAAGGGTTACAAGTTTCATGCCATTAGTAGAAAATATATATACTTCTAACTCATTTAAGTGGCAAATAAGCCCCAGAAATAAAATCAAAACTGTTTTATTGTCAGCTAAAAGTCTTTTTTTAAGTTTTCATGTTAACATACAAAGTGATGGGTTTCATGATAGCATATTCATGCATATACATCATGATTTATACTGACTTCTCATGATCAGGCCACATACATGTTTTCATACATATACATCATCACTTATGCTGATTTCTTAGGACCAGGCCACATACATATTTTCATACATATATGTCATCACTTATACTGATTTCTCATGATCAGGACACATACATATTTTCAAACATATATGTCATAACTTATACTGATTTCTCATGACCAGGACACATACATATTTTCATATATATATGTAATCACTTAATACTGATTTCTCATGACCAAGACAAGTACATAATTTCATACATATATGTCATCACTTACACTGACTTTTCCTCATAACCAGGTTGCAGGGAGGCACCTTCTAGTCCTCTGTCTCACCCAGAGTCCTGTGCCTTTAATTTTATGTGGTCTAACATTTTATTTTTAAATTTTCATTAGTTATTTTAACTGTGTATATGAGGTACAGTGGGATGACTTATTATGTGTCTAAAATGTATAGTGATCAAATCAAGGCTGTTAGCATTTCTGTATCAAACATTTTCTTGTGCTCTAATGTACTGTGGAAATTATAATTCACAATATTCAGTTAAATTTTATTTCTTAGTATCTAGAAGAAAGGCTGTCAGTGGGTCCCAAGTAAGCATAATGAAACAGAAAGATGGTTTGCCCCGATTTGATTAGTAACATAACATACATATATTGAAGCATCACATTGTATCTCACAAAGATACACAATTATTACATGACCAGACATCTTAAATAACAATGGATCTGGTGCTTATCACTATGGAACACAAAATGAGTAAATAGAAATGTTAGATTACTATAGGAATACTATTTTTTCATTTTTTAAAAAGATTTTATTTTTATTTATTCATTTGAGGCAGAAAGAGGGAGAGAGAGAGAGAGAGAATGGGCACGCCAAGGCCTCTAGCCACTGCAAACAAATTCCAGACACTTGCACCTCTTTGTACATCTGGCTAACATAGGACTTGGAGAATTGAACCTGGGTCCTTTGGCTTTGCAGGCATGCGCCTTAATTGCTAAGCCATCTCTCCAGCCTGATACTCTTTTTTCTGTGGTTTCAACTCAATCATAATGGGACTAACAGAAGAAAATGATTAATTTTATGTCTCTGTTACATGTGAAAGGCAATCTTTTTATTCTTTCCTAATTTTCCATGGAGTTTCAAATAATGGGGAGCACTCAATCCCAGTAAAGTGTCTCTCACATAGTAGGGGACTCACTAAATGTGTGTTGGGCCAGTAGAATTGCGCCTATTGAATTCTTTCAAGGCACCCATTGAGCTTGTGTACCTTTAAAACCAATGCTGCATTCATTGAAATTCGACTTTCAGAGTCTCTGGTTTTTCATTTGTGAAGATTTCTAACTTTTCTGTGAAGCACTCCAGTTGAAGCTGAGAAGAGAATGATTGGAAAAACACAGCTACCAAAAGCTGGTCATGGTGGCTCAGGCTTGTACTCCCGGGGCTGGGGGACCGGAGCCAAGCAGATCCCGGGTGCTTGCTGGCCAGCCGGTCTAAATTAATTAAGTTCCAAGCCAATGAGACCCTGTCTCAAAGAATACGGATTGGAGCACAAGGAACAACATCCAAAGTTATCCTTTGGACTCTACACACATGTGCACACATACTTGCATACACAAGAACATGCACATTTATATACACACACAAAGACACAAACAGTGTTAAATATCTTAAGTATCTACCTATTCCATGGTAATGACATGGGTCAACAATAACCACCAAATGGTGTCATGAAAAGGTGACGGCGAAATGCCTGGGGAACCGGGGGTGGGGGGGTGGGGGAGGGGGAGGCCTTGAGAGGACCAAGAATAGCGATCCTGGGACTCTTGCTGGAAGGCAGGAAGTTCAAATGCCATCTTGACTTTTTCCTTCCTTCCTTCCTATTAAAATTGTCAAACACTGGCAAAAGTACAGAATTTGGTAGCCAAATTTATTCCATCTGAACTCCCTTTACTCCTCCATATCCTCAATTCACTATTTTGAGTCCAATTTCAGACTTCATCTTATTTTATTTCTAAATGTGTTAGCATGTCTCTCTAAAAGACAATCTTGGTTTTACTTTTTTTAAACATAATTATAATACTATTATCTCACCAAAACTTCACACTTTCTTAATATTTAAAAGGACTCAGTCAAATTAAAATTTTGTTGTTTTATAGCTTTTAGAAAGTGGTGTGCAGGCTGGAGAGATGGCTTAGCACTTGAGGCCTTTGTCTGCAAAGCCAAGGGACCTCTGTTCGATTCCCCAGATGCACAAGGGGGCGCATGTGCCTCGAGTTTGTTTGCAGTGACTGGAGGCTCTGGTGGGCACATTCTCTCTCTTTCTCTTTCTCTCTCAAATAAATAAATAAAAGTAAAGTTAAGAAAAAAGTGGTGTGCTCGTTTTTAATTTTTTGGTATGTATGTATGTTTGTATGATGTGTGTATGTGTGCATGTTCATGTGGTATGTGAGCACAGGCGTGTATGTGCCCTGGCACATGAGTGGAGGTCAGAGGACACCTTTCCAGGTGTCAGTCCTTGCCTTTTACCTCCTTTGAGGCAGGGTCTCTCCTTCTCATTGCTGTTCACTGCTCCAGTGCTCCTCGAGCTACCCAGAATTTCTCCTGTCCACACCTTGTCGTGTTGTGCTGGGATTACAGATGCTCGTCGTGGCCTCAGGGTTTTACCTGGGGTAAAAGGGAACCTAAACTCAGGAGCTCAGGCTTGCATGGAAAGTGCTATATTCACTGAGCCATTTCTCCAACTCCTCTGACTTTTTAAGCATGATCCACACACTGCTTTTTTGTTGAGATCAGAATGTGTTTTTTTTTTTTTTCTTTTTTGTTGTTGTTTTTTTGAGGTAGGGTCTCACTGTGGCCCAGGCTGACCTGGAATTCACTGTGTAGTCTCAGGGTGGCCTTGAACTCATGGCAATCCTCCTACCTGTGCCTCGGAGTGCTGGGATTAAAGGCGTGCGCCACCACAGCCTGGCTTCAGAATGTATTTTCAATAGTATGAAGGATTATCCAAGGGAATGTAAATCTTATGTAGGCAGAAACTTGTTTCCTGTTATTTTCACTGTTTCGTTAGGATTTTCAACATTTTTTAGGTTGGGCTACTCATTTCCTAAACAACTGAACACATCGCAGATGCTCAGTTAGTGTGGTGTAAACGGATGCCTGGTAGACGGGCTGGGGGGCCAAGTCAAGCTGAGAAAGCAGCGGCCAGTGCGACGACCCGTGAGGTCAGAGCGCACCTGGCTCCCACGTAGCCCAGGCTGGCCTCCAGCTTGTCTTGTGCTCGAGGCTGGCATTGAATTCCTGACCCTCCTGCATCCATCTCCCAAGCGCTGGGATTACAGTCATGTGTGTATGGCTGGAATGTAGGATTGGGGTGTTAGCAGAAGATGTGGCCCAAGGAAGGGGCAGAGCATGTAGCATTAAACAGACTGTTTGGAGGACTTGCAGGGCGGGGGAGGGGATGGCATGGTCAGGTTGCACTTTGAAAAGATAGCATGATTTCCAGTGGTGACTGAGAGTCAGATAGAACCCTTCTAGAGGGTTTTACAGTCAAAACAATAACAGTCATGGAATGAAAATGAATTGAAGGAGATTCACATGTTTGTTGTAATGTCCCAGGGAACAAAAGTCCTCAGCACTGTGAACCTCTTTAAATTTTTCCTTCCAAGTCTCTCTGATTAACTCAGTCTCTGAGCCTTTCTCGAACTGTTCATCCTGTATCCATGGCTCATGTGCTTTGTCTCCTGTCTCCAGGCAGGAGTCCTCTAATATAAATCCAGAGAAGAGTCAGCCTTCTCCAGGTTCCTCTCTGTCTGCTGGGCCAGACTGGACGCTCAGCTGGATAACAGCAGGAAGGCCATTGTATGTTATTATCTTTTCTTTGTCACTCTTCTATGATGCAAACTTCTGTAAGTCCTGCAGCACCTGTCTGAGGGACAGTTGTTAGGTTAGATTGGACAGAGGGACACGGGGACAGGTTACCATTAAGGGAAAAAGTTTTATTAAGGCCAACAAACAAAGTGGCAGGATCTGGAAGAGAACCTCAGCTTGTCGGGAAAGAGCGAAGGTGTACTTCTCATGCTTTTCAGGGAAGGGGATGGGAATCTCCTACTATCAATAAGTTAATAAGTGACTTAGAAGATGTGGACCCAGGGCACGTGGGGTAACAAGTCACATGTGGCTCATACCTACGTGAGAGCGGTCACTCTCTCTGAGGAAAGGGTTACGATTTAGTTAATGTGTATCTGTCATATGTGATGCGATGTGTGATCTGTAGCTGGTGATCGCTATTTACCTGGACTAGGGACTATTTAGTTGGAGATTTTGAGAACTAGAGCCATGGAAAGGTGCTTGCATGTTCTTTACAGTACCTGTGAGGGTAGGGGAGAGAGGCTGCTATAAGTGCACAGTATGAACAGCACCTAGCCTGTGATCTAACAGTGATCACACTTGAAATAAGTCTCTTTTCTAGCAGAAAACAGTTTTACCACATAACTGAAATTCCTCTTGTTCAGTCCTCGAGATGCTTGCTAGGTGTGTTGGCATCTTGGGTACATTCAGGTTAGAGGCTGTAGATGACATGGGGAGAGTGGGGAGGGAGGGGAGGGTAAAGGGGGGCCACAAATCTGGACCCAAACGGCAATGGTACCATAAAATGCTACATCATAAAAGACAGACCAAATGGTTGACCTTCACCAGGCCCTTAGAGGGAACATGGTCGCAAGGCCGTGGAGCGGGTACAATGAAGACTGACCTTCATGTTCTCTCTCATATGTGGATCCTAGCTACAGATGACTGGGCTTCTGCGTGAGAAGGAAAATACTTAGTAGCAGAGGCCAGTAAGTTAAAAAGGAGACATAAAGGGAAGAGAAAGGAAGGGAGGAGGGTACTTAATAGGTTGATATTGTATATATGTAAGTACAATTATTGTTATGGGGAGGTAATATGATGGAGAATGGAATTTCAAAGGAGAAAGTGGGGGGGGGAGGGAGGGAATTAACCTGGGATTTTTTTTATAATCATGGAAAATGCTAATAAAAATTTTTTTAAAAAAGATTGACCTTAATCTTCTCCTGTTTCCTTCCCTCTCTCCCTCCCTCCCGCCCCCTCTCTCTTTCACATCTGTTTATCACTTTTTTTAAAAAATTTATTTATTTATTTATTTGAGAGCAACAGACACAGAGAGAAAGACAGATAGAGGGAGAGAGAGAGAATGGGCGCGCCAGGGCTTCCAGCCTCTGCAAACGAACTCCAGACGCGTGCGCCCCCTTGTGCATCTGGCTAACGTGGGACCTGGGGAACCGAGCCTCGAACCGGGGTCCTTAGGCTTCACAGGCAAGCGCTTAACCGCTAAGCCATCTCTCCAGCCCTATCACTTTTTTAATACTTATGTTTTTCTTCCCTCTCTTCTTGGGCACTGACCTATAACTACCAGTACCAGCAGGTGGCTATCATTCACAATAAGCTCATGATCAGAGAGACCTACAAGGTTTCTCAAAAAAAGACAGATTTCTGTCAGAGTACTTGAAGACCCACCAAAGGATGGTGGTAAGACCCTGCTGCTGAAGACACCATACGCTGCTGGCATGTAACAAGGAATGACATGGCTGGAAGCTGGAAGAAAGTCAGTCCCCAGACACTTAGCATGTCTAGTGCCAGAAGGTGCTACACGAGCAACTGGGGGAAATTGACTAATATCTGTCTAAGCAACTCGTGGTCTAAGTACTTAGCAGCAAACAACCTGATGTGATGCCCACACAAGTGCAATAGTGGCACACAGCCATGGTGGGAAGCCAACTGCACTTGATTTGGCTAACTGATCTGCTCAGTGGAAGGGAACCCATAGCTGGAGCTGGGAAACAAGTCAGAACCAGATCCAAAAATGAGTTTGTTCTCCATTATCAAGCTTCCACCAGTCGTGGGCTAGAAGAGGGCCCTGCACCTACTAAATTCTCTCTAAAAACTAATGGTTATCCCGTTTATCTTGTGCTAACTTTACTGTCCGTCAGAGAATCTGCTTCTCTTTTTCAGATATTCACAGATCCTAAGGAGAGAACCACCCCATCATACCTCAAGTGGGCCCCAGCTGAAACTAAGAACAAGTGGGAAAACAAATAAGGGTGAAGAAGATAGACACAGAGAACAATCAACCCCTACCAAACCAGACTTCCAGAGACACAGAGGCTCCCAAAACCTCATCACTGAAGCAGACCTAAAATGAGCCCATCATGGCTCAGGAAAATTTGCAGAAGAAGGGGTGGAAAGAATGTCAGAGCCACACGTTTGGTCATGATACACAGATACATTTCCTTCTATCCATAACTGACGGCTGACTCCACAATGCACGACCCATATAACCCAACAAGAAGGGTCACTGTGGGGTGGGGGGAAAGGACAGGGAGGAGGCTAACAACGGTACCAACTTGACTGTATTCACTGACTACAAAACTAATAAAAATAAATAAAATAAAATTCCTTCAACCCTGCATCCACAATATAAACTGCTCATTGATTGTCTTTGTTTCTGTCTCAAAATATTGCTTGGAGTTCCATATGCAGTGAGCAGTGTCCTGGGTTTTTTTTTTTTTTTTAATCTTCTTTCCTTCCTTCCTTCTTTCCTCCCTCCCTCCCTTCCTTCCTCTTTCTTTCTTTCCTTCTTCCCCATTTTTCTCTCTTTCCTTTTCCTTTTCTTTTTTCTTTTCTTTCTTTCTTTCTTTCTTTCTTTCTTTCTTTCTTTCTTTCTTTCTTTCTTTCTTTCTTTCTTTCTTTCTTTCTTTCTTTCTTTCTTTTTTTTCCCTTTCTGTAAAGGTTTCCAGCAAGGAAAACTGCGGGTTGGTGTTATGCCCAGATCATGAAATCCCCACAGACCACTGAGAATCTGACACATACGCAACAGCAAAGAGCTTTGTTTCAGGCTTAAGCTCAGACTCTTGACTTCACCAACACAGTGGAGCCATATAAGAGCCCTGAGCAGCAGGGGGGCAGGTTTTTTATAGGGATTTGAACATATAAGTAGGGAGAAGTAGGGGAATGGTTACATGATTGGTTGATTTAAGCAGTAGCTGCTCTTGTATTTTTCTGATAGGCTTAGGATACTGGTGGGCAAAGCTGGGGGTCAAGGAGCTAGGAGGATTCCAAGCAGATTAGGCAACCTTTATTGTAATTGGCTATGTGTATTTGAGGAACTCTAAACAGACTTATTTTAAACAAACTTTATCTATGACCACAGGAACATGGTACAGACAGTCTATTCCCCCTTATCAGGAAACTGACCTTGCTGGGAAGCAGAAACTTAGTCCTATTGATGATTCTGAGGCTTATTATGGCTTCCTGAGTCTGTCAGTTGGGAGAGAAAATCAAGTAAGGAAATGTGAAGCAAGAAGAGAGGGAAGGACTCCAAGAAGCTGGTTTTTTTTTTTTGTTGTTGTTTATTTTATTTTATTTTTTTATTTTATTTTTCCAGGTAGGGTCTTGCTCTAGCCCAGGCTGACCTGTAATTCACTATGCAATCTCAGGGCGGCCTTGAACTCACACAATCCTCCTACCTCTGCCTCCCAATTGCTGGGATTAAAGGCATGCGCCACCAGGCCAGGCTTCAAGAAGCTGTTAAGTGTAGAATTCAGTCTTCAGAGATGTGCAAAGGTGTATCTTCTTATAGTTAAACTTAACTTCTGGGAGTTGGACTGTGTGGGACAAAATTATGACAAGCCATTGGACATATATATATAGTGTTAACATATTCTGAAACTTCATATTTGTGTATTTTATCATCTATTAATTTGTGTAGTAGCCCTGAAACCTTGATACTGACAATAGGATTTTATTTTGTCAGGCTGTACTAAATAAACCTTTATGGACCAATTGCGAAGTCCTCCTTTGATTAGCAGCTGCTGATACAGCATCTTTCCTTTTCTTGGATATCTTTATGAAGCTCACATAGAGACGCTCTTCTCTGTGAGGGAGCCTTTGGAAGAACTCATGTACTAAAGACTTACTTCACATTTCTCTGGAAGTAGCAAAAGTTGTCCACCTACAAAAGGCCAGCAGGAGGGTTTCCTTATATTTAGATTTAGCTCAAACTCTAAGGGTTCTATGTGATATGAAGCTGAACTTTTTGCTGAAATTTAAAAGGTTTTCCTCAAATGAATGCTCAAAGAAACAGATGGGTAAAGTACTAATCATGTAGTTTTCAAAACTTATGTTCCAACAAAAGAGAGCATGAATTTTACCATTTACTTTCCACCCACAAATTCCTATTCTGCTTAACAAAAATGCACAATGTTCAAATTAGTAATGGTTATTTCTTAAATTTGTGTTAACCCATGTTATAATTTATACAGAAGATACCACACACACTAATCACAAACCTTGTTAATAAACTTAGGAATTCTTTCAATGAAGCTGAAATTCAAGTGAACTAAGATGCTCTTGTCAATATATATTTCCTCTATCATTGAGTTGCTCTTGAAATTTCACAGATGGCAAAAGCAGCTTGTACAAGGCCAATAGGAAAGTACTGGAACGGCATCACTTCTCTCAGAACAGAGCCTTCTTTTCTTTATATTAGGGTTCTATGTGAATTTCTTTGCGTTTGAATTGAGTATTTACAATATGCCAGGATTTGATAGCTTTCAAGGAGTCAGAATGTGACATGCAGGATATGTGAAGGAGTTTGGAATCTCTCCTTCGGTGACAGGCATTGTCTTGTCATGTTTAGAAGGCTTAATTTCCATAACTCCACTATTCTATGCTTCTATAATTTATATAAACTATCTCTACATGTCTTCATTTTTATATCACCTAGTAATAGAAATGATAAAATTGCCATTGTAGGAAGCTAGTTCAGATTTTAAGCATACTTGGAGCATATGTGTGTGATTACGGCTTTGAAGTTCTTTCTTCTATTACAAAGGAAATAAGTTGCAGACCAGTATTCAGCTTCTGGTAAGAAGAGCACTCCAACTGTGCTCTTGGATCAAGAAATTCCTGCCCCCCCCCCAAATCTGGTGTAAATTATGGCTCAGTACTAGATTTATTTTTATTGCAAGGTCAGTTTATCTTTGAAACTTCCATTAACAACAGTTATAGCAAACCAAGTATTAATGCAGTTATTTGATTGCCAACACTCTATTATCTCCACTTTCATTAAAATTATCCATTGAATAGTGTTTTCCATAGCTTCACTGAGGTATAATTGACAACTACAATCAGCATTTATTTTTGACATGCAGCTTTATATACATATGTCTTGATATACATATACATTCTGAAATGATCACCATGATAGAGCTAATTAAAATGTCCATCGCTTTGTGAAATTTCCTTCCTCCCTCTCAGTCTCTTTCTGCTCTTCCCTCCATCTTTCTATACACCCTCTGCCCCCATAGTTTAATGCTATTACTGATGATATGGAAAGGTGATGGGAAATTGTGGCTTAACAGAACTAGACCAGAGATTTCACACTCACTTTGTAAATTAATAACAGATTATATCAACATCCTCCATCTCTCTTTTTTTTTCAAGGTAAGGTTTTGCTCTAGTTCAGGCTAACCTGGAATTCACTATGTAGTCTCAGGGTGGCCTCAAACTCACGACAATCCTCCTACCTTTGCCTCTCAAGTGCCAGGATTAAAGGCATGTACCACCATGCCTGGCTTCTCCATCCTCCACTTTTCTTTTATTCTGAATTGTGTTCAACTTGGCAAGCCCCAGGAAAACCTAATTTTACTATTTACTTCTCCATTACTCATCTCCATAGATCAAATCAATGTACATCTGAAATCCTCAGAGCCATCTGGACTAAGTCAAATACTGGGATGTGAGGTTTATGTATGTACACTCTCTTCAGGAGCACAGAAATGCAAATACTAAATCCAGTTTATAGAACTATAAAATAATTCTATGCCAAATATTCCATACACGTACATCCAGGTTCATAAATGGAACATTAAGCTGTGGGCTTAAACTCTTGACTGAAGGTGTTACTGACATTTGAAAGCTTAGCTTTGGCAGGAAGTTCAGCATTCAGATCCCCGACTACCAATGTGCCTCCCTCTAACATTTTCAGATGCCATTAGTAGCATTTAGTTTATGTGGACCATATGGTCAAATCCTCAATTTATTCAAACTTCACTCTGAAAAGAATTTTGAAGAAATGATCTTAACTTTGTTGTCCAAGGGGAAACTTCTGGTAAGTCTTCATAAGTGACCAAGTTCACAGAGCTCTGCAGAGGCTGCTGCATGGGGGACTGGGGTGGAGGGGTCAATCCATTCTCTTCCATTCTATTAACTAGAGACAGAGCCATGTGTCCATATAGGGCTATAATGTGGCTACTGGGGAGTGGTGCTCCTAAACGGTGGGGGGTTCTGAATCACTTGGAATGTTTCTTATAGTGCAGATTTTAATCTCATAGCTTTGGGCCAGGGATAGAACCTGTAAGGTGCAGATTTCAAGTTATCAAGTTGAAACCTACCCGTTCTTTATACACTGACTTAGAACATATTTTTGTAGGCTTGTATGTGCTTATGGTGTGCGTGTGTGTTTCTATGTTTGAGGGCTTATGTGTATGTTCATATGCATGTAGGTGCCAGAGGTCGACATTGAGCCTCTTCTTCAGTTGCTCTCCATCTTATTCTTTGAGACAAGATTTTTCACTGAACCTGGAGCTCACCAATTAAGTGAGACTAGTTAGCCCACAAACCCCAGGGACCCTCCTGTCTCTGCCTTCCAAGTGCTAGAATTACAGGTGTGTGCCAGCAAGCCTGTCCTTTTATCTGGGTGTAGGGATCGGAACTTTGGTCCATGCTTGTTCAGTAAGCACTCTTCCCATTGGGCAATCTTCCCCACCCCCTACCTTAGATGAGTTTAAGGGGAGAAATGCTTCTTACAGACCCACTGGTGAAGAAAGCCCCTCTAGCATCAGCATGTTGCAGAGGGGGAGAGCTCTCAGTATCAGTTGAGGGCAGTATTAGAGGAAAAGAAGCAGTGATCTTAGCTCAGGCATCTCAGATATAACTTTTTGGATACTGGATCAGGGTTTAGACCTTGGTAAAGGGAGAGGAAATAAACAACCTGGTCCTTTGGGAGTGGCCAAGTCTTAGGGGCCTTATGTCTTCTGTCAGGAGTGAGGACCCACATGGAATAATGTGAGAGCATAGCCTTATCCCATGAAAGGAGTACAAAGGAAAAGAGAAAAAGTGGTCTCCGGGGCCATAGAGGAAGATCATAGACACATTCTTCTGACTTTCCTGGGGAATAACTGTCAGCAACTCAGGATCTGAGTAGAAAATATCTGTGTGATCCTCATGGTTGACTGGTAGTTTATAGAAGGATGACATTGTGTGAAACTAATTAAAAATGGTGCCTGCTTTCTGTAACAGCTCCCCACAATCCCTTATTCACAGCACAGGCAGACATGGATTTATATTTAGCACCTCATTTTCTTTTTTTTCCTCATTCTGTTTTGGAATTCCTTCTCTTTCTGCCACCTCAGTTCTTTTAGAGAATGCCTTTGGTCCTATTTTTCCAGAATCATGTTCTGATATAATACTAAGTGGTAGATTCTAGAAAATAAATGCCCCTCTGAAGTATTTTTTTCAAGTGATCTCTGAAAAACATATGATAAGCCTATACCCTCTAAAAGATGAAATTTCAAACGGCAAGTTCAGATATTCATATAAATGCATCTTTTAGGGTGATCTAGCCCATAGTCACAAAATTAAACAAATCCTACTCACAGGACTGTCTATGCTATAGCTTAGGTTAGGAATTCATTTAGATCATGTCAGAAGATTGAAATGGACCTTGAACAATTTAATTGTGTTGATTTCTTTTCACTTGATGTAGATCCAGAATAAACTCAGACTGAATCTTGAGTAAATTTTCTCCTATGTTTCGATCTCATAGAGTATTACATCTATCTGAATTGTTTGTTCTTTTATTAAAAGAATATTTATTTCATTTTATTTATTTATAAGCAGAAAGAGAGAGAGAGAGGGAGAGAAAGAGAGAGAGAATTGGCATGCCAGTGCCTCTAGCCACTGTAAACAAACTACAGATGCATGTGTCACTTTGTGCATCTGGCTTTATATAAGCACTGGGAAATTGAACCTGGGCCATTAGGCTTTGTAGACAAATACCTTAAGGGCTGAGCCATCTCTCTAAGCCCTGAATTGTTTTTTTTTTTTTTTCCCCTAAATAGGACCTTTAAAAATAATTGCAACTGCATGGAGAATCCTGTTCCAGATTCCTAGTATACTTATTTCATATGGTTCCCTGTGACAAAAATGAGAATTGTCATCAATAGCATGGTTCAAAGAGGTTAAGCAATTTCTCTAGACTCACAAATCCCAAGCGTGGCTGATCCTAGCCCCCTGCTCCTCACCTTCTTCTCTTCCTCTTTATTTATTTATTTTCTCCATTTTTATTAGCAGTTTCCAAGATTATAAAAAAATATCCCATGGTAATACCCTCCCTCCGCCCACTTTCCCCTTTGAAATTTCATTCTCCATCATATCCCCTTACCCATCTCAGTCAGTCTCTCTTTTATTTTGATGTCATGATCTTTTCCTCCTCTTATGATGGTCTTGTGTAGGTAGTGTCAGGCACTATGATGTCATGGATATCCAGGCCAATTTGTGTCTGGAGGGAGCATGTTGTAAGGAGTCCTACCCTTCCGATGGCTCTTATATTCTTTCCGCCACCTCTTCCACATTAGACCCTGAGCCTTGGAAGGTGTGATCAAGATGTTACTCAGTACTCCAGTCACTTCTTTCCAGCACTATGATACCTTCTGAGTCATTGCAAGGTCATTGCCATCTGAAAAGAGAAGATTCTCTACCCAAAGTGAGAGTACCATTAATATAAGGGTATGAATATTAAGAGAAGTACTTACTGGGCAGTTTGATAAGCATAGTATATACATTTATCCAGGCATCAGCAGATGTTACAACCCTAGGGCTTATGGCTACCCCTGTTTTAAGTTTTCTGTATCAGGGATGTATTCCCTCCCAAGGAGCAGGCCTCCAGTCAAATTGGAGGGCAGTTGGTTTCTGCCATGATACACGTGCCATTATTGCACCCACTGGCTCATTTGGCCTGGCTGGCCAATTATAAGGCTTGCAGTGTCCACTGTTGAGTATCTTCACTGGTGATATCTCTTTCTCCCATTGAACTACTTGTAGAATGGCTTCTTCAGCTTTCTGTCAGCTGGTCTACATAGAGGAGGTTTTCAGCTCAGTTCAAGCAGGATTTCTCAGTGACTTTGCAGCCCAAGTATGTGGAGTCTTCAGCAATAGAGTCTTACCATCTATTCCTGGTGGGAAACCAAGGGCCTTGGCAATGGCCTATAATGTTTTGGGGGCATCAGGAACCTCCCTAGCCAACAACTCACTGGAAGGTATCCCATCCCTGGCACTGAAAATTTTCTAGCAATGATCTACGGCTCCTGAGTGTTCCATTATCCAAAGCCGGAGGATTCCATATGATTTAGGTTTTGATTAGCCCTCCCTCCACCTTTCCTTTACTCCCCCAATATCTGCTAAGGTTTTGTGTTTTCCTTGCTGATTTCAAGATCCAGTGCTATGCTTAGTGAATAAGAAACTGGGGATCCTGCACCCCCGTGTGAGTAGAGCTGAAGGCAGCTAGAACAGAGAGGAGGGGCCACCCCTCCACATCAGCTAGGGCCCAGGTGAAACCACAGAGGAACTGGAGATGAACAAGAGTGCTGTTTCCATGGTGAACCTGACAATCAGCACCAGGGTGATGGAGACAGATACTGAGGATACTCTAAACGTACCAAAGCAGAAATCCAGAAGCTTCTGAGAGGTCGACACCAAAGTAGACTTAAACACAGCACCAAGGCTCAGGGAATTTTGCAGAAGAGGTGGCAGGAAAGAGTGTAAGAGCCACAGGGTGGAAGGGATTATCCAGAGGCCCTACTGCGCCCCACAACAACTGACTGCTGCTGTCACATCTCATAACCACAACTCCATGGTGAATACCAGCAATCCCACTAAGGAGGACCCTCAGCAGAATGGGGGCAGGGAGAGGGAAATGATGGTACCCAAACATGTGTACATACAAAGCATATACTTAATAAAAATATTTTTTAAAAGAGGGACAAAAAGAAAAGAAACTGAGGGTAGCGGTGGGATGGTCTCCCATGAAATTCTAATGCCCGGAGTGTGGGAATCAGTACCCAAAGTGATGGGCAGTCCCTGTCACTCACTATATACAATCGTCAGGGATCACGTGGCCCACACCGACATTCCAGACATTGCTTCTAGAGAAGGTGTCTCACTGTCTCAGCTTCCCCAAAGAACTGGCCAATGCTTGGCAATCCAAAAGTTTCCTTGGGTTTTGTTTTAGTTTAAAATGGTGGTGGCACGACTTAACCTGATTAAGTAAACAAACATTTGAACTAAATTTAACTGGGCTGTTGTGGTGGATTGCAAAAGGTCACTGGGCTTTCTGGTTGACATTTTCATGTTTCTCTATTCCTGCTTTCGTCCAGAACAGGAAGAGGAAGTTCTAAACTACCACGAAACATGTTATTGGTATTTCCGGGCTCTCAGAGACCAAAAAGTTGCGGAAGAGACAAATCTTTCTTGTTTTAGAGTTCCAGTTTTATTTCTAAATGCAGGTGCATGGGATCAAAGGTCTCGGAGGTACAAACCTGCATTCCAAACTTTGATGCTTATCTAAACAAACAACTTGGAGCCCTTCTCACCCAGAGGTAGAAGGCATGTCTGCTCTGCGATAGGAAGAGCTAAGGAATGAGGGTGAAATTCCTTCCAGATAGCAGTAATACTGGGGGCTGTGGTTACCTACTCCTATGGCATACGTGATCACAACCTTTAGGAAGTTGAGGACTAAAGGTCTTAAACACGGGGGTAAACTGGGGTTTGTTCATTGCATTTAAAAACAACAAAAAAGTTTGAAGGATTTCTGCTGTCAAGAATTTTACCTGAGGTTGAGGCTAATGAATGGTTCTATGATATCTAATGCCAGTGAAGGCATACAGAAATAGAAGGGACAGAAAAGTTTATTCTGTGTTTTTTCAACTTTTTTTTTTTTTTTTTAGCTTAGGACATTTCATTTGTTATCTGTTTCTATACAGGAGAATATTCACCCTGAAAACAAAAACTAAAAGAAATTTAGCTTTCTTTAAAAAGTAATAAAACTTCTAAATGAGAAATTTGAGAATAAAGCATATGTATAAGTGGGGAAACTGATAAAACCCACTCATCTGAAAAAGGAAGTCTGCTTTTACCAGAATTTATATGGTCAGTTATCCACTGATCCATTGCCACATTCAAACAAAATATGTGTGTATGTTAGACATATTCCTGCTTAGAACTGCTGGAAGCCCCAGTCTTGCTGTGCTTTCAGTGTAATGGGAACCAATTATTCAATAACAGACGTAAAATATCTGGGGTCAGACATTAGCCTTTGTTAAATGTACTCACGGTCAAGCAGTGAAGCAGCAGTGTAACAAACACGTCAGCCCTAAAGCTTGGAATTTCTGACATGATCAGTGTCTTCAATTTGCCATGTGACACTGTACTTCTCAGATACTTGAATTCTTATGTACTTTCACTCTAAAAGGACAGATACACAAGCACTTGCAGCTTAAAATATTGTCAATTTCTGGCACATTATGGGAACATGTACAACCAATGTTAGACAGATGTTCTGGATTCTAAACTGGACTGTGTTAATCTTTGCTTTAGATCTCCACCTTGTGGTTAGATGCTTAAATGTACATTCTTGGGGGTTTTAGGATTCTTTTAAAAGGAAATCAAGGAGGACATTGAAAATAACTTAGGTGAGAGACATGGTCGAGCCTAGCAATTTATCATTAGAACTGAGTATATTTCAGACTAATTTTTCCTCTGAGGCCACTTTCCACCTTCTTTTAAACAACCCCAAGGAATTACTCTGGGATATCTTCCAGATTGAAGAGTCTTTCAAAGACCATCTTTTGAATGAATAGAAGTATAGAATGAACCAAAGAGGAATGTGTATCTTCTCATACAGACCTTCTGTCAACTTAGATGGAAACCATGAGTCCAGAGCTTTGCAACCTCACAACAGTGGGAGTATCTGTAAGAAATGCCTCAGCATACACTTTAACTTGGTCCACGAAAAGCAGACAGGTGATGACTAAAGCATCCCAAGATTCATGTTTTCAAGCTTCCTCATCAAAATATAGAAAAGTTGTGAGACAGCCATTGGATTGTGCTCTGGCATCTTACAGACCATGCTGTTTCAACATGAAGTCCTAAGGGGAGGCCTCGTGTTCTAGATATGATAATTCAGAACTTCCGGGGTTTTGGAGACTTGATTTATGGATAATTACATTTTACTAATTTTCTTTGTTTACATGCTATTCTTTACATCTTCCATTTCCTATCTTTAGCCAGGGCTGGTTACCCTAAGAAACATCTCCAGAATTTGACAACATATCATTTCCAGCTTTCATAGCAACCAGACTGATCCTGCTAGAAGCTAGGTCAGGTTCCCATCAACCCTCTGCTTAAAAATAGGGACTACCCTCTCGCTCTGATGAAAAACTCCAGTTTAAAAAGAAAATGTGGGCTGAAGAGATGGCTTAGCGGTTAAGCGCTTGCCTGTGAAGCCTAAGGACCCCGGTTCGAGGCTCGGTTCCCCAGGTCCCACGTTAGCCAGATGCACAAGGGGGCGCATGCGTCTGGAGTTCGTTTGCAGAGGCTGGAAGCCCTGGCGCGCCCATTCTCTCTCTCTCCCTCTATCTGTCTTTCTCTCTGTGTCTGTCACACTCAAATAAATAAATAAATAAAAATACTTTTAAAAAAACATAATAAATGAAAGAAATAATACGCGAAAGATTAAAAAAAAAGAAAATGTTATGTATCTTCACTGTGGGTGTGTGTATGTGTATGTACACACACCCACACATGCACACATGCCAGGGTCTCTTGCTGCTGCAAATGAATGCCCATCTGCTTTTATGTAGGCAGCTGGGGAATTGAATCTGGGCTAGCAAGCTTTGCAAGCAAATGCCTTTCATGGCTACGTCATCTCTCCAGGCCTCGGGCCTCTTATTGTGAGCGTTAGAAGCCCCTCTAACTGATACATGTCTTACCTCTTCAAGTATTCTCCCCTCACTGTCACCTGCCTTCCATCAAGGACTCCTTAGCTGTCTTTGGACCATGTTCTGTTAGCCTGGAACATTTCCCTTCCAGCCTTGGCATGGTACATTCTCACAATCCACATGTCTTTCCTGGCCAGCCATTTACAACTGTGGCGTTTCCACGGTGCTGTACTGCTTGTTTTATTTTCTTTGCCCACTCCCATGTTCACTACCTTTTAGCTATTTATTCCCTGTAATTTGTCTTCAACGCTAGGGTGTGCACCATACAAGCAGAGATTTTACTTGGGTTTTGTTTGTTTGTTTTTTGTTGCTATCTTGTATCCACTGCTCAGCCACAGAGCCTGGCTCAAAGTGGGTGGCAGTAAGTAGCTTCTGAAGGAATGATGCTATCATGCTTTCTGTCTTTAGGTCCCTGGGGCCATGCCTTGCCTTGTTTGTCTGTGGCACTGGAGAGGCTTCCTCTCCACGCAGGGCCTTGCTAAGGACTCTCAGGGTACTGGGCCTGGACACCCGGGCGATGGCTTTTTCTTCTTACTCATTTCAAATTCACTGTGTTGAATGGCCCTTAAAACCATCTTGGCTATGCTCAATATTCTTCCATTTGATTATTGGGACAGTCTTGCATATTTAAAACTGCTTCTTTGAACATGTAAATCTTAAACCCCCTCTAAGATCTTTCCTCTATACTGATTACTTGGTAGTCTAAAAATTGAGTGTTTTGGAATTTAAAAAGTAGTTCTTGGGCTAAAGAGATTGCTCAGTGGTTGAATGCACCTGCTTGCAAAGCCTGATACAGCCAGGGTTTGATTCCCCAGTAACCATGTGAAGCCAGATGCACAAAGTGGTGCATGCATCTGGAGTTGGTTCGCAGTGGCAAGAAGCCCTGTTGCACCCATACACACACTCTCTCTTTCCCTCCTTCTCCTTTTTTCTCTCTCCTTGCAAAAAATAACTTTTTGGGGACTGGAGAGATGGCTTAGTGGTTAAGCACTTGCCTGTGAAGCCTAAGGACCTTGGTTTGAGGCTCGATTCCCAGCACTGTAGCCCTGTGAAGCCTAAGGACCTTGGTTTGAGGCTCGATTCCCCAGGACCCACGTTAGCCAGATGCACAGGGGGCGCACGCGTCTGGAGTTTGTATGCAGTGGCTGGATGCCCTGGCACACCCATTCTCTCTTTCTCTCTCTCTGCCTCTTTCTCTCTCTGTCTGTCCCTCTCAAATAAATAAATGAAAATAAAAAAATAACTTTTATAAAAAAGTATTGTATATATTTAAGGTTTACAACACGATGTTATGAGATCTATAGATAGGTCAAATGGTTATTGTAGTAACATATCTATCATTTCATGTTACTTTTTGCTGAAAAGAACAGCTAAAAATTCATTTATTTAAAAAAAATTTCTGGCTGGGAAGATGTTTTAGCAGTTACAGGCATTTGCTTGCAAAGCCTGCTGGTCCAGATTCAATTCCTCAGTACCCACTTAAAGCCAGATGCACACACACACTCTGACACACACTCTCTTTTGTATATCAATAAAATATTTTAAACATCTCAAATGCCATACATTTATTAATCATAATACTATTATTTACATCTTTACATATTCATTCTGCATAGCTACTTTTTTATATCCTCTGACCTTCATCTTCCTGTTCCCTCTCCCTGCCTTCCCACAGCCATTATTTTATTCTCTTTGAATATTTTACTTTCAAAAAGAGAGTGAGAAAAAGAAAGAGAGAGAATGAGAGTATGTGTGTGTGTGTGTATAGGCACACTAGGACCTCTTGCCACTGCAAATGAACTCCAGAGTCATGCCTCACTTTGTGTATCTGGCTTTGTGTGGTACTGGGGAATTGAACCTGGCCAGCAGGCTTTGCAAACAAGTGTCTTTAACTGATGAGCCACCTTCCCAGCCCTGCAACCATGCAGTATGTTGCTTTTGTGTGTGGTTTACTTCCCCTAGCATCATGTCCTCTGGGCCCATGTGTGTTGTGATACATGGCGTGGTCTCCTTTCTAAAGATTGAATAATATTCCATGGTATGTTTCAGTCATGTTTTCTATACTCATTTGTTCACCAACAGACACTCAAGTTGTTTCCATATCTGGATTATTTTGACCAATGCTGAAATGAGCATGGGCGTGCTAGCCTTATGAGATTAGAGGTTTCATTTCCTTTGGGCATGTACCCAGATGAGGAGCTGAGTCACATGGTAGTTTTGGCTTTAATTTCTTTAGGAATCTCTATACTAAGAAAACATTTAATGTCCACATATATTTTTCCTAATGACTGTAGTAATATTCATTTTCACCAACAGTATATATAGGTCCCTTATCCTCTCACTATTGACAGCATTTCCCATCTCTTGTTTTTCGTTTAATAGCTACTATAATGTGCACAAGGTGGTTTTAATTTGCATTTCTCTCCATACCTTCCTCCTACACAGTATTAAATGACAATAGGCCACCACTTTCCTTGGCTAAGAGGTCACATCCACTGAAATTCAGAACTGTATTACCATCTCGATCACCTTATATTCATCACTTCTAGCCTGAATCCACATCTGCTGTCTCACCCCTAAGACTGAGCACAAGTTAAGGCCAGCTATATTTTGCTCTGAATCCTTCAATGGCTTCCCTTACCCCAATCTAACACTAGCTTTAACGTCTCCCTAGGGTGGTGTTTGTCTTCCTTCTGCCTTGGTCTGACAGCTTGTCAAACAAAGGTCCTACACATAAGAAAACCAAAAACATTTTTTTAAAGATTCTTTATACATTTATTTATTAGAGACAGAGAGAGGGAGAGAGGGAGAATGGGTGCACCAGTGCCTCTAGCCACTGCAAAGGAACCCCAGACTCATACACCACCATGTGCATCTGACTTATGTGGGACCTGGAGAATCGAACCCAGGGCTCTTAAGCTGTGTAACCATGTGTCTTAACTGCTAAGCCATCTCTCCAGCTCCCAAATACATTTTTTTTTAATTTTTATTTATTTGAGAGCAACAGACACAGAGAGAAAGACAGATAGAGGGAGAGAGAGAGAATGGGCACGCCAGGGCTTCCAGCCTCTGCAAACGAACTCCAGACGCGTGCGCCCCCTTGTGCATCTGGCTAACGTGGGACCTGGGGAACCGAGCCTCGAACCGGGGTCCTTAGGCTTCACAGGCAAGCGCTTAACCACTAAGCCATCTCTCCAGCCCCCCAAATACATTTTTTAAAACAATGAGTGTGGATGTCAAGGAGGTATGAAGGGGCCCATAAGAGGAGAAAAAAAGAGCTTCAAGAGAGAGTTGTAGGGGACATGACAGAACTCATGTGCTATGAAAGGGAAAGGTAAGTATTGAGGGTAGGAAGGTGACGGTGGAGGTGGAGGGCAGGGAGTTGGGAGGAGGGGCCTGGTCAACCAAAACTAACGAGGAAAAATAAAGAAAAATGAAAACAACAAACCAAAAGCCCTGTGATGAAGGGTGTGATAGTTTCTGGTTGTCAACTGACAGAAAATAGAATCACCATAGAAATAGATCTCTGGTTATGTTGTAACAGGGTGCTATTTTATTTGGGGGGTTCAAATGCAAATCCCAAATCCAAGCTCATGCCTGCTTTTAACTAAAGCATGGTGTGAACCAGACTGAGAAGGGTGAGTATTAAATTACTATATTTTTTTCAGAAGTCAGGAGGGCTGAGGGAGAGTCCACAGACCAAAGAATGGGGAATGGCAGGGGAGGTTAGTCTGAGACCCACAGGGTGAGGAGTGGATACGTCGCATGGCCTAAGGGCCCATGGACATCCTTTCCCACCCTGGAGCAGCTATGGCAACAGGGTGGGCCATCTAAAACCTCATCTATGGTAGAAACCTCAGACACCGAGAGATGAATAGCCCAAGAGCCAGAAAAGAGGAAAAAGCCCATCAGAAGCCTTGTGAGCAGCCAGGCACTTTATCCTGGGTGTGGGGCTGATTCCAGACGTCAGCACGCACCTGAGGAGCTCCAGCTCCGCTCGGCAGGAGCTGTTGCAGAGAGCAGGGCAAACATGTGGGGTAACTTCCCTCTCCACGTGAGGGATTTTCTGGATTAGATTAGTTGGGCTGGGAGGACCCTTCCTAACTGTGGGCGGTGCGTTGTCGTGGGCTGGGTTCCTGGACTGTGTAGAAAGAAGAAAGCTAGCCGAGCGAGCAGCATCGTGGTGCTCTGTTTCCTCCAGGGTGATGGACTGACTCCCGCTCTCTGCTAATGCCATCCTTACCTCTACACTAGATCTTCCCCTCAAAATTGGAAGCCCAAAATGAACCCTTTCCTTCCATAAGCTGCTTCTGGCCAAGTATTTTGTCTCAGCAACAAGAAAGAAACTAATATAACAGGGTTGGCATACACAAGGCCCTGAGTTCAATTCTCAGAACCCAAACAAACAGAATCTGTGATGACTTTCCTGCCTGGGCTTGATTATGGCAATGCTAACCATAAATGTGGTCGTTCCAGGAACTTGGTAGGTGGAACACTTTTGCCATCATGGCTGGATTTAAGATGCAGACACTATTTATGGTGACGAGGAAAATCGCATTCTGTATTCTGGGGCAGCTGACTTAATGAGCTGGAGCAAGACGGCTTTGTCTCCTTCCATAGCAAGTGAACAACATGCCTGGTCTAACCCAAAGCGGGGCCTTTCTCCGTAGTTCAGATGAGCTGGGTCTCTGGGTTCCTTCTGGCCATTGTTTCCTTAGCATCACTTTTGGAATATATTGCTTATGCAGTGTGTCCCCAGGGGTGTCTAGAAGTCACAGAACGGGGCTGATGGGACATCAGAGTCGCATTAGAAGGAGCCCTTCATTCCTTGGATAAGGATCTCACTTTCTTCAGTGCTGGGGTTGAATGCAGAGCCATGCTCAGACTCTCCACTGAGCTGCCCCCCTACCCCCAGCCCTTGGGTGAAGAAACCCTATTCCAGTTAGATGAGTAGTAGGTTTCTCTAAAGTCACACTTTAGTATGTCACCTTCTCGTTCTTCCCTCCACACTGCTTTAAACATTTGAATGGAGACAAAAGAAAAATGACAGGGGAAGACAAACTTTTGAGAACTTAAGAGTTTTGCTCCTTGAAAGGTCTCCATGGGGTGTGGGGAGATGGTTCCCAGTAGTTAACCACGCTTGCTCTGCAACCCTGTGACTAGATTTAAAATCCTCAACACTCATGTAAAGCCAGACACAAAGTGGCACACACATCTGTAATCGCAGCATGCTTGCAGCATGGGAGGGAGGGGGAGTTTGTACCACAACAGCTAGACATTTCCAGTGGCAAAAACAATAAGAGAGGCCCTGCCTCATAAAATGTGGGAGAGGGCCAACATCCTAATGTACTCAGACCTCCAAAGGTGCACAGTGGTGCACCCCCCACACACAATAATACAAATACAAAAATACAAAAAGATTTGTACAGTGGAAATTCTTCCGTGAAGAGAATAACTTCCCTCTTTCATATTTTTTCTGATTTTTCTATTCAAACTTACCAGAAGTCATCATCTATCTTTACATTTTTGTCCATAAACTATGGATGATTAGATTGTGAATCACTGATGAAATATTAAGTTCAGGTGAGAAGTATCCACATTTTTATTTTTTCTAAATCTTGGATTTGTGAGCCCAGAATAGCTTACAGTGTCTCTAAATCAAGATGAATTTTGGCTCCAGTGATTCTGAGTGGCTCGTATTGATGAGCATTGTGTATTAACAAGGTGCGACGAAGCTGACGCCAACAAGGCTGTCTTCCTTTGGAGTCCAGGGCTGTTTCTTCCCTGCTCCTGGCAGGAAGACTGTGGTGAAACTACACCTGACGTGAGGAAACTAGCCAGACAACTTGTGCATGTGGTAACAGGAGTGTTATCTCTCAACCACTGATAAAGGTTAGAATAAGCAGAGTGGGACATCAACAGCAACTGCTGCAGTGATCTTGAACTTGTTATGAATATGGTTAAGTAAGAGACTTCAGAACCTCTGCCAGCTTGTTGCCTGTGCCAACAGCCTGAACACAAGAATGCCCAGGTGTGCAGAAGCACAGAAAAAAGCTGCTACAGATTAATTAGAATGTGATAATTTACGTTGCTAAACAACGTTATACTTTGTAAAATTTCCACCATTTTCCCACTAGATTTTCTCAGGGCTGCTAACGTAATTTTCAAAAAATTAAAGCCATGCCTTGCATGCAACTGTAAAATAAACACATGGCAAAGATTTACTCAGCTCATTTATTAAAGAGTTGAACAAATCAGTAAAATGCTAGCACTGATTTTAAAAAAGCAGTTGAAGACTTGGGTAGTTTAAGTAATGTAGGGAGGGGATGCTAGGACAAGACTGCTGGGCTAGATATCTGTTCAGTACCCTATAGGAGAATAAACCATGCCCTTGTGCATTTTTCTTGCTATAACTGAAGTATATAGACCAGGCAACTTACAAAGAAAAGATATTTATTGTTCATGGTTCTGGAAATCCCAAAGCATGGTATCAACATCTGCTTGACATCTGGTCAGAGCCTTCCTGCCGGGTCATGACACGGTAGACATGTGATGAGGATAGAGATAGGTTGCTAGCTTGGGTCTTTCCTCTTGTCTTTATAAGGTCACTTGGGTTATCATGGAGGGTCCCACACCCACCGTCTCATCTAATCCTAAGCAGTTTCCATAGGATCCACCTCCAAATTCCATTTACATGTGACTCTGGGGTGTTAATTTGTGACACATGAAATTCAAAGGACAAAATTAAATATGCCAGTCATAAATATTGGATCATCCTAGTCTACTGATGGAGTTAAGTGCATTTTACTGGGAAAAATTCTCTAGTCTTCATGGTATTGGTAAGTCTGGGAACTTTAGTAATAAATAAAACTGAAACAATGGCATTCCTGGAGACAATTCCTTAGCTCTATCTTCAGCCATATGATATTGAAAGAACTTACCATTTACTCTTTTTAAATTTTTTTTCAGAGGTGGAAACTTTTTCTCAGCAGGCCATTTAAAGCATTTGAAAATTGTCTGAGTATATAATTCGGTTGGCAGAATGCTTGCCTAGTCCAGGGTCTGACCCCTAGCACTACATAAATTGGGCACAGTGACACATGCCTACAATCCCAGTACCTGGAAGGCGGAGGCAGGAGAATCAGGAGCTCAAAGCTACATGGTGAGTTTGAGGACAGCCTGGGCTATGTAAGAACCTGTCTCAAAGAACATTTTAAACATCGAAATTTAAAATATTTTTCTACAGTAGACAATACATAAATATGAAAAAAATCAAATTATTAGACAGAAATAAGTGCTGGTAATAGAGGAATCCTAAGATGAGGCAGCATTTCTTCCTGATACATATCAAATGCCACCTATGTGCTAGGGGTCACACTGAGAAATTTGTAAACCCCATCTATTGACCCTGCAAATAATTCGCTTCTGCAAACTGTTGAGAGATAACACTCCTGTTACCACATGCACAAGTTATCTGGCTAGTTTCCTCACGTCAGGTGCAGTTTCACCACAGTCTGCAAACTCCTGAGCCATGTTGCCAGCTGTAGACTGCTGGGATCCAGGGTTCATACTTTACCTGTTGGGTTCACCATATCACTGTCGGGACTAGAACTTAAAACCTGGCAGTTTTTAGTTTTTAAAATATTTTATTCTTATTTATTTATTTGACAGAGATATTTGAGAGACACAGAGAGAAAGAGGGAGGGGGAGAAAGAGAATGGGTGCACCAGGGCATCAAGGCTCTGCAGATGAACTGCGGACCCCGTGCCACCTTGTGCATCTGGCTTTATGTGAGTCCTGGGGTAATATCAATCCTAGGTCCTTTGGCTTTGCAGGCAAGTGCCTTAACTGCTAGTTCATCCCTCCAGCCGCAAACTTTGCATTTTGAATTTCAATTCTAAGCATAAATAATGACTGGTAACACTGTTTGTAAAATAATTACTTGAAAGACAGAGAGAACGGGTATGCCAGAGCCTCTATCCACTGCAAACAAACTCCAGACACAGTATAATCTTGTGCATCTGGCTTACATAGGTATGGGGAATTGAACCTGGGTCTTTAGGCCTCACAGATCAGCACCTTAACCTCTAAGCTGTCTCTTCAGCCCTAACCCGGTTTTGAATATGATCCTGGGAGCTCATGTGTAATGGAGAATTGCTGGTGGCTGTACGTTGTGGTAAAGCCTCAAGCTAGCTGTCTCGTTTAGTCACCCCAACAACTCCACGAGGGAGATCACACCACACCCTTTGTTCCAGTTTAAGACAAAACACAACGACATGGAACCAAAGCTCAACTCCTTAGAAGACTCAAACACCTTGTGACAGGGTATTTATAAAAGATTCTCCCTCTCAGAGTTCATACTATTAGAGAGATTGAGTCCAAGTAAGAATGTGTTGACCTATACAAAATTATGGAAATATTGAGCAGAAACAGATCAAATAGAGACATGAGTCTGTGCAATTAGCACTTTAATATTTGATAGAGAAAAATGTCTTATTGGTAGGTTTGAATTTTTTGTACATTATAAGGTTGCTTTATTAAGATGGCAGAGAACTGATTCAGTGATTTAGATTCTGACTTCTGGCCCTTAATTCTGAAAGTGGAGTTATATACACTGTAATTGTTTTTTTTTTTTTCTCTTCCTAGGCAGGGGATTTTTTTTTTTTTTTTTTTTTTTTGCAGTTTACAATACTTGAGAGGCACAAATTTCTCATGCTATTTTTATTTTCTGTTGTACTTTTACTGTAGTCAATAGTCCCCACTGGCCGTCCTGAAATTTATTACTGTCCCTTTCCTCTAACTAGACAGGAGGATTGGAAATAATGGACAAACAGTGTCGTTTTGGGAACTGAAACATACATGATTTATGGTTTGTGAGGTTTATATAAATGTATCTTGTATAATCTTTTTAGTTTATTAACTACAATTTACATACCTATCTTACATATGTATTAGTATGAGAATTTTACTGGGTAAAAATGGAGCATCTCAGGAAGGAGAAGTCTTTGGAGAGCATCCCACCCACATTTTCTCATTCTGTCTCTCTTTCTCTGCTCTTGCTATCTAACCCAGGCTACTCTCAAATTTGCTATGTAGCCCAGGCTGGCTTCAAGCTCTTGCTTTTCCTACCTTGGACACTGGAATACTGGGACTATAGTTATCCATCAGCATGTTCAGCTTCCAAATTCTGTTTTCAATGCAGATACCCATTTGAAAGCATCTGGGATGGATGTGCAAGTGTCCGTGGGTCATAGGGAGCAAGCACGGGCTCCTTATAATTCCAATATATTTGTTTTCAAGGACTATTCTAACAAATTACCACACATTAAGTGACTTAAAACACTACTCTTTCATAGTTCTGGAAGCTGAAAGGCTGAAATCGAGGTGTTCACAGGGGCATGCTTCCTACAGGATCCTTTAAGGAAGGCTCCTTCCTTGCTTTGCCAGTTTCTTTTTCTTTTTCTTTTTCTTTTTCTTTTTCAATATGTTATTTATTTGTGTGTGAGAAAGAGGGAGAAAGAAGGAGGCAGATAAAACGAATGGGTTTGCCAGGACCTCTAACACTGCAAACAAACTCCAGACGCATGAGCTACTTTGTGTATGTGGGTGCTGGTGAATTGAACCTGGGTTTTTTGGCTTTGCAGGCAAGCGCCTTAACTAATAAGCCATCTTTTTAGCCTTGCCAGTTTCTTATAATCTTAGGTATTGTTTTTTTTTTTTTTTTTTTGGAGGCAGCAATGTCTTTGTCTTCATTATGTGTTGTGTTCTCCCTATATCTCTGTCTATTTATGTGAATGATTTCCTTTCTCATTAAGGACACTATTCACTCTGGATTGAGGGTCCACCCAAATTGACCTCATCATTTATAAATTGATTCTTTCTGTCATTTAGGTATAATACTGGAAAGCTGACTAGCACAACCCCTCCTCTACTGTGCTCATGGGATCTTACTAGATTATCAAAAAGACAAGATGGGCTGGAGAGATGTCTTGGCAGTTAAAGACACTTGTATGCAAAGCCTAACAACCTGGGTTTGGTTCCCCAGTACTCATGTAAAGCCAGATGCACAAAGTGGCACATGTTTCTGGAGTTCGATTGTAGTGGCAAGAGGCCCTGGAGTGCCCATTCTCTCTCTCATTCTCTCCATCTGTCTCTCAACTTGCAAATAAGTAAATAAGAATATTTTTAAGAGGCAGAAGAAATCTTTTAAATATTTAAATCATTTTTTATTTATTTGAGAGCAACAGAGAGAGAAAGAGGAGGAGATAGAGAGAATGGGCACGCCAAGGCCTCCAGCCATTGCAAATGAACTCCAGATGTGTGTGCCCCCTTGTGCATCTGGCTAACATGGGTCCTGGGAAATTGAGCCTCAAACCGGGGCATTAGGCTTCACAGGCAAGCACTTAACCTCTGAGCCATCTCTCCAGCCCAGAAGAAATGTTTTTAATAAAGGACAAGAAAAATGTAAAATATTAATACAGTAAATATTAAATATATAGCATATTTCCAATACATTAAATACTAATATTTTGACTTAAGATGATTAATATAATGAAGCACCTTCATAGATCAGTGATGTATCATAAAATAAATATTCTTTGAGGTTCAGTACACCAATTAAAACAAGTCTGAAGGTTAGTGGTCATTCCTTCACCGTGGATTCCACAAATTTTTTTGATATTTTGAGGTAGGGTCTCACTCTAGTCCAGGCCAACCTGGAACACACTATGCAGTCTCAGGGTGGTCTTGAACTCACAGCAATCCACTACCTCTGCCTCCCGAGTGCTGGGATTAAAGGCGTGCGCCACCATGCCCAGCTCTCCACAAGTTCTTAAATGTTCTTCATTCAGTACTCCTGCAAAGCCCCTCACTGTCTTGTTCACATTCCTCTAACAGCTTCCCAGTGAGTCACTAGTTTTCTTGCAGTATCACGCCAGTGAACAAAGATGGATCTTGTTAGATGCAGAATACAGCAAACTGTTTGTGTGATCTGTATAGACTATTTCTCTTAATATTTAAATTCACAGTGACTTTTGTGTATCTACTTCACATTATTGCCTGATACTGATCTATGATCAAGTGAAATACTTGCATTGTGTTTCCATGTCATATCATAAGTATTTTGACACCATTGAGCCCAGATTCTTTTATTTGTTTTTTTTAAATAACATATTGTTTTATTTAATTTTTATTAACATTTTCCATGATTATAAAAAAAATCCCATGGTAATACTCTCCCTCCCCCCATTAAGTTGTTTTTATAAATCTAAATATGGTTGTTAAAGTTTTAAGTGGATAGATTTTAGCCTGGTTTTTATTGCTCTTAGAGAAAGTACAGTCTGTATTCTGCTATCTCATGCATTAACTGTCCTTGCTAAATTTGTGATATTCACAAATGTAATTAATATGATACTTATATTTTGCTTTAATATCAAGACAGGGCATAGGATAGAATCCTAGTTACCCAAGATGGTGGCACATGCCTATTAAGTTGGTACCCAGGAGGCACAGGCAGGAGGATCAATAGAAATTCAAAGCTAGTATGGTTTATATAGTGTGACCTTGTCTCAAAGTACATAAACAAACAAGCAAACAGACAGACACCCAGACACCACCACCACCAAAAGAATAGACTGCTGATAAGGGTAAATGAGCATAACTTATTTCCAGTGACTCTCTTTGTTTTTAAGGGATCACAGATTATTCAGTTGCTTCTCATTTCAAGAGATAGTAAATGTTTTATTTGCCTTGCATATGGTTCTGGGAATCCATTTCCACTCACATTATATTGTGTCTATTGACTAATTTACTTATTTGTGTTACACACCCTATACTAGGTGATGCCAATAAAAATGAAAGATGTAGTCATTAACTTCAAAGACCTGCCTTGGCTTCTTCTGTCCCCACTCCTTTGACTACCCAGACTTGGCACAACTCCATTTTTCCCAAAGTGCTGACAGCAGGCTCGGATTTACTATTGTCATATTGAGAAAGCCAGGAAAGGGTAAAGGGGCAGGAAACTGTCACCTTACTCAGACAAGTCTTTGTGGAGGAGATAAAATTTCAGGAAGTCTTCAAACACTTGATGAATTTTCTTAAAATCTTGATTGAGTTTCATCAGATTTGACATAATACAGAACATGGTAAGACTCAATGCAAATGATTAACTTGTCCTGAACCACATAGTAACAGTGAATTTTTTTTTTTTTTTTTTTTTTTTTTACTGCTATTGGAATAAATCTTAGTATGTGAGGACTGGCGTGCAACTCACACCAAAGCCAGTTTTCTTTTTTTAAATCAATCTTATTAAAATTTTCACTTGAAGTTTTGTTTTGATATTCTGTATAGGAACATAAAACTAGCTGAAATAAGCTTCTGGAAATACTGCCTTGAGCGTTGAAGAAACAAAGTTTTCACATTTTATGGCAGAACTCACTTTTTTCTTCAATGCAGTAACTTTTAACTGCCTGGTTGTGCTCCATTAAGTGGTAATAAATCTACAGGGATAAGGAATGGGGATTTTACTAGAAGTGACCCAAGTGTAACTGTTTTCCAAGACTAACTTGCTAAAACACTGCTCTCTTTATTGTTATTTCTGTAGTAACACTGACTTCATTTTACAATTCAGTTATTATTTTCAACCAACATTTTGCCCATTATGTTGTGAGTATGAACTCTCTCTCTCTCTCTCTCTCTCTCTCTCTCTCTCTCACACACACCACACACTTTCTTTTCAGTTTATCTTCCCTTTACTCTTCTTCCATGGTGGAAAAGGAAAGAACAAACCTCCTTTTCCCCAGCTTCCATCAGTTCTGCTACTTTTTATTTGCAGCCTCTATTATTGGCCCAGGTGAAGGTGGTGAGATGCATTCTGCTTGAGATAGCCTCTGTGGCAGGGTGGTTTTCCTTGGGTCTTCTTAGAAGCAGTAAATTGTTGAGAGATTTCCAAGAGAAAGACAACAGAAGTAATTACCAAGAAAGGCGCACATGGCGAGACTAGAGGGCTACTGCCGCACCTTCAGGGTATTCCCCTACTATGCAAGTCATCCTCGACCCACTTCTCTGCTTTTAGAGAATGTCTACTCATCATCATGACTTTTCTCTACTTTTTTTTTTTTTAGAAGAAACTCTCTTAGCTCTTCTTTTTTTTTTTATTTTTATTTTATTTAATTTATTTATTTGAGAGCGACAGACACAGAGAAAGACAGATAGAGGGAGAGAGAGAGAATGGGCGCGCCAGGGCTTCCAGCCTCTGCAAACGAACTCCAGACGCGTGCGCCCCCTTGTGCATCTGGCTAACGTGGGACCTGGGGAACCGAGCCTCTAACCGGGGTCCTTAGGCTTCACAGGCAAGCGCTTAACCGCTACGCCATCTCTCCAGCCCGACTTTTCTCTACTTTTTGAGGGGAGACTGGGAGGAGGAATGGGATAAGAGGCAGAGGAGAGAGTCATGATCGAAACAGAGGCAGGATAAAGGTGAAAGTGGGATACGGTCTTAGCCCGTTTTCTGTTGTTTTAATAAAGTACTCATTTTATATATATGAAAAAGAAAGCTTATTTGGCTTGCCTTTCTGAAATGCAGAAACATGGCATTGGCATGCTCTTAGCTGCAGGCTGGGAAGGAGTCTTGGAGGCACCATCCTCCAGGAGTGAGCTGGCCGGTGCACTTCACCGTGGCGGTACTCACCCTCCCAAACCCCACACTGTTCTGAACCCATTAACATTTTGACATGGAGGATGGAAGAGGACAAAAAAAGAAAAACAAAACAAAACAAAAAAGAGACATCAAATGGAAGAAGGACTACTTGGAAAGAGGAGGAAGTTCACTGGAATAGGAGTGGGGGAAGAGGACAAAAGAGGGTGATAAGACCGAAGACAATCAAATTACAATATGTTCATGTAATAAAATTCTCAATAAAAGCTTCATTGAGATGCAAAAAATAATAATGTCAACTCAGGCTTCCTCATCTAATAACGTCACTAACACCATCAGAGGGACCCACTATCAGGACCTATCCCCTAAAGACCCCCTTTCCAAATAACATTAACATATAAAATTGATGATTAAATTAGCAATACTTAGGAACACATCAAAATGCCAACACTGCACTGTATAATTACAAGTCTATGTGTAGAAACTTAAATGGTATTTATTAAATTCTAAGACTGAAGACAATTTTTGGGAATATTGTTGCTGATTTTGGCTTATACAATATCTCATATCAGTGGTCATATGAAAACAAAATCAGAATTTTGATTATCTATTTTGTGCTGTGAGAAATAGGTTTCAGTGGCAATAGATTTGAGCTGGCTGATTTTCTTGACTAACGGGAAATAAGCAGAGTAAAGCAAATAAAATAAGCATATTATAGTCAGCTAACTATTCATTGAAATTAGGTGTGTGTTGGGCTGGAGGGATGGCTTAGCGATTAAGGCGTTTGCCTGCAAAGCCAAAGGACCCAGGTTCAATTTCCCAGGACCCTCTTTAGCCAGATGCACAAGGGAGCACACACATCTGGAGTTTGTCTGCAGTGGCCCATTCTTGCTCTCTCTTTCTCTCCCTCTTTCTCTGTCAAATAAATAAATAAATAAATAACATGAAAAGAAAAGAAATTAGGTGTGTGCTTTGGTTGAGTACAGTAAGAGTTTATAAGCCTCAATGAGGACATTTACTTCCCTGGCAGCCGCTTTCAGAACTGCCATATACTTCTGGTTAGTATGTGGAATAAGCTAGGCAAGATGTGTAAAGTTTCTGTTTTATAACTTACTTTTTAAAGGGGTTATCATTATCATTTATTGCCTGCTAATAGATACCTTATTTGTACTTAACTCTCCTTTCCTATGTTTTGTCCCCATTTAATTGAGTCTTTAACTTATCCCCTGAAGCCTCCCAATGTTGATTGAGAGGAAACAATTATTTTGTTTGCCTGAGAAATGAATATGGAGTTCTTGTCTATTACAGCCCATCTTCTTTATGTCTTGTGAAAAATGAATCCACTTGAGAATATGTTAAATAGTATGAATCTTCAAAAAAAAATTTATACCTAATTTTACATATAATTTCAAGGGGTCAGACTTGCCCTGAAAGCATAGGTGTCCCAGATGAGTAAACTTTTGGAAAGATAGCATAGGTGTCCCAGATGAGTAAACTTTTGGAAAGATGAAGGCTGGCAAGTGTAGGCATTAGTTGCTGTCAAGGGTCAGGCATAGCTAGATGGCACGGGAACAGCAGCGGACAGGTGTCGTCCATGTTTACACAGACATTTCTTGACGGGGTGGGGGTTTCTTTAATTAAAATATGAAGGGGACCGCTGGCCACCACTCGCGCTGGCACCACCACCAGATCGTCAGTAAGTGCATCGCAGAAGAAAACTCACAGACACAGTTGTTTCTGACGGAGTCTGCGGTCGGGCCGGGCAGACAGCAGCCTCGTCTCTTCCGTTCCACGAACACTTGGCAGTAGCGTCTTTAAAACACACAGAGAAACTTCCCAAGAATTGTTACAGATACCACCAAGAGCATTCAGGCTGTTTGCAAACCTTGGGAAAGCAGCTAATTTCAAACGACTCACCACGCGTCTAGTTGGGAGGGGGGAAAAAAAAAAAAAAGATGAGCTTCAGGGCTCTGACTTGGTTGTCTGTCTGCCAGTCAATGTCACCGGCAGCAGGAGAGGGTGTGATTGCAGATACAGTGCCTGATATGGAGCCCAGGGGGCGCTGGCGAGCACGCAATGCTTTCTCCCAAGAACTGCAAAATGGGGGGGGGGGGGCAAGTCGGCGGGGCGGGGGGTGCGGAGGGGCAGGAATCAAGGACAAGTCTGGCAGCTCTCGTTCGCCATCACCCTCTAGTTTCCTTAGCTTTAAAATGGAGCTGATGTGAGGCTGAAGTGCGAGGGTAGACTGTAGTGTTTTGAAATCATTTATCTAATGGAAGGTGCTGTGACGGCTCTCCATTTTTACTTACTTGGAAAATGACAGTAAGCAAACTAAATTCCCTACTTCCTTCCCAACAACCTCTTTTGAACTCAATGGACTCCAAGGCAGACAGAACAGGGGAGATCATCCACCCACCCACCTGTCCATACATATTCGTGAGAAGGGAAATAAAAAATGTTGACAGTTAAATGCCTCAGGTTCTCTTGGTTAGTTGCTCAACATGGATCTGAGATAATTTTAATCCGTAGTGCTGATTCTAAAGACAGAAATTAGCATTTTATCTTAAAGGGAAGAGAATAAAAAATTAGAAATACCCATTGTGTAGAAGGAATTTTCCAAAGTACGTATTTCATCTCATAAATTCCTCCCGCAAGGAGAAGAAAACCCATTTCTCACTCTACAGCTGAGGAAGCTGCTCAGGGAGGTTCCGTGTCCTCCTACACATAGTTGGGTATCAAAGTCAGGACTTAAGCCCAAGTCTGTCCACTTCAAAAGCATACTCTCTTCCTACCAACTATTCTTCATTGTGCCCTCAGCACTTTTACTGAGAAAAACGTCTAAAATGATTAAGATGGTAAATGGAATGGGACAATTGATTTATTCATTCCATAAGCCTTCCTTGGACATGCATCATCTATGCAGCACCCAGAGCTGAGCGAGCGCACTGGGGACACAGGAGACCTAAGACAGCGCTGGCCCTCAAGGGGCTCTGCCCGGAGCTGCGGGCATGCACCTATGTCCACCCGTGGTGGAAAAATGTCAGGAGCAACTCCCTAGCGTGATTTAGATCTTTTTAATTAGCTAGAAGCTCAACTTTTATGAAGTCTCTCATCTTCTAATTTAGGATCATTTACTTGAGAGTTTATGCAAACAGTCACATCACCAAACCTCACACTGCAGAGGTTTCTACTGGAGCAAGTTTATACCTCCTGGTGGTGAAAGACAGAGGCAAAGTCACGTATTGGGCTGACAAGAACTACTGGAATTTCCAAGCTGTCTCACTTGCAGGAGACCAGTGCATCTTGGATAATTAAGTTCAGACTCAATAAGATGCATTTCTGATATGAATTTTGAGCTTCTGAGTTATGACACAATTCCTTCCTATCATTTGGGTGGTACCTTAATTTTATAAAAGAATTTTGATCAAGTTCAGGTTAGACGTTGATCACCATAACCTATGCATTTTGGAGTTTATTTCATAAAGAATTTGAATAGCTTTTTTTTTTTTTTTTTTTTTTTTTTCTTGAGGTAGGGTCTCACTCCGGCCCTGGCTGACCTGGAATTCACGATGTAGTCTCAGGATGGTCTGGAACTCATGGCGATCCTCCTACCTCTGCCTCCCAAGTGCTGGATTAAAGGCGTGCACTACCAGGACCCGCTCCTAGACAGCAAAATTTAATCTTTTTTTTTTTTAAATAAGTCTTGCCTCTTTTTTTTTTTTTAATTATTTATTTATTTGAGAGCAACAGACACAGAGAGAAAGACAGATAGAGAGAGAATGGGCGCGCCAGGGCTTCCAGCCTCTGCAAACGAACTCCAGATGCGTGCGCCCCCTTGTGCATCTGGCTAACGTGGGACCTGGGGAACCGAGCCTCGAACCGTGGTCCTTAGGCTTCACAGGCAAGCGCTTAACCACTAAGCCATCTCTCCAGCCCAAAATTTAATCTTTTAATGTCTAAAAGTATCCTTCCCGGGTAAGAGAAGCAGCAAAGCCCAGTATGTCTTAGTGGAGAAATCTGCCAGCAGAGGGCAGTATTAGTTTCCACACATGCCTTACACAATTACTGACTGATCTTCCCCTTGTCAGTGTAAAGTAGCCATTTGATAGGAATCTTAGGCTGTAACATATTTTTGTTGGAGGCACGTGCCAGTAACATAGAAGTAAAGATAAGGCATTATTAAAATTCCAACATCTTTGATAGGAATTAAGTTTATTTCTATTGCCAGGAGAACTTAAGACAGCCCATGG
Organism: Jaculus jaculus; assembly: GCF_020740685.1. Taxonomy (NCBI): domain Eukaryota; kingdom Metazoa; phylum Chordata; class Mammalia; order Rodentia; family Dipodidae; genus Jaculus; species Jaculus jaculus. The sequence continues at coordinate 292,007,952 of NC_059102.1, read as the reverse complement.
TTCTCATACAGTAGAAGAACCTCCAGCATGGGGGTTTCTCAGGGACTCCATGCTGGACAACGTATGCACAAATAAATGCTCACCTGATATATACCCATGTGGGGTCAAGATAGTGGCCAGAGAAGGACAGAAGCGCCTCACATGCGTCTTTCAATTAGGATGCAATAACTTCTGTGCATGGTTTTTCATTGTGATGGTAACTTGGAAAGTATTTTCTGGTCTTTCTATCAAGTTTAGGGCAATCATCTTAAATTTAATCTCCACTGATTTGCATTTAGTTGTATAAGATGAACAACACTACCTAACTTTACACTGGAGAGTTCTAAGGCTTAGCACTGGCAAAGATGCTTGGCTATACGTACCTTTGACTGGCTAGATTAAAATGTTACTTTCCTTGAGCCGGGCATGGTGGCACATGCCTTTAATCCCAGCACTCGGGAGGCAGAGGCAGGAGGATGGCCAAGAGTTCGAGGCCACCCTGAGACTACATAGTGAATTCCAGGTCAACGTGAGCTAGAGTGAGACCCTACCTTGAAAAACAAAAACAAAAAAGAAAGTTAATTTTTTCATAAATAATTGTTGAATTGAGTTGTTGGTTGAATTAGATAAGCCACTTGACATAATTAAAGTCAGGACAACTTAAACTAATTTTTTGTGGGCAGTGTGTGTGTGTGTGTGTGTGTGTGTGTGTGTGTGTGTGTGTGTATGTGTGTGGGGGACAGATACCTATGTCAGGGGTCTTCTTCAATTGCTCTCCACCTTATTCTTTGACACAGAAGGTCTCTCACTGCATGTAGAGTTCACTGATTTGACTAGATTAGCTGGTCACAAACCCCAGGCATTTCCCTTTCCCTCCCCAGTTCTGGGATTACAGGTGTGCCATTATATTTGTGTGGCTTCTGGGATCCAAACTCAGGTTCTCATGCTTGAATGACATGTCACACCCTCTGAGCCACCTCCTCAGCTCCCAAACTGTGATTGGAAAAAAAAAAAAAAAAACTGGACTAAGGGGCTGGAGTGATGGCTCAGTTGGTAAGGTGCTTGCTGTGAAAGCATGGGTTCCTGAGCTCAGGTCCTCAGAACTCAGGTAAGTGCTGGGGAGGGCAGCATGTGTTTGTACTTCCAGCACTTGGGAGGAGAGACAGGAGGAACCCTTGAACAAGCTGGTTAGCTACATGGCCATTGAGCTGTGGGTTCAGTGAGAGCCTCTGTTTCAAAAAATAAGGTGGCTATTATGGAGAGAGACCACTGTCTGGCCTCAGACATCCACCTCTGGCCTTCACCTATGCGCATGTACCTGCGCGTGCATGTGTGCCCACACACATAGAAACCTGCATACACATACTATACACACACTCTCTCAAAATGGACTAGGAGAGATGTAATTCAAACTACTAGTCAATAATTTTTATCTTTGTGAATTTTGTCATATAATTATTTTATTATTTTGTTACACAGGTTGTTAGCAGCAATGTTGGTAGTTTGACTTAGTTGGCATCATAACCCAAGTTTTCAACATCTGCTCAACATGTTTCTAATTTTGTACTTTCAGTTTCAGCATATAGCTAAATATTTGGCATTCAGGAATGCCCTTTGGGGAAGACTGAATGAGTCTTTAATGCCTTCAAGAATTCACTGTGCATTGGTTTTGAGAACATCAACCTTAAGGCGTAAAGTAAGATGCTTTCAAGTTTCGGTGTGGGTTTTTTTTTGTTTTGTTTTTTGCCAAATCAGTTAAAGAAAGGTGTGGAAAAGCTGTAATTCTAGAAAGCACAGCTTCCCTAGAAGTGCTTGGGATAAATTGCCACATGAGTGGAAGCATCTTGCTGAAATTAGCCCACCAAGTCTCAGTGACTTCACTTCTTACCCGAGCCATGGAGCCAAGGGAGAATGGGCTTTGCCTGTGCCCAGGTTCCATGCCTGGGGTAATGCAGGTCAAGTTCCATAAGCAAATAGCACACCTGATCTATACCAGTGAGATCTCTGTTTAAGTAATTTTCCAGGGAAAGTTGGGTTTATGCTGATCTAGGCACACTCTTTCCTCGCAATGACTAACAGCTGCAAGTCAGGAAGCAAGATTTGGCCTGGAGTACATCATAAATATAGACAAGCTTACTGATTTCATATGCAAATGACCATAGTCTTGTGAACAACCTCTTCTGATCCAATAAAGCAGTTGCAATTTACTATAGATAAATTTTTTGTTTTGATTTTTCAAGGTAGGTTCTTGCTCTAGCCCAGGCTGACCTGGAACTCACTGCAGTGACAGGCTGGCCTCAAACTTACAGCAAACTTACCTCCTACGTCTGCCTCCTGAGTGCTGGGATGAAAGGTGTGTGCCACCATACCTGGCTTGATTCTCTCTTTTTTAAAGACCTTTTCAAAAATTTATTTATTTAATTTATTTGAGAGACGGGGAAAGAGAGAGGGGGAGAGAGGAGAGAGAGAGAGAGAGAGAGAGAGAGAGAGAGAGGCAAATAGAGAGAGATTAGGCCTTCAGCCACTACAAATGAGCTCCAGACACATGCATCACTCTTATGTGGCTTATATGGGTCCTGGGGAATTGGACCTGGGTTCTTTGGCTTTGCAAGCAAGTGCCTTAACACCAAGCCATCTTTTCAGTCCTATATATATATTTTTTGAAATCAGAGATCATGAATTTTTCTCTCAGTACTTCAGTAACCTAACACTGTTTGCTGGCAATGATGTGCCATATGTCAAATAACAACAATAGTATTACTGTTTGGAGGGCATATTTGCTATCTTTATTGATGTTATATGGTATTTTAAGTTTGATTTCCATTAGGTCCAATTTCTTTCAGATGTTCTATCTTCTAAGGCAAGTACCTTAACCACTAAGCCATCTCTCCAGCTGAGATGTTCTGTCTTTTAAGTGTAAGACTTCATTCTACCCATAAAATATGCTTGCAACTTACATTGGTTATTTAAATCACTTCATTGAATGAATAGCAACTGACCAATAAAAATCGTTTTGGAGGCTGGAGAGATTGATCAATGGTTAAGTGCATTTCCTGCGTAGGCATGGGGGCCTGAGGGAGCCCGAGACCATCTGCGTTCAAATCTCACATAAACAGCTGGGTGTGGCCCTCCATGCCTGCAACCCCACTCCTGCAGAGGGGAGCAGAGACCAAGGAGTCACCCATACCTGTGCAAAACAGCTAGCTGGGATATCAGTAGGAGACTCCAGCTCAAAATCAGAGTGGGCAGAAGAGCAATGGAGGGGACCATGTGAAATCTGTCTCTACCACGACAGGCTAGTGCCACTGCTGCAGGCGGACTTGTGATTGGGTAAAGACGTGTGCTCATACCATCCACACCACACACACACACACACACACACACACACACACACACACAATAACAATTCTTTTGCACTTTTTGGTGTTCTCATATATATGTCTCATTGAAATATTTTAGGACTACTTTTGTGGTTTATTTTAGTTTATGCATAAACTTTAAATTTTATAACAGTTTTAGTCTTACAGTATAGATGTGATAATACTAAGTTCCCACATACCCTAAAGCTAGGTTCCCAATCACTAACATCTTATATTGGCAAGCACGTTTGTTACAACTGGTGAACCAATTCTGATGCATTATTGTTAACCAACTCTATGCTTTAGTCACGTTTTATCAATTTTTGTCTTCGCTGTTCCAGCACTTCATCCAGGATACACATTACATGTCAGGTTTCTCAACTGTGACAAGAAGTCTTGGGGTGTTCTTGGAAGAGCAGAGATGCTATTGTCTTCACACCATATCAAGAGTTCATACTATACTCCTCACACCATATCAAGAATTCATTGCAAGAGTTCAGCATGAGCTTGACCACTCAGAGATGTTGTTTGTTGGGTCATCTCTGCAGCATCATTTCTCCTGGCTCCTCACTGGATTCTTTGAGAGCAAGTCACCGTGTGTAGCCGGCACTTTGAGGGTTGGCTATGGGTCCCTTATCTTTCTGAATGTGGAGTATTTATATGTATTCTTTTCAATTCTTCCATGTGAGAAATTTACATATCCCTTTAATGTGTGTGCGTGTGTGTGCACAGGAGTGTACATTGCATAGTTAGTCCTTACCTTCTACATTGTTTGATACAAGGTCTCTTGTTCTCCACAGCTTATGCCAGGCTAGTTGGCCAATGAGCTTCTGGGGATTTCTTTGTCTCTGCCTCCTGTCTTGCTGTAGCAGCATGGGAATTACAGATGTGCACTGTGTCTGACCTTGTGTGGATTATGGGAAGCTAAGCTCAGGTACTAATGCTTGTGCAGTGAGTTCTGTACCCATGGAGGCATCGCCCAAGCCCAGACTTGCTCATCCTAAACTAATTAATTGTCTGTTTTTCTTTTGATACAGGGTATCACATAAACCCAGCTGACCTCCAACTCTTTGTAGCTGAAGCTGACCTTTAACTCTTGATCCTCCTGCTTCCGTCTATCAAGAAGTGAATGTCACTACTTGAGCCTCAACTCAGTCATTTATTCTTATGTTTCTGTCTTCAGCATATTTGTTTTATACTTTTAGTTACAGTTTAATGCTGTGTTATTTATTTTGGTTGCTTAAATTGTTCCAACTTTAATCACTAGAAGTTCTTCTAACTATCTGTTCCCCCTTTGACATAATGCAATAGTGTGCACGTGTGTCTTTTTAAAAAATGCCTTGCATTTTCTTTATTTCCAACCCTAGAAGATGCTCCTAGCTCATGCTGGACATGTCCTATCTCAGCCTTAGAATCATACATTTCTCCAAAGATCCTGGCTCCTTTATAACAGATGTAAATCTTGGTGTTAGAAACCAAGACTTGGGCTCTCAGTGTGCTCATTGTTATTGGGGCACCATTGCTCCTTGGTCTTCTCAGCACAGCAAAAAAAAAAAAAAAATGCATGAGCATACTGATGTGTGTGTGTACACGTTTATGTGTAACTATATGAAGTCAAACTTGAGTTCGTATCCCTGATTCAAATTCTAATATATCAGTACAGAATCATTTCAGCTTCCTGGAAACATTTTTTTAACTTCAAAAATCTTGATTTTTAACTGAGTATAGCATGAAAATAAAAAGGATAGCTTTCATGATTAGTTCCTTATTTCCTCAGAGTCACCTGGCATTATTCACTGCCTTTTAAATAATGTAGTTTAAATAGGATTGAGTTCTTCTTAGAAAACAGTAAAGACATTTGGAGTGGATCTACTTCATTATTAAAGCCCATTCCTTTCATTAATTGGTATGAGAAAAACAGTGGAAGGTTGTAACCAGCTGTAGTCTTTCTGCAAACAGAGCAAGAAGAAAGAGTCTTATGTTACTGTAGAAGAAATATAAGGAAAGCTATCCCGATAAAGAGAGTTTCTGAATGTTGGAATGCAAGATAAGAAGTTAGGATTACTTCTGTTCTTTAAAATCAGGCCAGATTCCCAGCTGTCTAGAATAATACATGTTTTCCTGATTTTCAAAGCTCTTTTTCCTTCCAGAATTCTGAGACATTTTACACACATAATTACTTTCTTAGCCTAGAGAAATCATTATTTTCAAGACATGAGAAAAAGGCTCATAAAGGGAAAAGAAAAAAGATCTTTTTAAAATATTTACTTGAATAATAGTGAAAACAGGAAATGGATTTTATCTACCACTTCAGCTGTACTTAAAAAATCATATTATAATAGTGATCTTCCCCTTTTTTGGTGTGTGCTGGTGTGTGCGTGCAGGTGCACACATGCCTCAGTGCGCGTGTAGAGATCTGGGGACAACTTTGGGGATTGTCCCTCACCTTCTTCCTTGTTTGAGGCAGGGTCTCTTGTTTGCTGCTGTGTTCAACAGTTAGTCTGTGAGCTTCCAGGCGATTCTCTCATCTCTGCCCTCTTCCTTGTCTTAGAAGTGCTAAAATCACAGGTGCTCACACTTTAGGGTGTGTCTTTCTGTACATGGGTTCTGAGGATTTGAACTCAAGTCCTTGTGTTTACATGGCAAGCACTTTATCCATTCAGCCATCTCTTCAGTTCCAATCTGCCCCCTTTTAATAGCCCTTATGGTTAATAGAAACCAGTCATAGCTTCTAATGAATATTTATCCCTGATAAACAAATGGGCAGATATTCACAGCTTCATACTATTCCTTGTGAATTATTATTTTTTCTGAAAAAGCTTTCATTTTCAGTATACTTTGCTTACTTTTTATCACTTTTTACAACACTTTGAGTACCTATGTGGAGGTAGTATTGTTTCATCTAGACAAAAAGATTTAAGCATTTTTTTTCTATCCATAGAATGATTAACTTGTTATATAAGACAGTTGGTTCTACAGGAATGCAATGTGTAGACTAATAATAAATTATTTTGCATGGTGGTGACATATTGTGTTAGGAAGAGCACCTTACAAACCTAGGTCTTACTACTGGATACCCACAGACCTCTGATGTGCCTTGGACAAATGGTTTGTCATTCTGAGTTCAGTTTGCTCATATTTGAAATGATAATTAAAATATACTATAATGTTGTGAATATCAAGCCATTAAGTGAGTATCAGTATACATTTGATGAGGTAGAAGAATGACAACTACAAGCCCAGAATATGTTTCCAGCACTATGTCAGGCATTTCTTGTAGGAACTTGGATGAGCTGTTCTCTGGACCTCAGCTTTTCCCTTGATGAGGTCTTTGTGTTAACTTTCTATTAATGTGACAAAACACCTGTGAAAACAAACTTAAGAAGACAAATGATTTAATTTAGCTGATGGTTTCAGAGGTTTCAGTCCTGTGTCCCTGATGACTTCAGTCTCTGGCAGTACAGTACCTCATGGTTAGAGCATGATGTGGAAGAGACTGCTCACCTCAGGGCTGCCAGGAGGCCAAGAGAGCAAGAGGAGGGTCCATGTTCCTTGTTTCCTCTTCACTGGCATGACTTCAGTGACCTAACTTCTTCTCACAAGGTTTCACCTCCTAAAAAGTTCATTCCACCCACTGGCTGGTGACCAAGCCATTAACACATGGGCCTTTGTGGACCATATCAAGTCCAAACTGTGGCCACATAGAATAGAAAAATTAATCTTAGAGTCCCTCCCAGCTTTTGAATTAAGATAAAGAAATGAATAAAACTAAATGTGAGGGCCGGAGAGATGGTTTAGTGATCAAGGTACATGCCTACAAAGCCCAAGGACCCACGTTTGATTCTCCATGTCCCACCTAGGCCAGATGCACATGGGGGTGCATGTGTCTGGAGTTTGTTTGCAGTGGCTAGAGGCCCTGGCGTACCCATGCTTTCTCCCTCTGTCTCTCCCTTTCTCTCTGTCTCTAATAAATAAATAAAAATACATCTAAAAGAAATAAAAAACTAGATGTGAGAGTGGTCTGGGCCCTGACTTGAGGAGGAGAGCCGCTGCCTGTGAGAGAAGACTTCAAGAAAGAGGTCATGAAGAATGAATTTTAGAGACTTCCGGTCAAGATGGCATCCGCTTTGATAGTGCCAGCTGTGGTTAAGTAGTGCAGGTGGTCTGGAAGTTTGGACTGAAGTGTTTTGAAGATGACTCCCACCACAGTATGGGAGGTGATTCGTTCTACCTCTTGTGGTGGGAGATAGAGAGCACGTATCCACATGACAGGTGATTTTAGATGAATGCTGCAGAGAACATCAGACGGCGTGAACGATATAGCAGGGTGGGAGAGGGAGGAGGCACCCTGTGGACTGGATGGTGCGTGGAAGCGCTATGAGGAAACAGCAATTGGATTGAGAAGGAAATGATCGGAAATACACACTTAATGTCATTTACATGAAATTCTGGGGGAACCCTTACTATCTTTGCACAAATGCAGATGAATTATATATATATATATATATATATATATATATATATATATATATATTTTAATTAATTAATTATTTTTTTATTTGAGAGCAACAGACACAGAGAGAAAGACAGGTAGAGGGAGAGAGAGAGAATGGGCGTGCCAGGGCTTCCAGCCTCTGCAAACGAACTCCAGACGCGTGCGCCCCCTTGTGCATCTGGCTAATGTGGGACCTGGGGAACCGAGCCTCGAACCGGGGTCCTTAGGCTTCACAGGCAAGCTTAACCGCTAAGCCATCTCTCCAGCCCAAATTATATATATTTTTTGATGATCTCTTTAAAAATCTTTTTTTTCCAGGCCCCTTTGGTGAAAATTTTCATTTAAAATTGCACATGTATTTCTGCTTAATAAGCCGCTCTAGAATTGCCTTGGAAATTCATCATTATCATTATGACCTTGTATCCACAACTTATTCTTTTTTCTCTTATTTTGAACATGACAACAATCTTTATGGTCTTTTTTTTATAACCCTCTCTCAAGTTCCACAATATGTAGTCAAACCTCCATTTTCTTTTAGGATGTTAGTATGTTATCTGACCAGGAGATCCCATAAAGTAGATAAATTCTTTTTTCCTTAATTCCTTACCTACCGTGAATCCATTTATCTCAGGTTGTACTTCTCAGTTTGAGTGAGATAAATAAAACTTAAGAATTTTAGGGGAAAAAAGAATGAATTCTAACTTCTAACTTCTACCTTTTCTATTTTTTTTTCAAAAAGTGCCAAGCTAAGGCATTCTTGATTCAAATCTCTTATTTTTCAGCCATTCAATTAGACATCATAAGACTCTTCCCAATGCAGCAGGAGAAGAGCCTCTAGGTCTCTTGGTCTTTCTTTTGAGGTGAAGGGAAGTAGAGAACTGAAGTCCTTATAGAGATGGCCACAAGCCCCAGAGCACGAGGAACCAGCTGAGTGGACAAGCCATCAGACACTTGCTCCCTCCTGCCATGAGCCAGTTCCTCATTCCTTAGGTGCCACATTTCCTGTCCTATTACAGAAGAAAGGAATTCTGTCTATATAAGGACTGAAAGACTAAACTCCTGGTTATTTCCCCCTTCCTGGCTGTTCTTCTCTCTGCTCACAGACTTTGTGGCTTCATTAAAAAAAAAAAAAAAAAGTCAAAGCAAAGTGTTACATTCCACGAAGTACGCCATGACATAGTTATTCTCTGCTTTCTTCTCTTGACATTCGTACCAAAGGAGAATAAGAATGTAAACATCTGTTTTATATAAGTCCATTCCAGACTCATAACTTGATTAGTGTAAGAGAATATTTGATGTGATTAATTTTCCAGTTCCAACACTATGGCTTTCCGTCCTTTTATTGCCTTCTTTAGGGAGTCCAATGAAGAATAATTTTTTCTTTTTTGTGTGTGTAACAGCAGTGCCAAGTATAATCAGCATGGTTGATGCAAAAGTACTCTCCTCTTAATAGTAAGTTGCCCTGTGGAAATGTACTAACGTGAACATAAAATGATCCTGGGCTTCCTTATGTAGGGAACCAGACATTTGGGGAAGGATCACTGAGGAAACATTATGCCGTTTGGTGATGTGCAAAGGCAGTTTGTATACATTGCATTATTCCAATCATCTCACTACTCTAATTAAGTCAGTGTACTTTTGAGCTAGGCTTGATCGGGCCCAGAGTGATGACTGTTTGCAATTAGGTAATCATTTAAAGTACTTAACGAACAAGCAGTCTTACCTTCTTGAGAGAATATGGACGAAGTTCAAGTTGAAGTTTATAGGAAAGGGTGGAATTGGAGTATTTCTATATTGACTTGGCTATAAATGGACTGGATTACTACAAAAAGAGAGCTGCTTTCTCATATGCCTCATTTCTTCTCCCTACAAATAAAACATAGCCAATGAGAATGAAGGTAAAGACTTCCGAGGCTAACTTCTTGGTGGCAAGAAACTGGTGATGCCCAAGCACCTACCCCATAGTGCTGACAAACTACCCACTGTGTAACCTTCAGAGATGCAACCTCTGCCTGACCCCCATCCCTGCCCCTGGCACCTTGCAGGGAGCCTCAGATGGGCCAAGGACAGTCACCCATTTCAGGCAAATCACTGAGTTAGTTTTCCTTTTTCTGTTTGTCTATGTCCCTGTGCCCAGAGAGTTCGAGGGTGTTTGTGGTTTCTATTTGTTTGCAGCTCCCTTTGCAGTTGTTTTCATCAAAGGCAAGCAAACGCTACCAAGTGACTTTGATGTTGGATAAGGCTCTCCTTACATTGTGTAAAACTCTTATCATGTCTACCTATGTTAAGGCCAGAGCGCAGCATTGTAGAGACCTGAAGGGCTCAGGCTCTGGGGTCAGATGGTATGAGTTCAAATACTGTCTCCAGTACTCTTGCACATTGGCTTTGGGCCAACGCTTAACCTCTCTGCAAGTCTGTTTCCTCAGACGAAGGATGCTGTTTATACTGCTGTTGCAATTTATTCTTCCCTTTCTCCAAAACTTTCTTCTTTTTCTCTGGGTGACTGGCTGAAAGGTCACTCTAAATATGTTTGTTTTTAGGTGTCTTTAGGTGCCTTCAAGATGGAATTCAGGCCTTTGCACTGATGATGCATGCTGGGAGACCTGCTGCTAATACTCCACATTCCAACCAGATGTGCAGTTGTCTGAGGGAATCATTTCTCTGCTCCCCAGCCGCCACCGGCAGCCAATGCCTGTTAAATTTCTACACTTACTTGGGATGCCACACTGTCTGAGATGGTTCTCTGTTCTACCTTTCCTCAGACAGATGGCTATCTTTTTTACTTTCTTAGAATGCTAGATCTCACCTTTCAAAGCATTCTTGCTCTGTTTTCTATGCTATAGGACATAGTTCTTTGAAAGCCAGGAATAAATTTCCTTCCTTCCTTCCTTCCTTCCTTCCTTCCTTCCTTCCTTCCTTCCTTCCTTCCTTCCTTCCTTCCTTCCTTCCTTCCTTTCTTCCTCCCTCTCTCCCTCCCTCCCTCCCTCCTTTCCTTCCTTCCTTCCTTCCTTCCTTCCTTCCTTCCTTCCTTCCTTCCTTCCTTCCTTCATCCTCTTTCTCTCTTTCTCTCTCTCTCTCTCTCTCTCTCTCTCTCTTTCTTTCTTTCTTTCTTTCTTTCTTTCTTTCTTCCTTTCTTTCTTTTCAAGGTAGGGTCTCATTCTAGCTCAGGCTGACCTGGAATTCAGTCTCAGGGTGGCCTCAGACTCATGCCAGTCCTCCTCCCTTAGCCTCCCAAGTGTTGGGTTAGAGGTGTAACCTACCATACCCTGCTTTCAATAAATTTCTTGAGGAATGAAAAGGTAAATCGTTAAATAGGATGTGGGGTTTAGAAACAGCATAGCTAGGTTTAATTATGCTATATAAGAGATAATTATTGGGTAAAGCCCATGGATTCTTTGGATAGATCAGCTTCTTGTATGCTTCTTATGCAACACATCCTATTTTCTTGGCTTCGTCTGCCTCAGCAAGGTTCTGCCCAGTGTCTGACCAAGCTCACACTTTGATGCTGTGTTGCCCAGGCCTCTCCTGTGTACCTGTTGTAACTGTCCAGGGCTTGTCTGTTGATATCTTGGTGGTTGTTGTCATCTCTATGTCATGCCCATGAACATAAACCTAGAAATGTGCAATTTGGTAAGACTTTGACTAGTGACAATGGAGCCACATGTAGGTATTTACCCCTTTTACCTCATCCATTCCCCTTTTTCTTCAAGAAGAATCTTTAGATACTTGATAATAAACTGGTAGCTTACCTCACAGTGCCTGACCCTACCTACACAAGACCGTCATAAGAGGAAGAAAAGGTCATGATATCAAAATAAAAGAGAGACTGATTGAGATGAGGAGGGGATATGATGGAGAATGGAGTTTCAAAGGGGAAAGTGGGGGGACAGAGGGCATTACCATGAGATATTGTTTACTAGCATGAAAGTTGTTAATAATAAATAAATAAATAAATGAATAGAGAAACTGATAGCTTATAGCAAGGGTCACCTTTATAAAATGGCCTTATAATATTAATGTTCATTTCCCCATGTTTTTCCCCCTATTACCTTTACCTGGCTCCTGAAGTCACAACCCAAGCCTTCAATTTTGCTTTCTGGGATTGCTGGGTGGGGCTGTCTGGGAATGTTACAGCTGAAATGGTTTTAGAAATTACCTAGTGCCTGCTGGTGAGTGAAGAATGATGGAACTGCAACCCTGAGTGCTGAAGTTCACAGGCCAGGGCCCTTTCTAACTTCATAGAGGCTTTAACATCCAAAGCAGACAAAAGAGCTAGGATATGTTATTTCTGGTCTCTATATTGCTGTTATTTTTAAAAATATTTTTTAAGATTTATTTATTTTATTTATTTATTAGAGACAGACAGAGGGGTGGGAGGGAGAGAGAGAGAGAGAGCAGGAGTGGGCCCACCAGGGCCTCTAGCCACTGCAAACGAACTCCAGACACATACGCCACCATGTGCATGTGCTTACGTGGGACCTGGAGAATTGAACCTGGGTCCTTAGGCTTCCAAGGCAAGTGCCTTAACCACTAAGCCATTTCTCCAGCCCTGCTGTTTTATTTTTAACTTTATTTTATTTTGGCCTACCTTTGGGCTGTATCTTAACTCCCTCAATTTCTCATCATTTTGGGTTTCTCATCAAACTACCACCAGAACATGATTTTGGAGAGACACTTACTCTAAAGTGTAAATAAAGTATGTTTGCTGATACCTTGATTCTGGTGATCTACATTTCAACAGAGAGGATCTTTTCTTAAATATTTAAAAAAATGTTTTATTTTAGAGAGAGCATGAGAGTGGTGAGCAGGGAGGGAAGGGAGAAAGAGTTGGCATGCCAGGGCCTCAACCACTGAATTCGAACTCCAGATTCTTGCACCACCTAGTGGGCATGTGTGACCTTGCACTGCCTCGCCTTTGTGCATCTGGCTAAGTGGGATCTGGAGAGTTAACATGAGTCCTTAGGCTTTGTAGGCAAGCGCCTTAAGTCATCTTTCCAGCCCAGAGTTGAGATTTTATTGAACGGAATGAGGGAGAGGTCATGCAGGCTATATTCCAATACATAAACTATCAGTGCAAGAGGCTAACAAGGAGAGATATACTTGAGATTATACAAGGTGCAGGGTAGTTTGATATAAATGTGTATGCAAGTAGAATGACTTTTCAGCATTGAATAAACATATTATTTTAAATATATAATCTTGTTTATTTATCAGAGAGTGAGAAAGAGAGACAGAGAGAGAGAGAGAAGGAGACATTAGTGAGTATGGGCATGCCTGGGTCTCTTACTGCTGCAAACAAACTCGACACATATACCACTTTGTGAATGTGACCTTACGTGGGTACTGGAGAGTTGAACCTAGGCCAGCTCGTTTTGCCAGTAAGCACCTTTAACCGCTGAGCTATCTCCATGGCCCAGTCAACATATTCTTAATTATTACCTCCTGTTTCTTTCAGTTAATCAGCTCTCATTCATTTTAACAAAATGTCTGAGACAATAAACTTGTAAGAAGGAAATGTTTACTTTGGCTGTGAGTGTTGTGGGCGTGAGTCCATTCTTGGACCCTCTGCTGGTTTTTTTCAGGACTGTAATGAGGCAGAGCATCATGGTGGGAGTGCAGGACAGAGGCCACCGCTTACCTTATGGAAGTGGGGAAGTGAAAGAGGGAAACAGGAAGGGCCTGGGTTCCCAGAGTCCCTTCAAGTGCAAATACCCAGTGATCTAACTTCCTTCCACTGGGCCCCACCTTCTAAAAGTTCCACCATTTCAAACAGAACCATAGGCTGAGGACCAAGCCTTCAACACATGGGCTTTTGGAGGACATTTGTGAACCAAACTGGAGCAGGTACTAAAAACCTATAAACCAACCAACAGACCAAACACATAACAGACTTTCTGGTTATCTGTTACTTTCTGTGCCTTGTGTTTTCAATGCATGTATGTATATAGGTTCAAGCTTTCAAAGCTGTAGCCTGCCTAAATATAATGGCAGTAATACTTAACTCTGAGTGCTGACTTTGTTGCTAGGCACTAGGTTAAGTGCATGGTAAACATTATTTCATTGTATTCTCAGGAAAAAGAGAGAATGATCCCAGAGAGATGGAAAACAAATGAGGTAAGCCCTATAATTTTCCTAGCTCACCACTTTGAGTTTCTAACTCTCTAAAGGTTAATGGAGGCAGAACTCTGGTGGGCCCTGCCCAGTACACTACCTAAGTTGAGGAGATAGAGCAGAAAGTCTGGGGAGACTTGGATAGCTAGAGTTTGCAGAAAGTGCTATGTAGATAGAGGACTTTGGAGATCTGAAGAGGATTTCTGCTTATGCAGCTGAGTAGCATTTGCATGTCAGGAAAACACTCAAGGTCCAGAAAAAAACTACTGAAGGGTGGCATTGCACAGGAATGGAGACATATTGCTAGTTCCAACCAGCCAGACTGAAAGTCTCACGATTCACAGGTTGATCTTTTCTCAGTAATGGGTAATGGGCATTAATTATCTCTATACTGAAAACTGTTTTTGGTCTTACTTAAAAAAGTTAGAGAAGTAAATCTCAAATGGATCAGACTGTTTCTGAAAGTATTAACTCTGTCTTAGGATATAGTTGCAGACAATTTATGAGAATATGAATATAACTAGTATCCAAGAAAACAAGATTCCTAATGTCTTGTATTTCGAGATCATGAATCAGTAGAATTACCACCAACTGCAAGAAAAACTGATTTGGAACAGAGAAAGATGCTAGAATTACCAAACAGGGACACTGATCAATTATTAAAACTGTATTTTAGGCTGGAGAGATGGCTCAGGGGTTAAAAGTGCTTGTTTGTACAGCCTGATAGCATAGGATCAATTCCCCAGTGCCTGCATTAAGCCAGATGCACAAAGTGGCATGTGCATCTGGAGTTTGTTTGCAGTGTAGGCCGTGGTGGTCACTCACTCACTCACTCACTCACTGTCTTTGTCTGCTTCTTCCTTTCTGTTTCTCTCACTTTCTCTCAAATAAATAAATAGTAATAAAAACTGCATTCCATCCATTAGCCCACTTAAAGTGAGACCACAAAGATCCAGATAGAACTTTTTTTTTTCTTTATTTTTATTTGAGAGCGAAAGACAAAGAAGAGGGAGGGAGAGATAGAAAGAGAGAGAGAGAGAGAGAGAGAATGGGTGCACTAGGGCCTCCAGCCACTGCAAACGAACTCCAGATACATGTGCTACCTTGTGCATCTGGCTTACGTGGGTTCTGGGAAATGGATCCATGAACCAGGGTTCTTAGGCTTCATAGGTAAGCGCTTAACCGCTAAGCTGTCTCTCCAGCCCCAGATAGAACTTTTAGAGATGAAAACTGCAATGTCTGTGTTGAAAACAACACTTGAGGTTACCATTATTTGTTAGGCAGCAGAGCAGAAAGGTCAAGAGAACTTGAGGAAATACGGAATCTAGAAAAAATTAAACAGTAAGAAAAGAAAATAACCCTTAAACTGGGCATAGTGGTGCACACCTTTAATCCCAGCAAGGGAGACAGAGGAAGGAGGATTTCAGTGAGTTCCAGGCCAGCCTGAGACTACATAATGAAGCCTGGGCTAGAGTGAGACCCTACCTCAAAAATAAAAAATAAAAATAAAAAAGAACAAAAAAGCCATAACATTTAAAGGATATTAACAGTGAGCTGTGGAATAACGATAAATGGCCCCTTAATATGTCACCTTCAAGTTCCAAAGCAAATGTATGGCAGAAGACAAAAAGAAATGTTAAGAAATAATACCATAGCATATTTAGGAATATCCAGGTTTGATGTGAAGAGACAGAAAAAGCTTAAAAACCTCCAAAACAGGAAATATGAGGGAAATCATATCACCATAGACATCAGAATCAAATTGCTCAAAAAAAGTGGTAATAAAAAAATCTCATAAAATTGGAAAAAGGGAACAAGACATAATTTACTTAGAAATCCAGATATAAAGTTGACAGAGATTTCTCATTGGAAACAATGCAAGCCAGAAGATATTGAAAGAAGGCAGTAAAAAAAACCCAAACAAACAAACAAAAAACCCCCTGTTGAGTTAGCATGTTCTTTTACCATCATTTTTTCAAAGGATTAAATTTCAAAGATTAAATACATTTTTAATTATACAAAAATGAAACAATTCACTTCCAGCAGAACTGCAATATAAGAATCCTTTAAAGAGAAGGAATGAATATCACATGGAAGTTAATTTCCACACACACACACACACATACACACACACACACACACACACACACACACACACACACAAGCATATGGCATAGAAATAGCACCTACATGGGTAAATATTTCATATTACTTAGATCTGTGTAAAAGATAACTGGCTACTTAAAAATGACATTGATGTAATGTGAGGTGTAAAAGGTAGCAATGTAAAGTAAAATAGATAGCAATAGTAGAAAAAAAATAGTTCAAGAGTTAGAAGTCTAACCCTACCCCTCCCCCACAGAGTTGGGGGTCAAACCCAAGGCCTCCTACATGCTAGGCAAGCATTCATGAACTGAACTCAGCACACAAGCACCTTAACCACTAAGCCATCTCTCCAGCCCCCAAGGTGATTTTTAAGATCAAAGAATACCAGTAGTAATGAAAGCAACAGAGCTTTAAAATGCATGAAGCAAAAATCTCATGGAACTGAAAGAAAGGAAAACAAATCCACAGGCATAATCAGAGATTTTAATACTGTTCTTTTTTTATTTGAGAGAGAGAAAGAGGCAGAGACAGATATATATAGAGAGAAAAGGTATGCTAGAGCCTTCAGCCACTGTAAACAAATGAACTCTAGACACAAGTGCCACCTTGTGCATTTGGCTTATGTGGGTACTGGGAAACCAAAACCTTTGGCTTTGCAGGCAAGTGCCTTAACTGCTATGCAATCATTCCATCTCTAATGCCCTTCTTCTCCTCCTTCTCCTTCTCCTTCTCCTTCTCCTTCTCCTTCTCCTTCTCCTTCTCCTTCTCCTTCTCCTTCTCCTTCTCCTTCTCCTCCTCCTCCTCCTCTTCCTCCTCCTCCTCCCCCTCCTCCCCCTCCCCCTCCTCCTCCTCCTCTTTTCCAAGTTAGGGTTTTGCTCTAGCTCAGGCTGACCTGTAATTCACTATGTAGTCTCAGGGTGACCTTAAACTCATGATGATCCTCCTACCTCTGCCTCCGAGTGCTGGGATTAAAGGTGTGTGTCACCATGCTTGGCCTTAATACCATTCTTAATAGCTGATCACAAGTCAGTAAAAATCAGTAAGATTATAGAAAATTTGAATACTAGCAAATATATTGGTCTAATGGGCTTTTATTGGTCAGTCATCTCAACAACATTCCCTTCAAGTGCACTTGGAACATTTGTGGACCATGTAGTCCTTCTTAGGTAACTGCTTCCGTTATTTCCATTCACAAGTGACATTGGGCAGCTTGCTGAAGGTCACAGTTATGAAGTGTCACAGTGGGACTTACAGGCCAGGCTATCTGATGCAGAACTCTTAACTGCTAGGCTCTCCCACCTCCATTGAGCACCTGGGATAGCTCAGGTGTCTAGACTCAGAATGAAATTCTTTTTTAAATAAACAAAGGCATGGGCTGCTCAAATAGCATGCAACATTCTCCGAATACTGCTCAGAAAGGAAGCATGTTCATTACCTCTCCCCTGGTATTCCCACTCAGCCCAAATGGCCTTGTGCTTTCTTTACGTGACATGACTTATAGGTATCATAAACTCAGGTCCCACAGCTGCCTGGTCTGAAAGGGAAGACCGTTCCGGTTATACAAAGCCCCAGGGAGCTGATCATTCCTCAGGCTCATCCCTGTTGGATGGGTGGTCTATGCACACTCCAACTCGGATTTCGAAGCCTAGACATCCTTCTTTGAATGCCCTGAACTTCTTTCCCAGGAAAGAAATATGCTTATTAAAACGAAGCAAAAAATGATTGGCCCATGGTTGACTTTCTTTGCTTACCCTCTTACATCCGTTATTAGCATGTAATGTATGTAATAATTATGAATCGGAAAAACACTGTAATGTTTTCCATGGTGCGGTTTCCTTATGCATTGGCAAGACAGTGCCGCAAAGAGGACCGCCCTTTCAGTGGGCCTTTGCCTGCGACCTGACCCATGGTCCTTCCAAGGAAACGTGAGACGGCACTATGTTGCCTCACCCCGCTCTGCAGAGGATTCAAACTGCTCAGCAAATTGATAATGAAATGCACAAAAACCAGGTTTCTCTTGAATGTGAATTCCTGGCATCTAATCCCCCTCCCGGCCCCTACTCTTCCCACTGGACGTCCATGCTTTCTTTGGGGACACCCAGCTTCCTTCTGCGGATCCTCGCTACAGTGTCTCGGGGTTCTCCTAGCCGCTCACCTCCCCCACGCCCCCTTTTCCCTCTCCTCCAGCCGCAGCCCCCCGAGGAGATCCGAGAGCCGTGCAGCAGCGGAGAGAGTTTCCCGGCTCCCCCTCGCGGCGGGGCCGGGGGACGGACGGGAGGCTGGGCCGGGGCGGCCGGGCTTTGGGGGGCGCAGTCAGGCGAGAGGCGTCCGAGGCCGCGCCGCGCTCGTTAGCCAGACGCGCCGTTCCCTTTGTGCGCGCTCGGGCGACGAGCCCGGCCTCGGGTCCCGGCCACTCAGTCTCCAAAGCCATTGTTTCCCAGGGGGGGCTTCGGGAGCCCGGGGGCGGCGCGGGCGGGAGCCGTGGGGCCGACCCCCCGTCGGCGCTTCCGCGGGGCTGCACGGAGCCCCGGGACGGCCCGGGGACGAGCCGCCCTCCGGAGGTGGGGGCTGGGGGGGGGCTTGGGGGGTGGGCGAGGAGGGGGCCGGCCGCCGGCCAATCAGGAGGCGCGGTCGAGCCGGGCGGAGCGGCGCGCGGTGGAAAGTTGGGAGGCTCCTCTGCCGGCCCGGGGCGCAGAGACGCAGCGAGCGGCCGAGCGCCGCGCACCGGGCCCCGCGCCGAGCCTCCGAGCCGCTCCCCGGGGCATGGACCCCGCGCGCCGCCCGCGCCCCGCCACCCGCCGCCGCCGCGCGCCGCCCGCCGCCCGCTAGAGCCGCCCGGCCAGCCGCGTCCGTCCCGACCCGAGCGGCCGCATCCCCGCGCTGCCCGGCTCGGCCCCTGGAGGGAGTCGGGCTCCGGGACGGTCCCCAGCGCATCCTCCCTGCAAACGGGTGCCTGGTTCCGACCCCGCCACGGTCTGATGTGGAGGATTAAGCATAGGGCTTAGGCGCTCAGGGGAAAGGAACAAGAGAAAAGGAAAAGCCAGAAAGCAAAGGGGGGGAAAATGCTTTCCTGGGAAGTTGTCCACACGGTACTCCTGCTTGCGCTTCTCCACGCTTCTCTGGCTCAGGATGCCAGCCCCCAGCCGCAGAGCCGGGCCCAGGAGATTCCGGAGGGGGCGTCCACGTTGGCTTTTGTGTTTGATGTGACTGGCTCCATGTACGATGACTTAGTTCAGGTGATTGAAGGGGCCTCCAAAATCTTGGAGACGTCTTTGAAAAGACCTAAGAGACCTCTTTTCAACTTTGCTTTGGTGCCCTTCCACGATCCAGGTAAGGGAAATGACTTCTCTCTCTGCATTTGTTTTTACTTCCGATGATGGTATTACTTATCAAATAGTTGGATGGTCAGGAAGTTTCTAAAGGCCCCCCCCCCCCATACAGTTGTAATACCGAATACAGTTATAACAAAGAATCACTAGCTGACATCTGGGTTTGCTCTCTGATACCTCCTTAAGTGTGAGCCTTGGTGTGGTGAACGACTTCTTGTTGAAGGAGCTTTCACAGTACTGCAGAAACATGGAAATGTGGCCTTAGGAAGGGTCAGCGCTAAGAATCTCCGGCAGCAGACACAAAATCAGTTAGCGGGCTTTCCTTTGAAAGCTGAAGCCTGTTCCACTGCGAAGGCACTTGGACACGGTATTCAGCAGCGCTGCCCACTGACCGAAGGTTAACAGCCAACACGGAGGTTTGCAAGCGCACGGAGTCTCACACTCAGGGAAACAGACATGTTGTGTGCCACACAGGCCAGTCTGTAAGTCACTGCTAGTGGAGCTGAACGGGAAAATGAGAGTCAGAAGCCATTCATTTCCATTTTGTCGTCTCTGCACCGGCTTGTCCTTAGATTCACGGACGTGTGTGAACATATATGTTCATGTCTCATGCAGTAGACATACTTGCGATTTTGTATGTCTGCTTTTTAAAGGTAGTTAAAGAAAAAAAAAAAGTTTATTTTGTGCCCTACAGCTATGGGCTTCACCTACTCCACTGTAATATGATCCTATTTACTTTTTTCCCCCCTTTAGTTTCTCTTTAAAGTAGCACCTCTCTGTGAGGCGCCTAGGAGCTCTCATTGTCATCGCCGAGGATAGCATTACAGGGGGAGCCCCGGGGTGTCCTGTGTAGTGTCCACCTGAGTTTCATTAGCATGAGTTGCTGCCCGGATGAAGAAATAAAGCAGCGGTTTCTTAAAAGTCCTCCCCCACTGTTCTCCAACATTTTTCCTGCTTTGGAAATTCTTTGCCAGACTTTGACACACCTCACAAGGAGAGCAGAGGGCTGAGAATCTCAAATTCTTGCCTTGTGCATTTGGCAAATATATACAAGTAATAGTGATGGCTAGTCATAAAATGGGGTAGGTTTCACTGGGATGAATTTAAAGGGAACTAGAACTTTCTGGGCTGTTATGTTCTTCAATGACAAAGACAATAAGCTACTTTTGAGGAGTCTTCACGTGTATTTCCACATGAGCAAACACAAGATGCATTTATATTTGGATGAAGAATTGGATGGTTCTTTGCTGGACCTGCGGACTCACACTTCGCGTCCTATGGCATTTCAGTATGTAAACCGTGAGCGTGTCACATGGGATGCAGTTATTTTGTTATTTTGGAGTAGCCCAAATACATTTCTTCTGACGGATGAAGCTGACTCTGAAGTGGGTGAAAATAAAAAGCAAAAATTGGTTTTGTTGATCCGTAGCACAAGTTGCTTTCTTCCAAAAAGACTTTCTGAAATTATGTTGCTGTATAAAATAGACATTTTTTCTTAAGTCACAAATGGAAAATGGACTATAGTATTTTAAAGTGATGAAAATTATTATATTAAATTATCTTGTGGTGTGTTGCTGTCTCCCATTGGGTTACAAATGGGAGAGTTTGCACATTACTATAGTTAACTTTCCTATAGCTTAGCAATCATGATTAAAAGCGGGGAAAACTTGGCTTGTTAAGTACCAATGGCTAATAAAACTAGAGCTTTTTTGAATTAAATTATGAGAAAATCATTAACTTAAGTTGATTTCATAAAATTGTATATATCTCAACATACTTATTGATTCTATTCCTATTGTGATTAAAATAGAGAAGAGGGACCAAGAGTTTATGTTATCTAGCACTATTTAAAATATTTTGAGGGCTGGAGAGATGCCTTAGCAGTTAAGGCACATGCCTGCAAAGCCTAAGAACCCAGGTTCTCTTCTCCAGGTCCCATGTAAGACAGATGCACATGGTGGTGTATGCATCCGGAGTTCATTTGTATGACTAAAGGCCCTGGCATGCCCATCCCCCCCCCGCCATCTTTAATAAATAAATCTTTAATTTTTTTAATTTTTATTTTCATTTTTTTTGGTTTTTCAAGGTAGGGTCTCACTCTAGCTCAGGCTGACCTGGAATTTACTATGTAATCTCGGTGATCCTCCTACCTCCGCCTCTCGAGTGCTGGGATTAAAGACGTGCATCACCATGCCCAGCCTTTAAAATATTTTTGAAAATAAAGGGAGAAAGGGAAGCTAAAGTATACTATAAATATGTAACTGATTTTGCTTTAACAGATTGTGGTATTATTTTTATGTGACTTTTCTGTCTTTGTGTGTTTGTGTGTATGTGTTTGTGTGTACACTCATTAAGAGTTTTTGTTGCTGGGTCTAGTGGCACATGGCTTTAATCCCAGCACTCAGAAGGCAGAGGTAGAATGATCACTGTGAGTTCAAGGCCAGCCTGAGACTATACAGTGAATTCCAGATCAGGTCACCTTGGGATAGAGCATGACCTACCTGAAAAACAAAAAAAAGTATTACGTTGCTTTTGTAGTTGATGAGCAGGTTGGTTGGAATGAGAAGAGCTTTGAAAGGGGTATTGGCTATTGTATTGAGTGATATTAGAAAAGTCAATTTTCCCCTTTGAATCTCAGTTTCTTCAATTATAAAATAAGAGAACTGGATCTGAACATACCTAAAGGTAATTGTAAATGTGAAATTTTCTTTTTTCATGCATGTGCATGTGTGTACAGTATGTGTGTGTTATGTGGTATTTGTGATATATGGCATATGGACATGTGTGTATAGATGTGAGTGCCCCAAGCAGAGACCAGAGAAGAATGTCGAGTACCCTTATTTTATCACTCATTCATATATTTATTTGAAATAGGGATCTCTCCAATATAGAGCTGCTGGCCACCAGCAAGCCCCAGAGACTCTTTTATCTCTCTGCCCATCCCTGCAGAGTTGGGCTACAGACTACATGGTCATGCCCAGCTTTTTAAAAAATTTTACTTACATATTAGAGAGAGAGAGAAAGGCAGAGAGAGGGGGAGAGAGAATGGATGCACCAGGGCCTCCAGGCATTGCTAATGAACTCCAGACACATGCACCCCCTTGTACATCTAGCTTATGTGGGTGCTGGGGAATTGAACTGAGGTCCTTTGGCTTTGCAGGCAAATGCCTTAACTGCTAAGCCCTCTTACGAGCCCCCCCCCCCTTTTTTGTAGGTGATGGGTACTTGAACTTGTGGTCTCTGACCCACAAGGCCCTTGTGCTTAAGTGGCAAGCACTCTTAACCACTGAACTATCTTCCCAGCCCATAAACTGTGACATTTATGATTCTTTTGTTTTACTTAATGATTTTTTTATAGTCCCTAATATATATTTGTATGAAAGAAACAACTGACATGGAAAGAATGTGTAGAATTGAATTTAATTGGTTATGTTAATGACCTGCTTGTTTGTAGTCTGTTGACATTTACTGTCACATTTATCTAGGTGAGTGATGGGCAAGTTCTGGGATACAGTCTAAGGCTTTTGATGGAAGTCTCAAGGCCTAAGAAAATGATTGTTCTGGGGCTGACGGTATAGTCTGGAACAAGGTCTGTATAGGTTGGTGTAGCTGTGTGTGTGTGTATGTGTGTGTGTGTGTGTGTATTTGTGCTCATGCGTGTGCCACAGTTCATGTACAGAGGTCAGAGACAACTTTAGGTGCTGGTTCTTGCCTTCCAGCTTATTTGAGTCAGGTCTTTTTTTTATTTTTTTGAGGCAAGGCTTCATTCTAGCCCAGGCTGACCTGGAATTCACTGTGTAGACTCGGGGGGGCCTTGTACTCATGGCGATCTCCTACCTTTGCTTCCCAACAGCTGAGATCAGAGCAGGTATTTTTGTTGTTTGTTGATATCTGTATCAGTCTTACTGGCCCATGACTGCTGAGGATTTTCCTGTCTCTGCCTCCAATCTTGCCATGAGAGTGCTGGGACTATAGACACATGATACTGCATTTGGCTTTATATGGGCTTAAGTTGCCATGCTTGTATGGCAAGTCCCTTTACCCACTGAACCATCTCCCTAGTCCTAGGTAAGTGTAAAATATATGGAAGACGTAGACATACAGGAGGAAGGACGTCAAACCCATTTATAGTGAGTTGATAAAACCATTCATACAGGGAACGTGGAGACCCAGCAGAACCAGTGAACACAAAAACTAGGAGGAGGTGCCTGGGACAGCCGGTGGCCACAGACATGAAAGCCAACACTTTTTTAAAAAATAGATTTCATTTATTTATTTATCTGAGAGAGAAAGTGAGAGAGGAGGAGAGGGAGAGGGAGAGAATGGGAGCACCAGGGCCTCTAGCCACTGCAAACAAACTCCAGATGCATGCGCCCCCTTGTGCATCTGGCTTATGTGGGTCCTGGAGAGTCTAACCAGGATCCTTTGGCTTTGCAGGCAAATGCCTTACCCACTAAGCCATCTCTCTAGCCCCGAAAGCCAATCTTTTGATGGGAGTTGGAGAAGGTGATTTTGTACTTCCAAAGTCACATTTACTGTATTAACTTGTAATAGATTTATTGAGATGTGCCTTACCAACCAAACAATTCATCTGCTTAAAATATATATCATTCAGTGATCTATATTATATTCCTACATTATCACACTCAATTTTATAACTTTCTTTTCACCTCAAACAGAAATCCTGTGAACTTTATCTATCAGTCTATCCACTGGTTAAACTTTTCCACTCATTTTTAAGCAACCACTAGCCTACTTTTCTGTGTTTCTAGATGTTCCTTTTCTGGACATTAGATGAGTAGAATCATACACATACAACATGTCATTTATGTGACTGGCTTCTTTACTTTATCATTGTGCTCTGAATTGAAGGTTCATTCTTGGTGAAGCATGCATCATCAGTACTTAATTCCTTTTTTTGACCAACTAATATTTCAAAGTATAACATACTAAATTTTGTTTATCCACTAATTCATGATGGAAAGTTGGGTTGTTTCCACAAATTGTGAATGATGCTCTTGGGAATATTCATTTATAAGTGCCTGCAGGGGCCTAGTATAACTTCTGTTGGGTGTACATTGAGTACATTTGGAAGTGAAGTTGCTTGGTCATGGTAGCACTGAGGTTTAATTGTTGGAGGAGCTGAACCATGTTCTGCTCTTATCTATAGTATGAGAGTTCCAGTCTCTCCAAATATTCATCAATGTGTTTTCTAACTGTTGTAAAATGTATTAATTTGTTATTTTATTATTTATTTGAGGGGGGGAGAGAGAGAAGGAATGGGCACACTGGAGCCTCCAGCCATGGCAAATGAACTCCATAGGCATGCGCCACCTTGTGTACTGGTTTATATGGGTACTGGGGAATTGAACCTGGGTCCTTAGGCTTTGCAGGCAAATGCCTTAACCGCTAAGCCGTCTCTCCAGCCCTGTATTATTTCTTTTGTGCGATTTTAGAGGCCTCACAATTCATTCCTGTCCTCTTCTGAACACAACTTTGGGAGAGCTGATGGTCTCTCAAAACTCTAGGTCCTTTTATCAGTAAGCCTCTTATTTCCTTTTAATATGTAGGACAGGTACCAAATAGAAAATGGACAGAGTATTTTAATAAGTTGGAAAAATGTCTCTTTCTTCTTTGTTATAGTCATGTTTCTACAACTTTCTTGGAATATTTCATACTGGTCTGTGTTCTTCATTCACCAGTTACTATGTTTCAGGCCTTGCTTCAGGCACTGGGGATCCAAATGGGGATGAAGCAAAAACTTCTGTACTCAGGGAGCTTTGCGTTGTCTTGGAAAGAAGAACACAGGCAATAAAGGAAATAATTAAAATGTACATGATATGCTTGAGGGTAATAATTGTTATGGAAAAAACAAAAAGTAGGAAAAAGTCATAAGAGCTTGAGGTGGGTCAGTGGTATTAGAATTTTAAGTACTGTGGCCAGGGAAGCTTGGAAAGAAGTCATTTCACTTGATCAAAGTCTTGAGGATGATGGATCATGGAACAATGAGCCTATCGGGGACAGATGTTTACAGGCAAATGAACAATAATTAAAAGTCCCTATGGCAAGAGCATCTTGACATGTTCAAGACCGTAGTGTCTGGTGCACAGGGCATCACAGGGTGAAGTTAGCAGGTCAGCTCAGACACCTTGTAAGGCCAGAAAGAGCTCATGGGCCTGTGTGACTTCAGCTTGTATAATGAGTGAGATGGTGTGGTACTTAAAATGTGATAATTTGAATGTATGGCCCCGTAGACTCATGTTTTATTAAAATATATTTAATTTAATTTTTCCAGAAGAGATGAAGGGGTTGATAGAGAGATAGTGGGCACTCCAGGGCCTCTAGCCACTGCAAATGAACTCCAGATACATGAGCTACCTTGTGCATCTGGCTTTTAGATGGGTACTGGGGACTCAAACTTAGGTCCTTGGGTTTTGCAGGGAAGTGCCTTAACTACTAAGACATCTCTGTAGCCCCTTGAGTTCTTTTAAAATTGAGTTTGAGGGCTGGAGAGATGGCTTAGCGGTTAAGCGCTTGCCTGTGAAGCCTAAGGACCCCGGTTCAAGGCTCGGTTCCCCAGGTCCCACGTTAGCCAGATGCACAAGGGGGCGCACGCGTCTGGAGTTCGTTTGCAGTGGCTGGAAGCCCTGGCGCGCCCATTCTCTCTCTCTCTCCCTCTATCTGTCTTTCTCTGTATGTCTGTCGCTCTCAAATAAATAAATAAAAAATGAACAAAAAAAAAATTAAAAAAAAATTGAGTTTGAGCTCTGGCTGTTTGTGTTTTGTGGTGCTAGCTTTTGGTGATGTTTTTCACTGTTTGCATTGATGAAAGGGAGCCAGCTTCTTTTGATGAAACTTTTCCTGGACTCTAAGTCTGAAAGAAACCTTCTTCCTCCCATAAACTGTGTCTGGTTGGATGTTCATTCCAGCAATGTGAAGCTGACTGCAACAGACGGGGGAGCCGTTTCAGAGCTTTAAATAGAGCAGTGGCATGATCGGATGTATCTATCTGCATCACCATCCTCTTGTTAAGGAGAAGTCTGAAGTTAAGCAAGGGTAGAAGTGGGGAAACTCAATAGACAACTGTTGAATACCTTGTGTGAAAGCTGGTAGCTATGAAAATTTTCAGAAACAGTTGGTGTTTGTGTATATTTTGACAAGGAAATGAATCAGATTTGCTGACTGACTGGATGTGGGGTCCAAGGAGGCAAACAGAAGACAACATAGATTTGGTCAAGCAGCAGGATCTCGCAGGACTATATCCTGGAGTGGAGAATGAACTAGGGTAGTGTGGTGGTTTGATTCAGGTGTCCCCCATAAACTTAGGTGTTCTGAATGCTAGGTTCCCAGCTGATGGATATTTGGGAATTAATGCCTCCTGGAGGGAGTGTA
The DNA here is from genome assembly GCF_020740685.1 of Jaculus jaculus. NCBI lineage: Eukaryota > Metazoa > Chordata > Mammalia > Rodentia > Dipodidae > Jaculus > Jaculus jaculus. Next base: position 291,981,181 of record NC_059102.1, on the reverse strand, counting down.
TTGTTGGGGGCGGGCTTATGGGCTTTATAGCCAGTTTCCCCTTGCCAGTGTTTGGCACACCCTCCTGTTGCTGTGGTCCATCTTCTGTTGGCCAGGGGGTGATGTCCACCCTCTGCTCATGCCATCATTTTCCCCTGCCATCGTGGAGCTTCCCCTCGAGCCTGTAAGCCAAATAAACCTCTTTTTCCCAGAAGCTGCTCTTGGTTGGGTGATTTCTACCAGCAATGCGAATCGGACTGCAACAGGTAGGTTTCAGAAAGGGAGGGAATTCACTTATTTTTATATATTTATTTGCTTATTTACTTACTTATTGAGGTAGAGTTTCACTGTAGTCCAGGCTGTCCTTAAATTTACATTGGCCCTCCTACCTCAGCCTTCCAAATGTTGGGATCATAGATGTGAGCCACCATGCCCAGGTAAACTTTTGTTTTTTTTTTAAAATGTGTTAAAGATTGAGATGCCTTTTGCTATCCATAGAGATGGAAGAAGGCAATTGGATCCGTTAGAGTTCAAGGACCAGTTATGAATGAGACACATAAATTTGGGGACCATGAGCATACATGGAGATGATATTTAGGGCCATCTGACTAGACAGGACCAGCAAGGCACTGGTTGTACATGGACAAGAGAAATGTTCTGAGGACTCAGCCCTGGGTCACCAGGATTGTTAGCCAGTTAGAACAGGATTGACCAACAAAGCAACCAGATAATCTAAAGTGATAGAGGCAGAAGAGACTGTCACCGTAGAAGGCAAATGAAGATTCCAATTCTAACAAGACTGCTCAGGAGAGAGAAGAATTGAAAATTATCTAATCAGTTTAGCAATGTGGAAGCCATTTTTGACTCAAGAAGCTTAGGGCTGGAGTGGTGACACAGCAGTTAAAGGCACATACTTGCAATGTCTGATGGTCTGGGTTGGATTCCCCAACATCCACGTGCAGCCAGATGCACCAAGTGGCATATGCATTTAGAGTTAATTTACAGTGGCAGAAGGTCCTGGACAAAAAAAAACAAAACAAAACAAAACATTATCTGCCTCTCAAATAAATGAATAAAAATAAGTATTAAAAAAGAAGGAATTTCACAAAGAGAAGGTTGTATGGAGAGCCTTGAAGAGAATGGAGAAGAGAGACTGAAAGTCTATAACTCTATTTCCATGTGTAACTATTGGAATGGTCGCTTGATTCATGACTGGTCTAGACACATTATTCAACCAGTATTTTCAAAATGCCGATGTAATATAGTAGAATAAACATCAGATTTGGGATGGAAGAGTTATGTGTTCTTCCTTAATCACGTCATTTAAGCAAACCATTTCATCTTGCTAAATCAGTTTTTCACTCTCTGTAGACTTAGTGTATTGATATTACCAAATCCTATGATTTTAACATAACACAGTGAGAGGTGAGTGACTTTAAAAAGGTAGGTGGAAACCTGAGACATGGCTCAGTGGGTGAGGGGCTTACTGTGTATGCATGCAGACTGGAGTTTGGACCCTCAGTCCCAGTGGGCTTGGTGGTATGTGCCCTGCACTTTGGAGGCGACAGGGAACCTGGCTTACTGGCTAGCCAGTTTAGCCAAATTAGTGAGCTCTAGATTCAATGATAGATGGTGTCTTAAAGACTTAAATGGAAGCCGGGCATGGTGGCACATGCCTTTAATCCCAGCACTCGCAAGGCAGGGGTAGAAGGATTGCCATGAGTTTGAGGCCACCCTGAGACTCCATAGTGAATTCCAGGTCAGCCTAGGCTACAGTGAGACGCTACCTCCAAAAACCAAAAAAAAAAAAAAAAAAAAAAAGAGTTAAATGGAGAGACATACAGGGAGATACCTAATGATCTCTGACTTCCACCTCCACGTGCACCTGCCCACACGCATACAAAAAAATGCATACGTGCACACACATACATCACACCCATTAACATGCAAAAAAAAAAGGGGAGAGGAAGATATGGGACGTAGGACTTGATTTATTGAGAGAAATATCACTGCTGTGTGTGGCGAGCCTTCAGCTGACTGAATGGTGTGCCAAGACCTACTTACTCAGCGTTAAGGAAACACTCCAGGACTTTTGTGATAAGAAAGTTTTCTTAGGATATATTTTTTTTCTCAGAAATAACCAAATCACTTTAAAACAAAATGAATAGAAAAATTCTTGCTAGGACAGTAATGCAAACAAGACAACCACACTGTATTTTTTCCTCACAAGTCTATAGGCTTCTCTACTTTGGTTTAGTTTTTCCTGACAGTCCCAGTGAGGATTCCCCATCTCTGCACATAGTAGAAATAATAGAAAATAGACATGGACTGGACCTATGTCAAATGTAAGGTGTAATAATATCAACTCCATCTTACTGGTGGTATCATGATAAAATGAAGCCATATACAGGAAAGTCACTTAAAAGTATTCTGGAATAAGCCTGGTGCATGGTGGTGCATGGTTTTAATCCCAGAATGCAGAAGGCTGATGTAGGAGGATCGCTGTGAGTTCAAGTCCAGCCTGAGACTACATAGTGAATTACAAGTCAGCCTGGGCTAGAACGAGACCTTCTGTCAGAACGACCAGAACCACAGTAACTCAAAGCACTCTGGAGAGAATGTGCTGCTCAGACTCACATTCGTCTATAAATATCGAAAGAGAGACGGGTATCAGAAAAGAACACACAAACCAGTACAATATTTACAAAATAAGATGAAAAACTTAAGCAGAAGAAATGTCTGCTTGTTGACTTAGCTATATGTCGACCTACAGACAAAAGGACAGTTCAAGCTTGTTCAATTTTAGCATTTTTCTAATGTGCTGAATGTTTGAGAAGCAGACTCCTTACTACATTGTCCCTCTGAGCCTCCGATCACCGCCTTATCAAAATAGGAAAACCAGCAAGAGAAGAGTTGTTCATTCCCTCATCCACATTTCTTTACTCACTTGTCAGTCATAAGTTTGTTACTGTTTACCAAGGAGTATGTGGGGAGTGTTGATTCAGAAGTAGAGGGGACACTACAGTCTGTGAGGAGGAGGACATGGGAAATTATAGTACAGGGCGTTTTGTAGTGGAAAGAAACACAAGGTGCTGAGTGAGCCCAGCACACCTAATCCTGAATTCAAGCAGGGGCTGTGTGTGTGTGTGTGTGTGTGTGTGTGTGTGTGTGAAGAAGCATTATCTAGAGTGAAATTTAAGGAAAGTTCATGAATAAAAGTGGCTTAATGAAAGAAAACATTAAGGAGTTTGGAGTCCATGTTGGAAGCTGTGGGGAACCTGGAAGGATTACAGGCGAGAGTGACCACGGCTTTTCACTTTAGATCTTTATCTCTTGGCTCAACACAGGAATCCTCAGAGCCAGCAGAGGAGCTGTGAGGTCATCGCAGCAAGTCAGAAGGGAAATCTTGAAGTGACCTGGCCATCGGGGTTAGAGGATAGAATTATAAGTTATTAAGGAAGTCTGGTGGACTAGACTTAGTCCTAAGACTATGAGAGAAATAAATACAACTGCCTTCTGGAAGTTAAAAAATATGAAATTAGCATTCAATAGCAAAGATGAGATATGAAGACTTTTCTCTAAAAGGCAGTGTCACTCCCATGCTTAGTCAGTCTTGATGGCATCTTCTATAGTAACTTGTCCAAAGTAAACATCAACCAGAAGTTTATAGGACAGCAATTGGAAAATAGTCACAGAGACACATTCCAGCTATGCATAACCAAGTTCCAACTAGAATTCAAAGTGTTAATTTATTCTACCCTTGAATAACTAGGATTCCACTGTGGTGATGGACTGTTTTTCCTTATAAATATGTAATGATGTCATTATATATTAGCACTGTACAATTAACTGTCCTTGGTCTGGTTGCACCCACACTCGACAGCTTTCTGACAGTTTAACCTCATGTCATTCCTTGTGAGGAGAGAATGCTCTGGTCAGACGGACACATACATCAGGTTCACTAGACAATCATATTCCTCGTTGGTAACTCACATTTTGGCACAGAAGTTGTATACATCAGCCTCCACTGTTTAAAATACTCTGACAGTGTCATGCTCAAGTTTCCGAGTTTGCAAGTCCAAGAGCCAGATCCGAGTTAATGATGGCAAATTTATCATGGTCAATGTTTCCCTGGTGGGTCTGTTTGGGTGGTCTGTCTGTCTCCAGGTATCACTCCCAGCATTTCCAGCTGTCAGTGTTAGTTGAATGTGCCAAGCAGCTATTCTGTCCACTTGAAACTTATTTAGATGACAGTTGAAACGATTGGAATAATTGAGATCATCTAAGGAGAGTGTAGACTGAGAAGAAAAATGATAGAACTGTGGAGGACACAAACATTTAGGAGGCAGAAAAAGGGGTGTGCATAGATGATTCTGAAGAGGCAGGTCAAGGAAAAGAGTCACAAGGATGAGCAGTGTTTGGAATTCTTGCAACTTGTGAATTTTAAGCAAGTTGTCAACTCTGTCCATTCATGACATTACAAAAAGTAAAGGCTAAGGAATATTAAGGTGATAAAACCCCCGCTTCACTGGGGTTGTGGAGTTAGAAGGCTTAAGTGGCAGGCAAAGAAACAAATCTGGGGAGTCCAGTGTGCTTATTTTTTTTTTTTAATTTTTTATTATTTTTTTATTTTTTATTTATTTATTTGACAGACACAGAGAGAAAGACAGATAGAGGGAGAGAGAGAGAATGGGCGCGCCAGGGCTTCCAGCTTCTGCAAACGAACTCCAGACGAGTGCGCCCCCTTGTGCATCTGGCTAACGTGGGACCTGGGGAACGAGCCTCGAACCGGAGTCCTTAGGCTTCACAGGCAAGCGCTTAACCGCTAAGCCATCTTTCCAGCCCAGTGTGCTTATTTTTTAAAATATAACATAGTAGGTAAAAGCAGGCTGTGGATCAGATGCCTGGCTTGGAAGCGTGGCTCTGCCAACGACTTGCTCTATGATTTTTGTGTTTAATATGACCTACTTTGTAAGGATTATGTGAGGATTAACTATAATAATGGATGTCCAAAATCTCTTACACAATTCTTAATGTGCTGTTAGGTCTTGGAATTGTAGAAGAATATCTTTTTTTTTTTTTTTTTCAGATGGCAAGGAGGAAAGAGTGTTTAAATACTTTTGAAAAGGAGTGAAAAAATACAAAATGCCAGAGACAATAAGTAATTTATAGAACCAGGACTTGGAGTAAGCAAAGAAGGGATGAAAAGAAGAACCAGTTGTTGGCAAGAGCAGATGTTTGGCTCCATATGAAAAGAGCAGTGCAGACCCTAGCAAGTCAGGGTCACGAAGAAGGTGGTATGTGGGGATGTGGTGATCAACTTCCTGACCCTGATGTATCAGGGTGTTGGTGAATAGAAAAGCTCCTGTCTGATGGAACCCTTTCTGCAGGAAATACAGTTAATTACTTGATAAAAGTAGAGTTTTGGAAGGAGATGCTGATGATACCTTGGAGAGGATTCTCCAGGGTACATGGCTCAACAGATGACTTTGTTTTGCCTGGGTGCCATGTAACATTGTGACTTCTCTAGAAGCTTTTAGAAGCCTAGCATAATTGCCAACTGAGCTTGACCACTCATTTGGTTCAGTACCTGGATTTTGTTAAGCACTGTGACTTAAAAAATAGAATATTGAGGAGGGTTGGGAGGTGATTCAGAAGTTAAGAGAACTTGGTGTACAAACATAATGGCCTGAAAGAGCCTGAATTCAATCGCCAGCACCCATGTAAAAGAAAAAAAAAAAAAAAACTGCTTAGTAATACATGCTTGTAACTCCAGTTCACCTCAAGGAAATAAAGTGGAAGAGTGATTGTCCTCTGGCCTCCTTACACACGTGCACAGGTACATGCATCTGTGCACACACGTGCATACACTGCACATACAACCCCTTTCCCACACACATACATGCCAAGAGAAGGAAAAATAGGATATGGTTAGCGAATTTCCCATATGAGGAACAGTATGACAATGAAATTGATTATTGCTAAATAGCTGAAGTGACTGATCATAAAATACTTGGGTAGAAAAGGACTAATTAAAATGATGACAATGGAATTGAGATCAAGGAACTCGAGGCATCAGAGTTGAATGTGGATGTTATTGTAACCCAGATAACAGCCAAAAGTAATGAGGAACACATTGCACGAGGCAGAAAATTTTATTCAGTAAAAATTACTGAGAAATCTTTAAAAGGCGGTACATAATGGAGAGGGGCTAGCAGATGTCATAAATGTCACGTCCCTCAGAGTGACACATGTTTTCTCTTATGGCAGAGACATCATGGGCATAACTTCTTGTCCTTTTGGCTCAGGTCAAGTGGAGAAATACTGTGCCAGGTGTTGATAAAGTGCTGATCTGCCTCCCGACCTTGACCAGACTCCACTGGGGAGGGCAGTCGGAGAAGAGGGTACCATCAAGAGAGAATTTTGTCTCAGCGGAAATGGGAGTTGTTGATGGAGGGTTCCTGTAAGAAGACAGTTTGGGAGTTCACAGAGCTTGTTAAGACAAAGATGGTGAAAGGAGAGAGGAAAGAGGGTGAGAATCAGAGAGATGAGTGGTTTGCATTTGGGCTGTAACCACAGATGATGGTGAGCGAAAGCAGGCAGAGATACAACGGCTACGAAATTCCAGCTGAGGTTCTGGTATATGTTTAAGATACTGTTTTAGACCCTGGGATAGTTGGAGCCTATGAAGTCAGCTGTTGGCAACTCTGAGGCAAAATGGCTGGCAGACTCTTGAGGAATCACCTCATTTTCCTCGTCTTGTGAGGAAGACAGTGAGTCAGGCAACAAAATTTTATATAGTAATACTTACTGAGATATCTGTAAGAGGCAGCTGACAACGATGAAGAGAGTTGTAGAATGCCCTAGATGGGGTGCACCCAGTGTGACAGGTGTTTAGTGGCATCGTTTTATTCCTAATAACAGCTACCATTTAGGTTTCTTTCTTTTTGTTTTCCCTGAGGTAGGGTCTCACTCTAGCCCAGGCTGACCTGGAATTCACTATGTAGTCTCAGGGTGGCCTCGAACTCACAGTGATCCTCCTACCTCTGCCTCCCAAGTGCTGGGATTAAAAGCGTGCACCACCACGCCTGGCTCATTTAGTTTTTAAAGTCATTTTTAAAAAATAATTTATTTATTTATTTGAGAGCAACAGACACAGAGAGAAAGACAGATAGAGGGAGAGAGAATGGGCGCGCCAGGGCTTCCAGCCTCTGCAAACGAATTCCAGACGCGTGCGCCCCCTTGTGCATCTGGCTAACGTGGGACCTGGGGAACCGAGCCTCGAACCGGGGTCCTTAGGCTTCACAGGCAAGCGCTTAACTGCTAAGCCATCTCTCTAGCCCTAAAGTCATTTTTATCGACCAAGAACTGAGGCACATGCATTATACATGTGCATGTGTGCGCACACACACACAGATCTTTACTTTATCTGGTAGCTGAGGCTTATATAAACTCACAAACCATGCAACATTTCCTGAAAAGAAGTAGCTTTCCATAAGTTCTTTTTATTTGTCATCTTATTTTGTTTCGATAGATGTGTGACATTGAGAACATGTGCTCAGGAAGGCAGGACAAAGGGACCACTGTATGTTTCCTAAGGAGGCTATAACAAAAGCCCACCAACAGGGTGATAAACAGAACGTTTCTGACACAATTCTGGAGGCTGGGAGTCCAAGTCAAGGTGGTGGCAAGGCTCTTTCCTTCTGGAGGCTGTGAGGGGGAAATCTGCTCCGTGATGTTCCCCAGGTTCTTTCACGGTGTGTTGCAGTCTTCAACATTTCTTGGCTTGTGGATGTATTAGGCAGACCTCTGCCTTTATCTTCATGGAGCATTTTCTCTGCTGTGTCAGGCTTTTTTTCTTTCTTTCCTTTTTCCTTCTTTCCTTTCTTTGTTCCCTCCTCCCTTCCTTCCTTCCCTTCCTTCCTTCCTTCCTTCCTTCCTTCCTTCCTTCCTTCCTTCCTTCCTTCCTTCCTTCCTTCCTTCCTTCCTTCCTTCCTTCCTTCCTTCCTTCCTTCCTTTCTTTCTTTCTTTCTTTCTTTCTTTCTTTCTTTCTATTTACTCATCATTCTGGATTAGTGGCCTACCATACTCTACTATGACCTCATTTTAACTACTTACATCTAAAATGACCTTATTCCAAACATGGTTCCGTTCTGAGGTGCCAAGGGATGGGATTTTTGACATGAATTTTTGGAGGACACAATTCAGCCTATAGCAGAGCACTCAGTAATTGACATTAAAAATACCAAACTCTTTATGTCTTTTGCTAGAGACACACAGTTCATTCTATAAATTTCTGATAAAAAATGTCTGTATCAGGGAGCGTCTTTAACTCTAATCTCTGTTCACTTTGGATGGGAACAGACTTCACATTGGCAGTTATGGAGAAAAAATGGGCCTTTTAAAATCCTTGAAATAATTCTCATTAAGAAGTTCATGGGGCTGGAGAGATGGCTTAGCGGTTAAGCGCTTGCCTGTGAATCCTAAGGACCCCGGTTCGAGGCTCGGTTCCCCAGGTCCCACGTTAGCCAGATGCACAAGGGGGCGCACGCGTCTGGAGTTCGTTTGCAGAGGCTGGAAGCCCTGGCGCGCCCATTCTCTCTCTCTCTCCCTCTATCTGTCTTTCTGTGTCTGTCGCTCTCAAATAAATAAAAAAAAAAAAAAAGAAGTTCATGATTTTTAGTTTTCAAGAATGACATTTAACAGAGCTACTATTTGGTCTGTTTTTGATGATGTTGAAATATTAACTTTAGTATCATTTAAAAATATTTTAATTTATTTTTAAGCAAAGAGAGAGAGAAAGAGAATGAGAATGAGAGGATATGGGTATGCCAGGGTCTTTAGCCGCTGCAAACAGACTACAGATGCATGCCTATCTATATCTATGTCTATGTCTATATCATCTATCTCTATATATATCGATCTGTATCTATATCTATATTCATATCTATATCTATATCATCTAATCTTTATGTCTTCAAGTAGAAGGCCAAGAAAATACATTGTATCATTAAGCATTAGACGACAGAATTCTAAAAGCAAATTGTGCTATGTGGAATACAAGATTGAGAATGCAATCTGTTTTGCCTTTTGTTTAGATTATTTCTACTTCAAAGCCTTGGCTAGAGCACACAACAGACCTCATTTCTATTGTGTCGCTCTTCCCCTGAGCGCTTCCTTGCTCCTCTTAGGTGAGCTTTCTTACTGCTACCTTTATCAGATCATTACTTTTTTATCTAGAATTTTTCTCCCCAGCCACACCCAGAATTGGAATGTCTCCTGTGTAAGGCATCTTCTCCTTTATAGTTAAAAGAATTTTCATAATTTTAAGTCTCCAAAGAAATTGTTCTGACCAATTAGAAGTTTAATTTTTCTTAATGTTGAGACTCCTTTCTATATTTGTTGTGACTGCCATGCCTTTGATAACTCCACTCCTTTTTATTCTTTCCATGTTACAGTCAAAATTAATAGTGGTTTATTTAGTTAGTTTTTAATGAATATTTTATTTATTTATTTTAGGGGAAGAGGAGAGAGAGAGAAAGGGAAGGGATGGGTATGCCAGGGCTTCTAGGCACTGCAAACAAATTCCAGATGAATGTGCCACCTTGTGCCTATGTGTAGTTAGCCTTAACAGGCAAGTGCTTTAGTTGCTGAGCTGTCTCTCAAGCCCCAATCGTGATTTATTTTGACAAAATATTATTTTTTTAGTACAAAAAAATGGCATAAGTTTTGAGTGAATGGATTGTAATATCAACTAGGACAATACTGATTAGATTAGATATAAGTTAGACATTAGTAATTTATTCATTCCCAAAGCCTTAGTTTGCTATCACTAAAAAGAATAAGAATTACAGGGCTGGAGAGACGACTTAGTGGTGGAGGTGCATGCCTGTGCAGCCGAAGGACCCAGGCTCAATTCTCCAGGTCCCACATAAGCCAGATGCACATGGTGGCACATGCGACTGGAGTTCATTTATAGTGGCTGGGGCCCTGGTGTGCCCATTCTCACACACTCTCTCTGTCACTAATAAATAAATAAAATAAATTTAAAAAATTATATTTACTCATAAAATTATTAGATTAGAAAAAGTGCATGTAAAGAATAAGGACTTAAAAGCCGGGTGTGGTGGCACACGCCTTTAATCCCAGCACTTGGGAGGCAGAGGTAGGAGGATTGCCTAGAGTTCGAGGCCACCCTGAGACTACCTAGTGAATTCCAGGTCAGCCTGAGCCAGAGTGAGACCCTACCTCGGAAAGAGAGAGAGAAAAAAAAAAAAGGAATTAAATTTTAAAGTTTGTATTAAATTCTTGAGGATGTTTTCTTTTGGCGGTACTGGTGGGTGAACCCAGGTGCTGCGTATGTGCACGTACTAGGCAGTCAGTCTACCATTTAGCAACATGCATGGCACTGAATGATTCTTAGCTCCCAAATTTCCTTTCCCATTATTTATGATCTCTCCTTTGTTGTCTTTTAATTTGTGGTATATTTTTTCTTATTACTTTTTAGCTTCTACAAATACTTAGTTTTGTTTTGTTCTGTTGGTTCATATTTACTTGTAAAATTAAATGTTTAATTTTACCTTTCTTGTTAATTTATTTTATTTTGAGAGAGAGAGAGAGAGAGAGAGAGAGAGAGAGAGAGAGAGAGAGAGAGAGAGAGGGACAGAGGGAGGGAGGGAGGGAGGGAGGGAGGGAGGGAGGGAGGGAGGGAGGGAAGTTGAAAGCATAGATATTCCAGGTCTTTCTGCCACTGCAAATGAATTCCAGATACATGTGCCACTTTTTGCATATTGCGTTATATGGCTACTGGGGAACCAAACCCAGCCCATCAGGCTTTACAAGCAAGTGCCTTTAGTCACTGAGCCATTTCTCCAACCCTACCATTTTATTTATAAGGCCCATATTTAAATGCTTTTAACTTTAACACATTAATATGAATCACTTTATATTACTTTAAAGATTTTGATTTGTTGTATTTGTGTTATCATTTCATTCTAAATACTTTATGATTTTCATTGCATTTATACTTATAATGCCTATTATTTAAGAGTATGTTCTTTTCTACAATATCACTTCATGCCTATCAGGATAACAATTATTAAAAAGCTAAAGACAATATTCCTTGGGAACAGCTGTAGCAAAGGGAAATTTTATGCACAATTGGTAGGGTAATAAATTAGCCATTATGAACAACTATTGTTCCTCTAAAATATAAAAATAGAATTGAAAATTCAATCCAACAATTTTACCTTTGGGATATCTGTCCTGAGGTTTTTAAACTAGTATGTTGAAGAGACAAGTATATTCATGTTTTATTGAAACTTTATTTATAATTGCCATGTTATGAGATTAATCTGAGTGTCTATCCATCCATTGATGAATAGAAAATGAAAGCATGAAACAGGGTTGAGGGTCTAGCTTAGTGATAGAGCACTTGCTTGCTATGTGTAAGGCCCTGACTTCAACACTAAACACTGTAACAAACAAGCATGGCACATAGACATAGTAAACTGTTCAGCCTTAAAAACATGGCAAATTCTGTTATGTGTGGCAGTGTAGATTAACCAGCATTTCATTATGCTAAGTAAAATAAGATGTACACAGATTCTTCCTTCTACATGGAATCTAAAAACCTTGAGTCCATCCTTAGAGACTCTGAGGAGGAGGTTTGCTAGCAGAAGCTGGAGAGACTGAGAAGGGAATAGTCAAGTGATACAGAATCTCAGACAAGGAGAATAAATAAGTACTTGAAATACTTGGCAAATCAGGTTATTGAAAACTAAAATTTCTGTCCAAAATGTTACTATTTCAGCAAGGATTTGAAAATGTGGGTTTCAGTTTATTTTCAAAGTAGTTGAGACTTCCCAGGTGAGCCAATTTGTTCAGTTATTATTTTATAAATATGTTGGGTGTGTTGAAAAACACATATCCCTTTTCCTGGACATGAATAAGCATCTGTTCGTTCCAGATAGGCAGCAAGGACAGACAAAAGAAAATATTCCACCCATAACCAGCATGGTGAAGCCATGAGTTCATTGGAGTTCCTTCTTGGAGCTTGGCTGAAGGGTTACTTATAAGAGCATGGGCAACTCAAAGACTGTATCATTGGGGACTATAGAGATGGTCCAATGGTTAAGGCACTTGTCTGCAAAGCCTAAGGACCCGGATTTGATTCCTCAGTACCCACATGAAGTCAGATGCACAAGGTGGCACATGTGTCTTGAGTTGGTTTCCAATGACTAGAGGCCCTAGTGTGCCCATTCTCTCTCTCTCTTTCTTTATTTGCCTCTTTCTGTCGCTCTCATAAATAGATAAAATATTTAAAAAGAATTTAAAAACTGCATCATTGAACAATCTCATTATGGAATAAGTGATAATCTTCTGAAAGCTGCCTCACAAGAGTCCTGACAACAAGTACCCTTCCATATCCGCACACTCTAGGACATTCAAGATCTTGTGCAGATGGAGCAGCTGAGGGAGAAATGATGGAAATCCCTCTGCAGGGTCCTGTGAGTCACCATCCCACTTCGTCTAGGAGTGGGGGAATAGCCACAGTACAATTAGATATTTGTCTGTCACTCTATCAGGCGGCTCATTTTGCTGCCATGTGTGTTGGGCCAAGCATTTTGTAGGCCACCACAGCAACCTCTGCCCCCTGCTGGCCAATGGTCCCATAAGGCCTGGAGGAAAAAGCTGTCCCAGGAGGAGCTCCGATCTTCTCTATTTGTTGTACATATGATTCTTGGTGTGCACAGAGGCCAGAGGACAACGTTTGGTGGTGTTCCTCAGGTGCCATCTACAGTGTGGTTTTTAATTTGTGCTTTGGTGCACTTTTACTGTCTTGTGTGTAGAGTTGTGATGTGTACATGTTGAGTTGTTATTAATATCTTAGCGTATTTATCCATTTTTGTATTGTATGGAAATACCATTTTCATCCAAGGCCTCTTTAAAAATATTTATTTATTTATTTACTTGACCGAGAGGGGGGGGGGGAGAGGGGGAGGAGACAGAGGAAAGTGAGAGAGAGGGGGGGGGAGGGAGGAGACAGAGGAAAGTGAGACAGTGTGTGAGAGTGGGGAGAATGGTGTGTATGTTATGCCAAGGCCTCCTGCTGATGCAAATGAACTCCAGAGCATGGGCCACTCTGCATCTGGCTTTGTGTGGGTACTGGGGAACCAAACCCAGGCCATCAAGCAAGTATCTTTAGCCACTGATCCATCTCTTCAGCCCAAGGCCTCTTCTTGATTTATGTATCTTTATGGATAGAGAAAGCCATACCCTGATCAGGAGGTTCAGTATGTCCCAGAGATGACAAGATCACATGGCATCATTCTTGCCTAGAGCTTATCTGGAAGGCTGTCTTTCACTGGCTTTCCACTGGATGGTACTGCGGGCCTCAGAGTATGGTGCTAGGGAGAGGCTTCCAGAATAGCTAAGTCACTGTGAGACTACCATGAGCTACTGGGGCATTGCTTTATGAGGCCAGGAAACCTACGCGAAAAGCCTCAAGTGTCACCTTATTAGCTAGTTGAAGAGAACTAGCTGCCTCAATAAGCCTATATGCAGTTTCAGGTGTGGGCCTAGGCATGTGGCAAACTTGGGCATTGGTACCTGATGACATTAGGGGCATTGGGAATCTTCATTATTTTCTGAAACTAATGTGGCTCTAAGGAGTAGGGCATGAGAGTGAAGGCATGTCCCAGAAGTAGAGCAAAGGAGAACCAAAATTCTATATACAGTGTGACAGCCTTAGACAGTGTAAATCCTCACAGAAAATCAAATCCACAGATCGGGTAGAACATGTTCACACATGATGTCAGAAAAGAAGTGTGAGTGGGTTTAGAAGGCTGATCCTGGAGAGATTCTTTTTTTTCTTTAAGCTCAGCACTTTATTATTATTCTATTTATTTATTTGCAAGCATAGAGATAGAAGAGAGACAGACAGAGAGAGAATGGGCATGCCAGGGCCTCTAGTTACTGCAAACAAACTCCAAATGCATGCGTTTCCTTCTGCATCTGGCTTATATGGGTCCTGGGGAGTTGAACCTGGGTCCTTTGGCTTTACAGGCAAATGCCTTAACCGCTAAGCCATCTCTCCAGCCTGAGAGATTCTTTAAATTAAAGATTTTACAGAATACCCCTAATGAAATTCTAGGAGAAGAGAGAATTGTTAAAGGTCACAACCATTCAGCTTGCTGTAGCTCCTCCATATGTATTTATTATCCATTTAAAAAGATTTACCTCAGGAATCTGTTCATTCTTCTTTCTGCCATCTCCAGTATGGTGGTTTGAATCAGATGTCCCCTAAAAATGTGTTTTGAATGTTTTGACCTCAGCTGATGGCCATTTGGGAGGTGGAGCCTTGCTGGAGGAGGTGTATTGTTGGGGGTGGGCTTAGGGGTGTTACAGCCAGCTCCCCCTTGCCAGAGTTTGGCTTACACTGCTGCTGCTGTTTTCCATCTGCTGTAAAAGAGGTGATGTCCCGCCTCTGCTCATGTCATCCTTTCCCCTGTCACCGTAAATCCTGCCCTCCCATCAGCTGCTTTTGGTTAGGTGGTTTGGCCTAGTAATGAGAGTGTAATGACAACACCCAGGCTTTCTTAGGGTCCCAGGGAAAGATATTAGGTCAAAAAAGGAATAAAAATTTGAGTCAGAAGAACTTGGATCTGCAACTGTTCTTTCCAAGACACAAAACTCTAGATAATTTACTTAATGTATCTCTCAATTTTACCTCAGAAGCAAAAAAAAAAGAGGGGCGAGGTGGTCACAGCATCTTATTCTTCAAGTTGTTATGAGGATTTTGAAAAATAGAAATACTTAGGATGGGGGTTGGAGGAATGGTTCAGCAGTTCAAAACAGTTTCTTACAAAGCCTAACAACCTGGGTTTGATTCCCTGGTATCCACATAACGGTAGATGCCCAAAATGGTTCATGTATCTGGAGTTTGTAGTAGCAGGAGGCTCTGGCACGCCCATACACACACGCACACACACACACACACACAAATACATACACAAATAAATAAATAAATATATTTTTAGAGAAATACTTAGGCTGAGTAGGTAGCCAGTAACTATCAATTCTTTATTCTTTCTTTATCTTTTCTCTTTATTGGTATTTTAAATGTTTATGTCAAACTTTTTTTGCTACACACACACGCGCACACACACACACACACACACACACAAATACATACACAAATAAATAAATAAATAAATAAATAAATATATTTTTAGAGAAATACTTAGGCTGAGTAGGTAGCCAGTAACTATCAATTCTTTATTCTTTCTTTATCTTTTCTCTTTATTGGTATTTTAAATGTTTATGTCAAACTTTTTTTGCTACACATACACGCGCACACACACACACACACACAAATACATACACAAATAAATAAATAAATAAATAAATATATTTTTAGAGAAATACTTAGGCTGAGTAGGTAGCCAGTAACTATCAATTCTTTATTCTTTCTTTATCTTTTCTCTTTATTGGTGTTTTAAATGTTTATGTCAAACTTTTTTTGCTACACACACACACACACACACACACACACGTTTTGCTCCCTAGCTCCCAGGTATACATTGACTCTGTTATTTCTATAGTCTCTGATACTATTTCCAAATCACCATTATTTCCAGTTAGCTTCTGCAATAGCTTTCTACTTTGTCTCTGATGATTTTGCTACTATTGGCACAATAACTTTTCTTTTAATATCTTATCTACAAATTAGAAAATTTTCAACAGCTTCCCATAAGTTTTAAGTACATGAAAATTCCTTCCTATGGTACATGAGGTCCCATGTGCACTGTCCCCTGAGTACCTTTTTATGCCCTTTCCCTTTATCCTCCCCAACCTTATGCAACAGTCGTGCCCTCAGCTCTTTGTCTGCCATTTTGGGGGTGAAGATGGGAGAGATTCAACAGCCAGTCCATGATCTCGGCAGGTGGAGGGGGTGAAACTCAGACCCACATGTTCCTGCTTTCAAGGTCATTCCTCCATGCCTTCTTTTTAATTAATTTTTTTGTTTATTTTATTTATTTATTTGAGAGCAACAGACAGAGAGAGAAAGAGGCAGAGAGAGAGAATGGGTGTGCCAGGGCCTCCAGCCACTTCAAATGAACTCCAAACGCGTGCGCCCCCTTGTGCATCTGGCTAACGTGAGTCCTGGGGAATCAAGCCTCGAACCAAGGTTCTTAGGCTTCACAGGCAAGCACTTAACCTGTAAGCCATCTTTCCAGCCCCTCCATGTCTTCTTTATAGCATTCTTTGGGGCTGTTTTAGTTAGAAGAGAAACACAGTGACTGCTACAGGTGAGGATAAAATAACCTAAATGACATTATAGTAACAACTTACCATGTGAACACACTTTCACCATTTTAACTGTAGCAGTAGTCATGTGAGTATACTGTACAGATGAAAGAATTGTGGATATAACAGCTACTAGATGAGTGTACAACCTCGCTTCTTTCTCTGCATTGTTTTTTAAATTTTAAAAATATTTTAGGACTGGAGAAGATGCTTTAGTGGTTAAAATGTTTGCCTGAAAAGCCAAAGGACTTTGGTTCAATTCCCAAGGACCCACGTAAGCCAGATGTACAAGGAAGCACATGCGTCTGGAGTTTGCAGTGGCTGGAGGCCCTGGTGTGCCCATTCTCTCTCTCTTTATCCTTCTCTCTCTCTCAAATAAATAAATAAATAATAAAATATTTTATTTATTTATTTATTTATTTGAGAGAGATAGAGAGAAAGAGGTGGATAGAGGAAAAGCAAGAGGAAATGGGCACTCCATGGCCACTAGCCACTGCAAACGAACACCTGACACGTTCGCTACCTTGTGCATTTGGATTATATGGGACCTGGGGAATCAGACCTGGGTCTTTAGGCTTTGCATGCCAGTGCCTTAACTGCTAAGTCATCTCTCCAGCCCATTTTTAAAAAATGTTTTCTGGACTGTCATGATAACCTTTATCATGAATTATTTATTCTAATAGACCCAAAGAATGCAGGATCATAAATAAAGATCCTTTTGGGTATATCTTATATACATTTAAGGATATTTAATAGAAATAATGCTCTTCAAAATATATTATTTTCAGCAGCTATTCTTCAAAATCAAGATATAACTTTTTGTGAGGAGCTAAATTGGAAAATTATGTTTTTCTTGCAAATACTTATTATTTTATTTTTTGTATTTATTTATTTGAGAGAGAGAGAGATTGAGAGAAAGAGAGAGAGAGAAAATGGGCACATGAGGGCCTCCAGCCACTGCAAATGACCTCCAGATGCATGCACCCCCTTGTGCATCTGGCTTACGTGGGTCCTGGAGAGTTGAACCGGGATCCTTTAGCTTTGCAGGCATACACTTTAACCACTAAGCCATCTCTCCAGCCCTTATTATTTTAATCTTAATTCAAATCCACTAACTTAAGTGTTTTTAAATGCATGGGATATGATTTATTCACCTCTATACCTCTAGTGTTTATACTAACATATGGCAGTTTTATGACTTTAGAAAATGTTTGCGAGTGAACAGATGAAATAACATCAGTTGTTTTAGCATCTTTCATATGGACTTGGGTCTAAACTCTACCAGCATCATTTCATGACTCTGAATATGAAACACTTTCTGTTTGGTGTGATGGACATTGTGATTGTAAATATGGAAGATTCTTAAACATCAGAACCAGTGAAACACAGAAGAATGAAATTATCATGAATATACTGAATCACGTCAATATTATTATTTGAATTTAGTGTTTTGTTTGTTTGTTTGTTTTTGTTTTTCTAGGTAGGGTTTCTCTCTAGAACAGGCTGACCTGGAATTCACTATGTAGTCTCAGGGTGGCCTTGAACTCAGGGTGATCCTCTTATCTCTGCCTCCCGAGGGCTGGGAATGGATCCTCCTCACTGAGCTGGGCTGCCTGCTCAAGGACATGAAGAACATGTCCCTGCAGGAGATCTATCCATTCTCCCTGCACATCCAGGAGTCTGAGATTATTGACTTCTTGGGGGCATCCTTTGAAGATGAGGTTTGAAGATTGTGCCAGTGCAGATGCAGACTCATGCCTGCCAGTGGACCAGGTTCAAGGCTTTTGTTGCCATTGGGGACCACAACGGTCATGTCGGCCTGGGTGTTAAGTGCTTCAAGGAGGGAGCCACTGCCATCCGAGGGGCCATCACCTTGGCCAAGCTCTCCATTGTGCCTGTCGGCGTAGGCTGCTGGGGGAACAAGATGGGCAAGCCCCACACCGTCCCCTGTGAGGTGACAGGCCGCTGTGGCTCCATGCTGGTGCGCCTTATCCCTGCCCCCAGGGGCACTGGCACTGTCTCTGCCCCTGTGCCCAAGAAGCTGCTGCTGATGGCTGGTGTTGATGACAGTGACGCTTCAGCCAGGAGCTCACTGCCACCCTGGGCAACTTTGCTAAGGCCACTTTTAATGTCAGCTCTAAGACCTACAGCTGTCTAACCCCTGACTTTTGGAAAGAGACAGTGTTCACCACATCTCGCTACCAGGAATTGACCGACCATCTTGTGAAAACCCACACCAGAACCTCACTGCAGAGGACCCAGGCTGAAGCCGTGGCTACCACATAGGGATTTTGTACAGCAACATAAAAGTGAATCAAGTCTGTTAAAAAAAAAAAAGACTTTTATATTGTGTCAGGCGTGGTGGCACACATGTTTAATTTCAGCCCTTGGAAGGCAGAGCTAAGTGGATCACCATGAGTTCAAGGCCACCCTGAGACTACATAGTAGATTCCAGCTCAGCCTGAGCTACAGTGAAACCCTACCTCGAAAAAATAAAAGAAAATAAAACAAAAATCTTTTATTTTATTTGTGTGTGTGTGTGTGTGTGTGTGTGTGTGTGTATGTGTGTGTGTGTGTGTGTGAGAGAGAGAGAGAGAGAGAGAGAGAGAGAGAGAGAGAAGGAGAGAGAGGGAGAGAATGGGTGCACCAGGGTCTTCAGCTGCTGTTAATGCACTCCAGACACATACACCACCTTGTGTGTCTGGCTAACATGGGTTTTAGGGAATCGAACCTGGGTCCTTTGGCTTCACAGGCAGACATTTTAACCATTAAGCCATCTCTCCAGCCCTGAATCAAATTATCATTAACAACACCATTGTCTTTGTGGCTTAATAGCAAGTAACAATAAAGTTAAAGCTGATATTAAGAAAAGATAATTCTTTAAAAAAAGAAAAGATAATTCTTATTTAGATATCCTTAATCCATGAATCAAACTACATTTTGGTGTGTTATGTTGTTGATTTCCTCATTTATAGATGGGGATAGGATAGAGATTTCAGGTAAAGAAATAATTACACAAGTGGCTAGCTAGAGTCGGTAATTTTTATGTGCAACTAGGGTGCAAAGTTGTACAAATAGGGCTGGAGAGATGGCTTAGCAGTTAAGCGCTTGCCTGTGAAGCCTAAGGACCCCGGTTTGAGGCTCGGTTCCCCAGGTCCCACGTTAGCCAGATGCACAAGGGGACGCACGCGTCTGGAGTTTGTTTGCAGAGGCTGGAAGCCCTGGCGCGCCCATTCTCTCTCTCTCCCTCTATCTGTCTTTCTCTCTGTGTCTGTCGCTCTCAAATAAATAAATTTTAAAAAAGTTGTACAAATAGTCTAAGAAACAAGTCCAAACACCCAATAAGTATAAAAATCATGTAGTTTAATCCAAAAGCCAATTGTTAAGTTGGTTAGAAAGTATTTCAACAGCTCACTCAAATCTAAAAGCTTCAATACCAGAAAGAGACAGACAGAGCGAGAGTGAAAGCAAGGGGGGGGGGGAGGAGGAGAAGGAAGAGGAGGAGGAGGAGGAACAGGAGCAGGAGGAGAGGAGACAGAGTAGAGACAGAGAGAGACAGGGAGCATCTAATGCTTCTAGAACCACTGAAGTATGGGCCACCATTCTCTAAAACAGAACAGATTCCCGAGATGAAGGCAAAGTCACTGACAAGAAATCACTTACTTGTTGATGCATGTGGTCATCCGTTAAATAGCTGTTGTGTAGTCTATGCCTTGTGTTGTACTTGGTGCACTGCACATAGCAGTTAATGAGATGGAGGCTTCTTTCCCTTGTACCGCTTACAATCTAAAGGAGAAAATGTCGAGAAAACAGGACATGATAGTCCTACTGATATTAACTTGGCTGATAGGTTTCTAGGTTTTGTGGGAGTAATTGTAATCGCTGGCGCTCATTGGACAGTTACTGTGCTTAGGCACTGCTCTTTGTGCTTTACGTGCATTCACGCACTTAATCCTCACGGATCTCTACAAACTAAATATTAATGCTATCTTCTGTATGAAAAATGGAGGCCTAGAAAGGTGACATTGTACTACCCAGGAAAGGTCTCATTACTACAAAATGGTATTTCCAAGATTTGAAACCAGTTAATTTCTAGAATCTAAGCTTGTAGTTGTCATGTCTCACACCTCCTTATTGCCTGTCAATTTCTCCACTCTTCAGTGGAAAGTGGGATTGGGGCTAGAACCAAGAGCCAGGAAGTCAAGAGTGCCACTCGAGACCTGGTGAAGGAGTTGGGGAAGGGAGATGGTTGGGGCTGCGGCAGCGTATTGGAGACCCAAAGGTACAAAGGAAATTGGAGAGCAGTCAGACACTGAAGGGGAGTGGGGGGGCTGGTTCTGTTGGTTGAGGTGTGAACTTTTACTGGGGACCCATGTGGATGTTTTAAAAATGTTTATTTAGACTTGTAACCTTATTACTAGCCAAGCATCTCTCTCCTAGGACCTGCCCCACCTATCTAATTTTCCTAATCATATTCTTTGCTTTTAAAATATATTTGTAGTCCAAATCCTTTCCCCAGAGCCTGTAAACTTCATGAAGTGTTATAGAATGTTCTGATCAGCTCCTCATTTCTCTTGTTTACTGCTCTTTACTGGCACTTTCATTGCCTATTAATATCTTAATTAAAGGGCTGGGTGAGTGAAATAAAGGGAACATAACTACCCAGCAGTCTTACCTCAGCTACACTGCCAAGCCATTTATGGGTTATGGAATTGGTATTATGCAAAATCAACATTATTTTATACAAGGGAATAAAAATCTTGGTTAAAGGTCAACTTTAACCATTAAGCCACTTTGGTGGTATAGGAGGTAGATACTTTGGGAGAAAGAATTTGGGTAGAATTTATCCATGATTTCTGAATGCAATCTTTTTATTTTTGTAATTTCTTTTTATGAGAGAGAGGGAGAGAGATAAAATTGACACACCGTGGCCTCCAGCCATTGTATTTGAACTCCGAATGCATGTGCCACCCTGTGTACATGTGCACCCTTGTGCCCTTGTGCATCTGGTTTACCCAGGGCTTGAAGAGTTGAATCTGGGTCCTTAGGCTTCTCAGGCAAGCACCCTAACCACCTCGCTATCTCTCCAGCCCCGGAATGTAATTTTTAAATACACGCTTCTTACTTTATTAATGATAATAGAGTATGACTAATCTAAGAAGAGGATGCTAGATTTTAGCGTGTTAGCACGAGAGGAAGAATAGTGTTAAATATGAAGCTATGCCTTAAACTGGTATCCATTTTGAAAATTGACCATGTGCAAGGAGAATTTCCTGGCCTTTCACTCTGTCTGAACACAGTTGCAGCAGACATTCCAGCTTTACCGCTGGTAAGGGACCAGAAGAATTTTCACGTAGTTTGTGTAATTTGCACTCTGGGGGATAAAGAGGAACAGAGTCTTCTAGAACAATGCTTTTCTTTGTTTTAAGGAGAAGGCTTACACTCTAGCCTACATTTCTATTCTGCTTGGAAAGAAATAGCTGACTTCATTAATACTTTTCCAAAGGGGTGGCTTCTATATGTTTGAGGGGCCCTCTGTAGTTTTACTGGGGGGAGTGGGGAGTGTACACCATAGTCATTTGTCTCAGAGAAGCTGTAGTTTCAGCATGGGAAGACTTGTAGAAGCCATGTTGTTCTTTTGTGTGTAAGTGCCAGAGTGTGTATTTGATGCATGGCCTTTGACGCTCAGAGCTCCCTTAAGTTGCACATTTTTTGGGGGGCACCACTGTAATTACAGTGAAGATAACTTGTGCATGCGTTATTTAGGCTGGTCTAGAAACTGTAGCTGTGATAGCCTTTTTAATAAACAACAAAAGTGGAGTACTAAGAAGTAGCTATTAGTCTAGAATCTGTAGAGTAATCAGAAGAATATTTCATCCCTTTTAGTCATAAAATTCAGGCAAAAAGGCTAATAAGACAGCAGAGATTGATTTCAATAATACTGACAATAAGCAGATTGTGTGTAATTAGTGAATCCATTTTAACACTGATAATCAAAGTATCTGTGTTCAAAGACAAGACATCTTAGGAGCCAAACTGAAGGTTTCTACTGTCAAAGAGATTGAGATGTTTAAGATCATAGAATTTGTCCCAAGAATTTTGACAATGAGGATGTTTATGCAAACATTTTAGACTTGTAAAACAACTTCTTTTCTGTAGTGAGATTGTCCAATCTCCTTGTTTTCCTCAGTCATAGCAGTTTCTCCCTTGGTTAACTTTTCTGTCCAGGAACAGGGTCAGAGGAATGAGAAGACCAGAGATCGCCTACCAGGGTGAGGTTGTTTGGAAAAGTCTGTATTGATTGCAAGTTTACTTAGGCTTATAAACTTGGGCACACTGGTAAAGTGATCATGCTAGATTCTGCAGCAAAATACAAGGGATTCCAGACACCCATGCAGAGGCCCAGAGGCTCAGGGTGACACCTGGGAACCAGCACTGAGTAGCCAAATCCAGGTTGACAACCACAAAGATGAACTTAGACCTCAGGGAAATTCCAAGGGTGAAGTCTGGGGTCGAGAGCTGGCAGCAATTACAACAAACGGGCAGATTCCGAGAGTGGGGATTTGCTTGTTGGAAAGATTCGCTGGGGAAGGATCAAAGTAATGAAGCTGAAGGTGGAGACATGAAATCCTTTCATTTCAAAAATGACATCTTGAGGTCGAGGAAGTAGTTTAGCAGTTAAAGTCACTTGATTGCAAGCCTGTGAGCTCTAGTTCTGTTCTCCAGTACCCCAAACTCCAAACACAAAGTGGCTTAAGTGTCAGTAATCTCAGTATGCCTATGGCAATGGGCAGGTGAAGCCAGGAGAATTCACAAGTTTGTGGATCAGATATACTAGAACACACACAATGCAAAACAAGGGAGACCCTGCCTTAAGCTAGGTAGGAGAGGAAAAGCACCCCGAGGTTGTCTTCAAATCCCCGCACATAGGCCCTAGCATGTGCATGCACGCACGCACACACACAGAAACACACACTACATACCTCCACACATACAACCACATAATAAAAAAAATATACAACCACATAATAAAAAAAATATCTTTTCTGGTGTTCCTTCCTTTGGCTGAGAGCTGTGTTCTAGCAATTTCACAGTATCTCTTCATTTCCCTACTTTAACATACAGGCTTTGTCACCTACTAGGTCTTAGAGAAGGGAAGGAATAGTTCCTAAGTGTAAACCCTGCCAAAGGCTCATGTGTGTGCTGTCATTTAAGTCATAATTTTGGCCTAAAGTGGGTGATATCATGCATTGTATCCCCATTTTACTAATGAGAAAGGTAGGCTGAGAAATTATATAAATCACCTAAAATCACTAACACTTTATTTTTCCTACTGCCCAATTACATGGGCTACTTTATGTACTATAACAATTAATGCCATTTATTCAGATTACAAAGAGAAAATGTGTTTTAGGACCCAGGAACTGTATGTTAATCCTGAAGTAGGCCCATGAAGGTATAAGTATGCCTCTTTGGTGGGAGGGAGTCCAGTTTCCTGAATGATGAGCCAACATTTACACCTTAGAATAGTTTTTAATTCCTTTAACTGACCTCTTGAACCAGCTGATGGAATTCCATAAATAAGTTCGGGTAAGACAAGTGTATATGCAAATACTGTGCTAATGTAGAAGAGAAACTTGGTTTTATTTTCTTCTTTGCATGCTGAGGTGGAAAGTGAGGGGCCAACAAAGTGCACCTACAGGTGATATATTCCAAACTTACAAATAGGTTCAGTGAAGATTGTAGTAAACTCATAGATGATGGGTCCTCAAACCAATATTTGGGTAAGAAGGTAGGGTTATTCACCATACATGTACATGCACACACTTCACACACACCCTATATACTCTAGAGAGAGAGAGAGAGAGAGAGAGAGAGAGAGAGAAAGAGAGAGAAGAGTTATAACAGTATTTTAAGATGATATTTTAAAGATAATATATTTATATAGGATTATTAGCTAATCCCATCTTTATTAATAGATGTTTATCATCTTGATCCATCTTAGTATTTGCTGTGCTCCATATGCTTATATTACAGGTTTTCTTTTGAACACCCCACTGTTGAGCAATACCCATAAACTTTCCCTTTTATCCTGTTTTCTGACTAATGGATTGAAAGTTAACTTAAAGATACTTAATTCACCTTCACCCTTGGCTGGGACAAGGTTCTGCCCTCGTCTTTCAGTGATCACTCACAGAAGTGCCACTCTTCTTAGTGCTACCAGCCTCCAGCCATCTGACCGTAAGTGACTCATGGATTGAATGCTGACTTAAAAGTACTCAATTGGGGCTGGAGAGATGGCTTAATGGGTTAAGGTGCTTG
This sequence comes from Jaculus jaculus, assembly GCF_020740685.1. Classification (NCBI taxonomy): domain Eukaryota; kingdom Metazoa; phylum Chordata; class Mammalia; order Rodentia; family Dipodidae; genus Jaculus; species Jaculus jaculus. The sequence goes on along the minus strand of NC_059102.1, from coordinate 291,956,569 downwards.
CCTGGGGAGCCTAAGGACCCATGCTCAGCTCTCCAGGTCCTATATAAGCCAGATGCACAAGGTGATGCAAGTGCATGAAGTTGCACAAGGTGGCACTTTCGATTTTAGTGCTTGGAAGACCTGGCACTCAATTCTCCCCCCTCCCCATCTCTCTCTCTCTCTGTCATAAAAAATAATAAAAAGACTTTTTAAAGTACTTAGTTGAACATCCTCCTCAGATGGGATGAGTTTCTGCCCAGGTCTCTTCTGATCACTCACAGAAGTACTGCTATACTCAGTGCTAACAACCTCCAGTGATCTGGTCATGTGTCAAGCACATGAATGAGGACTTAATTCATCTGAACAAAGTTTAAATAAATTGAAAGCCATTTGTTATAAGGTAATTTAATTAGGGCATTTAGTTGTATTAAGAACAGATGAGCAGCATTTATTTTTTATTAGCATGATGCTTGTCAGATGTGTCAATCATGGTGTGGACCATGCTCTGACCACTGTTAAGTGTACACTCACCATTTAAAGATACTGCTTAGAGAGCAATCCTCTGCAGCCTCTTATTCTACTTACTCACCCTGCCCTGCTGTGCCACAGCTGACTTGACAGGGATAGTGACCAGAACCAGGGGCGTCAACATAGACTGTTGGGGAATCTGTAACCTAACCTAGCATGGCACCAAATCTGGACTCATCATGTTCTCTCTGGACAATTTAAACTGGAAAATATGGACAGCATTAAGGATGTCACAGTCATTAATCAACACAAGAGTGGAGATAATCCATAGACAGTCATGTTGGGGCTGGAGAGTTTGGCCAGTAAGTTCTATGGTAAAGAAAGCTGTGTTAGAATATCTTAAAACATGGGAGACCGAGGACAATAGAGGGAGAGCAAGAGAGGGGGAAATAGGATTTCCTTAAAATAAGTAAGCAATGATAATAAGCCTAGTGCATATTTGGCATATTTACCAAGTGCTTGCTGAATACTAAGCACTGCTCTAAGCATTTTACAACTTTTCTTTTAACAAAGGCCTAGAGACCAGCACCATCATTATCCTTGTTCTACCAGTGAGGAGTCAAGATGAGGAAATTGCAGCCTGAAAAACATGACAGCAGCACATGTATCAGCTGGATTCTTAGGCCCAAGAACTCAGCAGTGGGATTTCAGAGCTTCATTTCTGTATTGTGATGCAGTAGAGCAGTGGTCCTCAAAGGGTGGTCCCAGCCATCAGTATTCACTTTGATTTGGAACTCAAAAGAAGCAGAAATTATCAGGCTCTGCTTAAGTCTGAATGTTACCAGAAGTTCATGTTTTGATAGCCTTTCAGGTAATTCTGATTCTCTTCACAGCCTCAGTTATGTGGATGTCACAGTCAGGGCCATTTCCTGCATTATTATTCGTGGACTTGTCATAGTTCACTTCACGTTGCTGGATGAACCTCCAAACCAAGCAGAGTTTATAAGAGTAATGGAATTTATTTGAAGGTTACAGATCCAGAGGAAGTTCCATAATGGCAGAAGAAGCTGGCCCCCTTTCAATGACCCACGCACAGAGAAATACCACCACCAGCATCAAAAGCAAACACACTCCAGAAATCCCATGCAGAGCTCAAACATTCTGTATATCTGGAATTCTAAAATGCCTCCAGATACAACTTTAGGACTGGGCCCTAGGATCTACCCACAGTGACCGCAAGTTACAAGCTTGAATAAAACTCCCGAATCTCTCTGGAGACACCCATTCAAACTACCACATTCTGTCCCTTTTCCCCAATAGATTCATAAACATCCCACATTGTAAATTATATTTAGTATAACTTCAAAGGTTCCCATAGTCTTTACCAGCTTTAAGATTGTCCCAAAGCCCCAAATCTTATCTGAGATTTAAGATTGTCCCTTAGCTGTGAGTCCTATAAAACTGAAACAATTTATATACGTTCAACATATAAAGACATAGAGTAAACATTTCTAATTGCTATAAGGCATAACAAAGAGAAACTGGACCAGTGCAAACTTAGTAACCATCAAGCAAACATCAGACATCTGCAGTTCAAGTCTGATCTCATGACTAGTGAATGACAGTCTCCAGAGTTCCCAATTCTGTCCCTCCAACTGGGCTTACTAGCCAGGCAAAACTTCTTTCCTTAGCCAAAAGCCTCCATGGTAGCTCTTACATAGTCCTGGTATACCCAAAACATTTTCAGGTCTCCATGCAAACCATGGTCCATCTTCCAGTGGCTCCAGTGGCCAAGCAAGGTTGTCATGCCCTACCTATATGCCACATCCCAGCACCAGTTCCTGGAGCCATGTGCACTTCATGACTGACTCCATGCATTTTTCATGCTTCCAAAATCAATACCAGGTGTGCATGACACAGCCATATTCTTAATTCAGGGATGAAATAAATCATGGCCTTGAAGAGCAGGTTCCTTCCTTTCAGTCAACTCTTTTCCAAAGAGTTTGCATTTCTACCATTCAGTCTTTCCTCATGCATCCATTGTTTCAATGTAAAGTGGTTGGACCATCTTCCTTACAAATGCTAATATACTTGACAATAGCTGGTTCAGCAACCAGTCTCAGTGCCAGTGATTTTAAACATGTTTGAATTTTTCCAACTTTAAATCTTAAATTTCTCAGTTCCACATCTTTAGCCAAGCATGTTGGTCCATTACAGATTTAACCTTGATCAAACTCTTTTGTCATGGTCAGCAGAACACAGTGAGCCCTTATGCCAGTAGCCCAGTTACAACAAAATTCTCTGCAGTCCTTTCTTTCCCTTAGAAAGTTCATAAGCCAGACTTCTAAATACAGTTTTATTTGTACTTAGCATAGTCCTATATAAAGCATTGCTTACCACTCTGGAAGGTGCCTTTAGTTGCAGGTACCAAGTCCATGCCCCTTCCTCTAAAAGAAAAGTTCCAGAAGACCAAAATCTACATGATCAGATTTATTATGCAACAACACCCCACTCCTGATACCAGTCTTGTCATAGCTTCATGTTTCTGGCATGAACCTCCAAACTATACACTGTTTATGGGAGGAACAGAATTTATTTGAGCTTGCAGATCCAGGGGAGATTCCATAATGGCAGAAGAAGTTGGTCTTTTTTTACAGATCCACACAGAGAGAAATACCACCACCAACTTTAAAAGTAAACACACTCCAGGAACCACAGGCAGAGCTTAAGCACTCTGCATATATTTAGGCTGGAATTCAAAACTCCCACAACACACCTTAGGGCTGGACCCTAAGATCTACTCACAGTGACATCAAGTTACAACCTTTAATAAAACTCCTGAATCTGTTGGGGGACATCCAGGAGAACTACCACAGGCATCTTTTAAAAAGTGTCTCTTCTTCTTATGGCCTAGGGAGTTTACCTTCTGATGTTACTGTTCTCTGTACCCACACCCTTACAGCTACCTCCAGTTATCTCAGTGGTTTGAGCTGTGTTTGTTGCTTACAATTAAGAGACTAATTAAAGATTGGAGACGTGGCCTAGTGGTTAAATCACTTGCTAGCAAAGCCAAAGGACCCAGGTTTAATTCCCCAGTACCCACCTAAAGCCAGATACACAAGGTTGAGTATGTGTCTGGAGTTCGTTTTTAGTGGCTAGAGCACTGGCATGCCCATTCTCTCTCTCTCTCTCCCTGCCTTTCTTTTTCTCTCTATCTCTCTCAAATAAGTAAATTAAAAAAAAAATTAAAAAGACTAATTCAGACAAACACTTTATATACCTGGAATGTTTGCTATAAGGAGGTTTATTAAACCATGGGACATTCTATTCCTGGACATAGGAGATGCTAACATCCTCATACTAATCTTTTTACTCAAAATAGCTTAAAAAATCGGGTAAAGAGCTATATAATCTTTAAAGAACCAGAAAGAGAACAAGGAATCACTTGGGCAAAATCTCAGAGTAAAATGAGAACTCAGAGGTCAGGTCTGCCATATACTCTTGAGGTTGTAGTACCTGGACACCTTGGCCCAGGCTGCACTGAGGGTAGATACAGAGTCTAGGAAATGTTATTTTTTGTGCATAAACCTGGGATGCTAAGGACTATACCCTGAGCAAAAGGCAGAACTATAAGTTATCTCCCCTCTGCCACTCTTAGGGAACTGCAAGTGAAACTGCTGTGGTAAACTGGGTTAGGTGGCACACATCTATAATACCAGCACTTGGAAAGTGAAGGATGGAGAATGTTCAAGGCCAGCCTGGTCTACACAGCAAGTTCAAGTCAAGAGTCTGGGCTGCATGAGATCCTGTCTTTAGGGAAAAAAAGAAAAGAAAAGAAAAAGAAAGACCACTGCAATGCTAGTGCTGGCTGGAAGGAAGATGGTACAGAAATCAAACCAAATTAAATAAGCAAATCTTTTCAAAATATTTTATTGATTCATTCACAGGCAGAGAGATACAGATGGGGAGAGAGATGGGTGGAGAGGTGTGTATGGGCACACCAGGGCTTCTAGCCACTGCAAACGAACTCCAGATGCATGCTCAACTTTGTGACTCTGGCTTTCATGGTGGCTTAACTGCTGAGCCATATCTCCAGTCCCAAAGTAAACAAATCTTTGGGAAGTTTTAGCCAAACACTGGTGTCCTCAAGGCTGTGCTACTGAATTCTACCTGACCCAGGTGGTTCAGACAATGCAGGGGATGGATTTCGCTTACCTGATAGTTCCCCCATGGATGTCTGGTAGAAGCTAATGCTAATCTTAGGCCTCGAGTAATTCCTACTAATAGTTATGTACATAAAATGAGTCAGTAAACAGTCAGATTTTCCTAGAACTGACAGAATTCAGGAATGAAGGACTAACAAAAGAGACCCACTAAAATATATGGCCTCATCATTCTCATACTGCTTCTGAAAGGAAAGAAAATCTCTTTAAAGAAATAAACCAAGCTTGAAATGTATTTTATTTATTTTATTTTTATTTTTCGAGGTAGGGTCTCACTGTAACCTAGGCTAACCTGGAACTCACTATGTAGACTCAGGGTGGCCTTGAACTCATGGTTGTCCTCCTACTTCTGCCTCCAGAGTGCTGGGATTAAAAGCGTATGCCACCATGCCCAGCAGTTTCAAATGTTTTTACGGAATTAAAAAAAAAAAAAGCAAACTAAAATCCTAGCAGATTTGAGATAAGATAGAAATTAGAGAAGTAATGTGCATGAGAAATTAAACCAGCTGTGTGTGTGGTGGCGCACGCCTTTAATCCCAGCACTTGAGAGGCAGATGTAGGAGGATCATCATGAGTTCGAGGCCACCCTGAGACTACATAGTTAATTCCAGGTCAGCCTGGACCAGAGTGAGACCCTACCTCAAAAAAAAAAAACAACAAAAAAAAAACAAACTTAATTAATTAGACCAAAGAACTGAAGATAAAAAAAATTTATATTACAGATAAGTATTTTCTCTGAGAACAATCTGACTAAATTCTTCTCTATTTCCTTTTTTTCTCTTCCCTCTTTCTTTTCTCTCCTTCCCTGCTCTCTCTTCCCTTCTCCCCTCCCTTTGTTCTCTCTATATTCCTTTGTTTCTCTCTGTCTTACTCTCTTCAGCCTTAAAAATATTTTTCTTTTCAAGGTTGGGTGTCACTGTGGCACAGGGCTGACCTGGAACTCACTCCGTAGTCCCAGGCTGACCTCAGGCTCTTAGCAATCCTCCTGTCTCAGCCTCCCAAGTGCTGAAATTGAAAGCATATGCTTCAGCTCCTGACCTCCTTCAGCTCTTTTGAGTTTTTGTGAGATGTATTTTATGTAATTATTCTTCTAATTATGTGAAGTTAGGCATGGACACATGTCTATAATTCTAGCTACACAGGAGGCTGAGGCAGAGGGGGTTTGTGTGTGTGTTTGTGTGTGTTTGTGTGTGTGTGTGTGTGTGTGTGTGTGTGTGTGTGTGTGTTTATGTGTGTGGGGCTGCATGTGGAAGTGAGCAGACAATGTTGAGTGTCATCTCAGGAAAATTCTACTTTTGAGACAGGTTATCCCATTGCCTGGAGCTCACCAACTATGCTAGACTTGGCCAGTGAGCCCAGGATTCATCCTGTCTCAGCTTCTCCAGCCTGGCATTTTTACATGGAATCTAGGGATTGAATTTACACCCTTATGTTTGTGAGGAAAGCACCTTACTGACTAAGCTATTTACCCAGCCCCGTAAAGATAACTTAAAAGTGTATTAGACTTACATTTTTATTTTCCATATTCAATTTAAATATAGAAAATAAATTGAGCAGAGGCCTATCACTGACCTTCTCTGAGTGCATCATGAACACTTGTGGATTTTCAGTTAAGTGGTATTGGTTTTCCATCTTATTAACTTTAATTCAGTGTTTGAAAGGTCCAAGTAACTTAGGAAGACATGCAAAGACAAGACAGTAGAGAACGATGTAGAAATATGAAGTGGAAGGCTGATGGACTTCAGTAGCACGTAACTCAACTCATTTAGCAGCAGCAGAGTTATATTCTTCAGATAATTTCAGTTTTCAGAACTGGTTACTGTGTGTATGTGTATTTATGAATGTTTGTACATGTGTGGGTGCATATGTGTGCACATGCGGGGTGATACTTGGTGTCTTCTTCAATTGCTCTCCAACTTACTTTTTGAGACAGGATCTCTTACTAAACTTGGAGCTCACTGATTTGCTTAGACCAGCTGACCAGCAATACTTAAGCATCCGCCTTTCTCTGTGCCCGTGTATTTTGTGACCTTAGGGTATCCGAATTCAGGTCCTCACACTTGTGGCAAGAACTAGTGATAGTTTGAAGGGAGGCACAGTGTGTGGAAAGGAAAGAGCCATTGTGTTCTAACTGTGAATGAAGGTATCTGCCATGTTGGTTATGTAATACCCAATTCATCCCTAGAGATGCTAATTATTCTTTAAGAATGTGGTAATGAGGTGAAGTACACTGCGTGCCAGCAGGCATAATAGATCGTATTTCATATCACTCATTTTAAATCAGGGCATTAATTTTCATTACAAGATACAGTCAGTGATATAAACAGAGGCAAACTATGGGGAAAGTAAAGTTTAGCAAGTACAGGCAGTAAGCCACACAATAGTTGGCTCTCGAAATGCTGATCTCATTTACTTGCAGCCAGACTTGTTGAAAGATGGCTATCAGAAGAAAAACAAAAATCCCCTCTATGGTGCAATATTCATGTTAATAGCCCTTAGCAAGGAAAAAACATAAAGTTCAAGTTAAATGCCATAAGGGATAATTCCTTTGAATGCAACATTAAGTCAGGAGAGGGAATTGAAGTTTCCACTATTTTGCATTATTATCCCTCAGTGTTCATTTACCAAACACCCACCATGTCAAACTGTAAAGGCAGAAGGATATTTTGGCTAAAAAGCTTACAGTTAGTGTAATCCAGGGCCAAGGATGGATTTTATAGGTAGGTGGAAATAAGTTGGCTTTTCAGATGTCATGTTGTCTGGTGGTTTGCATGGCATTTTTCTGTTCACTTACATGACTTTGTAGGTTAGCAGATGGGCTGGAATAAGTAGCATATTTAGAGAAGTTAGCTTATATGTTCTATAGGAAAACATGTATCAATGAGTGAGAGAAAGTGGCTTAACCCAGTACCATGACCTTTGAGATGAGAAAAAGCTGGAAACATGGGTGAGACTTTGTGGCTCTTCTATGTGCTCGAGAGAATGGGATTAAGAGTTGCATCTGCCACTTAGATGAGTGGACAAAGGAGCAGACACACGGTTTGTTCTACAAATTAATGCCAAAGAGAATCTAAGGTTTCCGGAAATTAAGGGAAGTTAGTCGCATACTCTCCAAGCAACAGTCAGAATAGCAGGCAAGTTTTGATGGGGAAAAAAACCAAAACGCCTTATAAGCTGTATGATCAGACAAACTTAAATTTGGGTATTATCTGTCATTCACTCACTTTGAACAAACTCTTTCCTTTGCGCACACTGTGCCTCACTTAAAAATATCACTAGTTCTTGAGGCTTAGTCAGGGAAGTTCTTGCCACCCAAGTGTCAGGACCTTGAACAAACTATTTCACCTCATTAAGCCATTTCCACTTTCAAGAAAAACGAAGAGATATAATTTGCAAAATATTTGGCACACAACAGGTTACAATCTTTAAGGAATAGAACAAGAATTGCTTCTCAATTCTGACAATTGTATTGTTATCATTTCAAATATTTGATTCTAGGGAGGAGGAATATATACAATACCTTTTTGCTGTTGTATCAGTTCTCCAGAGGAAAAGAGCCAATAGAATGTGCATATAGTTATAAGAAGAGATTTAATAGACTAGCTTACATAATGAGAAGTTGAACAGTCCCATAGCGGTCATCTTCAGGATGGACTTCTGGAGAAACCAGTAGCTGCTTGGCCTGAGATCTGGAGGACTTGGGACAAGATGAACAATGATGTACGCAGACCCAGTACAGGGCTGATGTCTTGGAGGCCCCAGCATAGTGGCTGGTGCAAGTCTGCTGTAGAGGCTGAAGAATCTGGAGTCTGGTATCTAGGGGCGGTGGCGGGAGCAAAAGAAAAGTAGGAGTAGCATGAGGGTGTGGGAACTTCAGCCTCATCGGACGCCCACATTAGGGTGGGTCTTCTCCACTGTTTTCTTACCCACATGCCAGTGGTTCCTGAAAAACCCTTGCCGTCCTCCGTGCATACATGTGGACAGCTGTGGACAATTTTGCAATCATCTGCTGCCCAGAAGGAAGTTCTAGCAGATTGTATAGTGGGGAGAACTTACGAAGAAACTACAAGGGTCAGACTCTTTTCAGACAGCAAACATAGCCATTGTTTCAGAGCCAGGGAAGAACGGTCCTAAGGGTGATGCCAAGCTTGAAGGTGCTGGGTCTGCAGCTGGGTCCGGGGAGGATACTGAAAAAAAGTGTAAACAGGTACTTGGTTCTCAGGGAGAATATAAAAGTTACTCCCAATGAAATAAGTTGTTTAAGTTTTAAAGTTGAAAAGTATTGAAGACAACAGGTAGCTAGTAGCAATACAGAGAAAATCAAGTGGCCCATATAAAATGTTTTTAAAAAGAGAGGTAGTTCATACATCGAGAAAGAGAAATCCAGATTCTATGGAAAAGCGTAAAATATAAATATGACCTATAGTTATGATTTTTTGAATCCCAAATGTGATGTTTAGTTTGCTGGTTGTCAAACTGATAGTATTTGGAATCACCACGAAAGTAGTTGAGGTGGGGAGACCCACCCAGCACCATCACCCCACGGGCTGGGGCCCTGGGCAATACGAAAGAGAGAAATCTACCTGAACACTGGTCTTTCATTGCTCTCTCTGCTTCCTCCTGGGATGGGGTAGAGGCTTCCTGTTCCTGCCAGGCTTTCCCTGCCATGATGGACTCAACCCTCTGCAACTGGAAGCAAAAGTACACACCCTTCCCTAAGCTGCTTGTACTTTGGTATTTTGTCCCACCATTGTGAAATGGGGCACATTTGTTTTATAATGATATATCTACATTTTATTTATTCATGGTTCCCCCCCTCCCTTCCTCTCTTCTTTCTGTCCTCTTTCCTTCTTCTCTCCTCCCCTCCCCTCCTCTGCCATCTTCTCTCCTCTCCTCTCTTCTCTCCTCTCTTCTCCCCTCCCTTTCCCTCCCCTCCCCTTCTCTCCTCTCTTTCCACTCCCCTCCCTTCCCCTCTTCTCCCCTCCACTCCCCTCCTCTCTCCTCTCCTCTCCTTTCTCATCTCCTCCCCTCATTTCTCCTCTCCTTCTTTCCTCCCCTACCCTCTCCATTCCTCTCCTCTCTTTTCTCTCTCACTCTCTCCCTCCCCTCCTTCCTTCCTCCCGCTTTTCCTTCATACTTTCCTCCCTTCCTGTGTGTATGGATGAGTATGTGCCATGGCCCACATGTAGAGATCAGATGACAACTTTGAGGTATATGTGCTTTACCTCTTTGAGACAGGGTCTCTTGCTACTGCAAACCGATGTCAGACTGTGTGGCTCATCAGCTTTGGCTTCTCCTGGCTCTGCCTCCTATTGTCCTAGTCAGGAAGGGAACATGTAGCATGCGCTTTGCATCCTGCTTCATTTGCGTCCTGGGAAATGGAGCTGGGCCAGCAGCTTTGTAAGAAAAAAGCCCTCAACTGCTCTTCCATCTTCCCAGCTGTTCTGTTATTCTTCTGAGACAAGGTTGTTCTGTGTAGCTCAGGCTGTCCTCGAGAGCTGGGATTACAGGCATAGGCTTTCAGGCCTGAATGATAGCTGTGTTTGAGAATACCTAAAAACAAAAAGAAATTTCTGAGAAGCATGGTCTTTATGTATTTGTTGATAGCAAGAATATGGAAGAAAATGAGCACTTCAGTCTACATCTGAGATCGAGCACTGTGGGAATGTACATTTTCTCAGAATTTATATTCATTTTATATTCACCAGTCACCTGCTTCCTCTATGGAGAAGTCATGTAGTGGGGAACTGTCATTGTACTCCAGCTGATTGAGCAGAAACAAAACTACAGGTGCTGTTAAGGACAGAGCCCTATGGGGATGCCTGGGGTCACCAGACTATTAATTAAATGTTCCTCAGTCATGTTATATCCCAGCCAAAGGTCTCAGGCCTTCTGACCTGCTCTTTCCTCTTTCTTGGCGTCTGTGGCAGGTTTCGTCATCATAAGTGGGAACTGGATCCTAGGCTGCTCCTGACAAAGAGGGCTAAACAGAAACTGAAAAGTAAACTGGGTATGTTAGTGGCACGTGCCTGTAATCCCAGGACTCAAGAGGTGAGGCAAGAGGACTGCCATGAGTTCAAGGCTAGCTTGGGTCACCATTGCAAGACCTTGCCTCAATGTCAAATAGTCAAATAAACAGCAGCCTAATAGAGAGAACAGGGTAATTTATAATATTGGTATAAAATCTGTAACAGTTGTGTGTATAAGAAAGCATGTGGAATAGTCTAAAAAACTGACATCTTTGTGCTATGGCTGGCAGACTAATGCCACCCAGGTTCCCTACAATGAACTAGAGGGTCAGTAGGGTTTACCAGATGGCACAGGTACTTTTTACCCTTGTAAACAAGGGAAGTACTTAGATGCCAGGGCTTCCTTCAGGATATGAGAAGCAGCTCTTTTGGATATGTTTTGGAAGTCAAGCCTTGTAAGCTGCTATAAGGAAATCCATTGTATTTGGGACAATGCTGATGAGGCTTTGAATCTGAGTTCAAAGTTTGTGGGACTTCACCGGAAGTAAGATCAAACTGAGCCATCGCCTCCCGCACCCTGTGTAGACCAACCTTGATTAGTGAAGCTCTCAAACGTGGCACTTTTCTGCAGGCTGGCTGCCTGTGCTAAAGTGTATGTGTAAGTGACACACCCAGTTGAACCTTGTCCTTTGTTGTCCCCCTGTTGACTTGAAATCAAACTTTAAGCAAGGTCTATCACCATGTACAGACAGTCTAGAATATAGTTAAAATGTAAGATTTCTAATACTTTGGCATATCCATGATCATTTTAGTATATATAGATAGTCTTTCTGCAAATGATTTTTTTCCTAGTATAATTATTTCAGGAATATAAATAATTTATAAGCAAATATTTATAGATATATCTTCATATTTTCATAGAGATGTTACATGGTTTGTATATTTATTTACAAACAGAGAGATGAGAGGCAGGAGGGAGGGAGGGAGAAAATGGGCAAGCCAGGGTCTCCAGCCACTGCAAACACACTCCATATGCATGTACAGTTTTGTACATCTGTCCCCATGTGGGTACTGGGGAATTGAGTCTGGGTCATTAGGGTTTATAGGCAAGCACCTTAACTGCTGAGCCATCTCCCCCACCTGCTACATGCTTTTAAGAGTTAGTTGCAGGCTGGAGAGATGGATTAGTAATTAAGGCACTTGCCTTCAAAGCCAAAGGATTCAGGCTGTATTCTCTAGGATCTATGTAAGCCAGACACACAAGGTGGTGCATGCGTCTGGAGTTCATTTGTAGTGGCTGGACACTCTGGTATGCCCACTCTATCTCTCTCTCTAGTAAATAAATAAAAAATAAATACAATTATTTTTTAAAAGGAGTTAGTTGTATGAAGTATGAAGAGATACAATTAGACATTTATTCTGGATCACAGGCCACTTCCTTCTCTGAGTTTATAAAGAAGCTGTAGAAACATCACTGTGCTCCCAGACTTGTTTCTGGAGTTGGATGGTTTGCCTAGCAAAGATTTCCAAAGTGGAGCCTCTGACAAAGAGAACACACATCTTTATGAGTCAACACATTAGTTGCTCTTAACACTACCCATTGTTTTTCCCATTTATAGGTCTTTTCCAATTGTCTTCTTGTTTGTTGGTATTGTGTGTACTAAAGCAGATGGTGACATGATGGACATGTACTGCAAGCAGTGATGCTCCGTCAGTGGCTCCTCCTACATGGTCTCCATTTACCTTCACCTTTTTGCTTTGCACTCAGTTTCGCATTTGATTTGTTAACTCATTTTGTATGCTCCCCTTTGTCTTCTAGATATGTGGCCATTGCTCAGTTTCTCAGACCTGCTGGCTTCTCTTGCACACCCTGTTCATGACTGGATGGTGGAATAGGAGCAGGGAATGGACAGAGCCTAGGAATGGGCACGTGTAGGAATCATGGGGGAGTTGAAGACGTAGGTGACGCTGGTGACGTAGAGAAGAGATGAAAGTCACTAGACGACTTATAGTCAAGACTGGTAGGAAATGCTAATGTTTGGGCACAGGCCATAAAAGGAGAACCAAGCCAGCTCAAGACTTATATATTAATCAATAGTGAGAACGTAGAAGAATAATTGTATTTTCAGAGGCGTGGAATAGAAAGGAATTTTTATTTTGGCATTGTCATAGTTATTAGTAATTGTCTACTCAATATTCATTTCTGTGTTCTTACGAGATGATGACTTCATCCATTTGTGTTGTTGGAACAGAACAGCACAGGCTGAGTAGTTTGTAATGAACGCAAGTTTATCTTCTTGGGGTGCTGGGGGCTCTGAAGTCTTCTTTGGTACTGTGCTCCCACATGGCAGAAAGCAGGGAGGCCAACAGGGATGAAAGTGTGGGGCAGTAATCCTTTCCCGACGCCAGCACCCTCTTCACCTAAACACTTCTCACCAGGACCCATTCTCCAATACTGTTGCATGTGAGATTGCATTTCCAGCTCCCGCATCTTAAGGCACACACCCAACTCAAAGCAATCTCAGTGATCCCCAAGAATGGATCACGGTGCGGCAAGGCACTAGTTCTCAACCAGGAGTGACATAAAGTTACCCAGCACGGGGCATTTGGAGTTACAAGTGGGGAATGCTACTGGCATGAACTGTGTAGAGGGCCAGAGACACCTCTCAGCATATACAATGCATAACATAGCCCTCTACGAAAGAGGATTACCTGGCTCTGTCCAGGGTTCCAAGTATAGAAACGCTGCTCTATGATAGCCATGGAAATCTTGTTTTATTTGTTAATACTTTGTTTAGGTATGAGCGTGATTCAATAAAATGTTTATTTTTTTTAAAAAATATTATATTCCATTGATCCGTGTGTCTGTTTTTGTGCCAGTACCTTGCTGTTTTAGTTATTATGTGTTTTGTAATTCATGTGGAAATCTAGTATGGTGATACTTCCAGAGCTATTTCTTTCTTTCTTTTTTGTTTTTTTTTTGAGGTAGGGTTTCACTCTAGCCCAGGCTGACCTGGAATTCACTATGGAGTCTCAGGGTGGCCTCGAACTCACGACGATCCTCCTACCTCTGCCTCCCAAGTGCTGGGATTACAGGCGTGCGCCACCAGGCCCGGCTTTTCAGAGCTATTTCTTATGCTGAGGATAGTTTTAGCTATCTGAGGTCTTTTGTTCTTCCATATGAATTTTGAGACTATTTTTCTCTCTGTGAAGAATGTTGTTGATTTTTTTCAAACCTTTATTTTTATTATTATTTTATTTTTTTGAGGGAGATTGACAGAGAGGGGGAAGAAATCAGAGAAAGAGAGAATGAGCACACTGGGGCCTTTCAGCCACTGTGAGTGAATGCCAGACACATGCACCCCCTTGTGTGCATGTGTGACATTGCATGCTTGTGTCACTTTTTCATCTGGCTAAACATGGGACCTGAAGATTTGAAGAAGTGTTCTTAGGCCTTAACCGCTAAGCCATCTCTCCAGCCCCCACTGAAATTTTTTATTGGAATTGCAATGAAATTGTATAATTCTTTTGGTAGGATTGCCATTTTCACAATATTAATTCTTCCAATCCATGAACATGGGAGGTCTTTCCATCTGCTTGTATTCTCAGTTTCTTCTTCCCGTATTTTTATATTTTCTTTGTATTGGTCTTTCACTTCCTTGGTTAGTGATATTCCAAGTTATTTAATTTTTTGGTGGCTATTGAAAATGGGATAGCATCACTCATCTCTTTCTCAATGTGTTTTTTTTGTTTGTGTGTTTGTTTGCTTCTTTTCTTTTCTTTTGCTAGGTAGAGTCTTTCTGTGGTCCAGACTGACCTGGAATTCACTGTGCAGTCTTGAGGTGGCCTCGAGCTCATGGCAATCTTCCTACCTCTGCCTCCCAAGTGCTTAAAGGAGTGATTGAAGGTGTGTGCCACCATGCCCGGTTGTGTATTGATTTTGTATCCTGCCACTTTACTGAAAGAGTTTATTATCTTTAAAAGCTTTTTTTTTTCCTTCGGTGGAGTCTTTTGGGTCACTTATATAGAATCATATCATCTGCAAATATGACTAGTTTGAGTTCTTCCTTGCCAGTTTATGTCCCTTTTATATGTTTACCTTGTTTTATTGCTTGAGCTAAAACTTCAAGAACTATGTTATACAGCAGTGGTGAGATTGGGCACCCCTGTCTTGTTCTAGACTTTAATGGGAATGCTTCATTTTTTCCCATTGAATATGATCTGTGCCTAATGTGAATTTGTAAGTAGCCTTGTTATATTGAGATATGCTCTCTCTATCTCTAGTCTCTCCAGTGTTTTACTAATAAAAGGGTTTTGTATTTTGTCAGAAGCCTTTTCTGCATCTATTGAAGTAATCATGTGATTCTTGTGTTTAAGTTTATTTGTGTGGTGAATTACATTAACCAATTTCCATATGTTGAACTATCTCTGCATCCCTGAGATGAAACCTACCTGATTGAGGTGGATGATGTTTTTGATATGTTCTTGAATTTGGTTTGTGAGGATTTTATCAAGAATTTTTATATGTAAGTTCATTAAGGATATTGGTCTATAATTTCCTATTTTTGTTGGGTCTGTCAGATTTAGGTATTAGAGTAATGTTGACTTCATAGAGGGAGTCTGGAAGTATTCCCTATTTTTCAACTGTGCAAAATAAGACATGGTTTTAGTTCTTGAGTGAAGGTTTGGTAGACTTAGCTGTGAATCTGTCTGGACCTGGATTTTTTTTGTTGTTGTTGTTGGGATTTTAAAAATTAATTTCTCAGTTTCATTTGAAATTGGTTTATTTAGGAAGTCTATCTGTTCTAAGTTTAGTTTTTTTTTTTTTTTTTTTTTGAGGTAGGGTTTCACTGTAGCCCAGGCTGACCTGGAATTCACTTTCTATTCTCAGGGTGGCTTCGAACTCATGGTGATCCTCCTGCCTCTGCCTCCCGATTGCTGGGATTAAAGGCGTGCATCACCACATCCAGCTCTGAGTTTAGTTTTTGAAGGTGAAATGAGTCAAGGAACTCATCCATTTATTGTAGATTTTCCAAATTTGTGGAATACAGGTTTTTAAAATATGCCCTGATGTTTCTTCCAGTTTCTTTGGTACTAGTTGTTACATCTGCATTTTCATTTCCAATCTTGTTGATTTTAGTCTTTTTTTCTTTTGACTAGTTGGGCCAATGGTTTATCAATCATATTTACTTTTTTTGAAGAACCAACTCTTCATTTCATCTGTTATAGTGTCTAGTAAATTTTGCTTTATAAAGTTAGGTGTTCCTGTGCTTGGTACATGTTAAGTTCATGGTTGTAATATTCTCTTGTTGTATTGTTTCTTTATTGATTACTTTTGGTTTAATGCCAACTTTTTTCTGAAATCAGTATAGCCACTCCTGCTTATATCTTGTTTCCATTTGCTTTGAATATCTTTTTCTATCCATTCACCCTTAGGTGGTATTTATTTTTAATTGTAAAGGTGGGTTTCTTGTAAACAGCAAATGGATGGGTCCAGTTTTCTGATACAACATGTTAATCTGTGTCTTTTGATTAGATAGTTGAGCCTATAACATTCAGAGTTATAATTGTGAGGTATGAGTTAGTCCCTGTCATGTTGAATGTTTTGTGGAATTTGGTGCTTTTTCAGACTTTGCATGCTTTTGTGTCTATTCTAGTTTTGATTGTTTCTTTTTCTCTCCTCATGTGTTTGTTGGTTTCTCTCCTGGGTGTGGAAGATTCCATGCAGTATTTTCTGTATGGATGGCTTGGTGCTCATGTAATAATACATCTGGTTTATATTGTGAAAGGTTTTCCTTTCCCCTTCTATTATAAGGGATAATTTTGCTGGGTATAGTAGTTTGGGTTGGCAGCCATGATCATGTAAATTTTAAATACTTTGTTCCAGGACTTTGTTTCCATTAAAAAAATCTGTGGTAGTTCTAATAGGCTTGTTCCTGTGTGTAATGAGTTGTTTTTCTCTTACAGCTTTCAGTATTCTTTCCTTATTTTCTCTGTTTTGATTGTTATGTGACGTGGGGTATCTCTTCTTTGATCCTGTCTATTTGGTGTTCTGTGCACCTCCTGTACCCGGATTGATCTCTCATTTGTAAGATTGGGAAATTTTTCTTTGATAATTTTGTTGCTATTCTCAATGCCCTTGGCTTTTATTTTTCCCCTTCCTGTATGTCTATGGTCTGAATATTGGGTCTTTTTAACATGTCCCTCGTGTTCTGTTGGTATATATTTTTTAACGTGACAGTATTTTTGGAATCTCAGTCTGAATCGTCTGTCCTGTCCTCAAGTTCCATTGTTCTGTCCTTCCTGCTGTCTACTGTGTTGGTGTGTACTTTTTGGAATCTTTTTAGTACTGTCATTTCATTTTTGTTTTCTATTATGTTTTTCTTTGACATTTCCATCCTGTGTTTAAATTCCATTTTCATTTCTTGATTTGAACTTCTTTTGTCTCTTAAAGTTTGTTCCTACATTTGGATATGCCCTTGTTGAGCTTGTTCCATTGGCCCATGAAGTTGTTTATCCATTGATTCTCCTCAAATTCTTTTTGTTTTTGTTTTTTTGATGTAGGGTCTTGCTCTAGCTCAGGCTAACCCGGAATTCACTCTGCATTCTCAAGGAGGCCTCGAACTCATGGCGATCCTTCTACCTCTGCCTCCCAAGTGCTGGGATTAAAGGCGTGCGCCACCACGCCTGGCTGATTCTCCTCAAATTCTGATAGACTTCAGTTTATCTACTTTTCATTGTCTTCGATTTTATTAAGCTGTCTATGGAGCACTGTTTCTTCATTCTCTTTGGTTTCCTTCAGCCATCAACAGAGTTGTTTTGTTGCTTATCTTTCATTTCTTTCATCTATCCTTTGAGTTATTTTTTGTTGCCTTTCTTCTAATTCACTGAGTCATCCTTTGATTTGTAGCTGGAGGTTTTTTTTTTTCCTGCTTTTCTTCTAGTTCCTTCAGCCCTTTTCTTGGAGTTCCTGTTTCATTACTCTTTGAGAAGTTTTTCCTTATTCCAATATCCATTTGTATATGGTCTCATTAAGTTCATTTAAAATGCTTTCTAGCATTTCATTTTGGGCTTCTAAATCTTCAGTTTCTTCTAATCTCTCATTGGAGGCTTCCGTTGTAGGACTAGGTAATCTTGGCGGGGATCCCTTTGCTGGGTGTCATGTGTTACCTGTTTTGCATCATGGTCTGCCCTTCTCAAGATCAGATGTATTACTGAGGATGCAGCGGCAGTAGCTTTTGTTCATAGTCTGAGTTGGGTGGCTTGATGTAAATTAATCTAGATCAGAATGGTGACCAGCACAGTTTCCCAGCTCAGCTAACTCACAGTGGTGGGTGGGGCCCTGCTTGTAGCTGGACTTTAGCTTTATTACCCCCTACTAGATCACTGCTGCCTTTGAATGGCCACCAGCCCTGGCACAATTTCACCTCCAGGCCAATTCACAATGGCAGGGCCCTACAGCTGCCCTTCAGCTAGACAGTCGCTACCCAAACTGCTGCCAGCTTCCCCTTTATTAATTCTTTATTAAAGGTAGAACCCAAAACTTGGGGTATATGAATTCTGGGGGACCCCTTCCTGGACCCCAAAATTCTGCCTCAACAACACGTGTGGGGATCCACTGGTTCCCTACCCACCCCACTGGGGAACAGGAAGGTAGGGCCTACTCTTGCTGTACATACTTGTAGGGTCCCAGATGCCTCACGCCAGCAGCAGGGGAACCTGGAACTGGGGAACTGGGAGGTCGGGAACTGGGGGCCCAGGCCTACTCACGCAGCATGCTTACAGGGTCCTAACCACTCCAACCAATGGCTGGGAAACCTGGAGTTCAGGATCAGGGACCCCAGGCCTACCCAGGCCATATGAGCATCCACCAGTGCAGGGGAACTGGGAGTCAGGGAACCACAAGCCCTAAAATGTTTATCTTAAAGGAAGTGATACTCTTCTTTTTATGGATAATGTTATTCCTGAATATGATATGTAGACCTGTTGTAGTCATCTTGCCACCAGCTTGAGGATGAAAGCAACATATGGAAGAGAGAAGAACCAAAAGAATGCAGAGAGAAGGGTCCAGAGCTCTGATGTTCATCTGAACGGTGCTATAGCGTGCTGTACTTCTTGTTGTATGGGACTGTCACTTCACTTATGGTTTGAAACACACAAAACTCATAGACTTGCCCTAGTGTCTGCGTCCAAAGGCATCTAACTGACAATGGCCATGGCAAGTTGCTTGTTGATGATTCAGAACAGTGGTTAAGTGTTCAATTTGTGTTTTTGTTGCTTAGCAAACAGCTGAAATGGGTTAGACCTGTGCAAGCTTCCAGACAGAGCTCATAGGTCCTGCCTTGGAGCTGGTGATCTTATTTAAAGAGAGCTCAGAGGGCAAGAAGAGAAATGCACTAAGAGCTGAGTGCTAGAATAAAGCGCTTAAATTGCGAGGACAAGAAGAGGAAGAGGTAGTGACAGTCATGCTAGAGGACGTCGGAGAAGAAAGCACGCACGTAGTGAGCAGTGTGCCACCACAGAGGTGACTCGTCTATGGAAAAGTTGAGCTTTTCCTTTCCTGTTGTACGATGAGCAGAGATGAAGAGCCTTAACCAGAAGCTACAGTTTGCAGAACTCTGTAACCTCAGCTAAGTTGAGAGGAAAAGAATGTGCTTGATATTTAAAAATTTGGGCAATTTGAGCAAGCATCCCAAAGCAGAAGGGCCAACAAAGCGCTGAGTAGCGGAACACCACTGAGAAAGACACGGAAGCTGAAGCTGACCGAGGGCTTTGGAAGAGACGCGAAAGGCTGCGCTCACTGCGGCTTCCTAGAGGAGAAGCAGTGCTGACGCTAGTTTGCCCGCTACCGAGGGAAGATGTGGAGAAGAATACCAGAGGGTAGAGGAACAAAGCGGAAGTTGAAGTAATGCATAGCTTCAGCTTCTTTTCTTCTGATAGTCCTTGGCCGAGAATGAAGTGTGCTGAGATAGAAACCTAGCGCTGGAGTGAGTGGAACAGAGGGAAGAGAAGAGAGTAAATAAATGGGTTGCTGAGCATCTGCAGTTCAAGCTCATAAGTTTGTGATGGATCCAGTTAGCATGCTGGCATGACTCCCCCCGCCCCCCGGCAGTGCTCAGGGACCCTTGAAAGGAAATAGACAGTTTGCTAATCCAGCTGTGGTCTGCAAGGAGACATGGAGTAGAGGTAAACTGGCAAAGTAATTATTGAAAATGTTGGTAGGAATGCTGTGGAAATCATTCAGCATCACACTGCCAATAGAAAAACATTCAGATACACTTGGGAACTTAGGACATTGAGGAAACCACTAGGAATTATGAATATTTAAAACAGATCATTAGTCTCAGTTAACCTTTTGGGAATAAAGCTTGAGTGTTAGAGGGCCTTGACTTTTCATTTAAATTGATAGTGATATGGTATAAAGAGTGATTGAGGGCATCCAACCATTTCTTTGTTACCTTTTTCACAGTTAATATTTTGAAATAGAAATGAAATTACAAAACTCACCACTGTTTTTGTTTGGATTTTAAACTACCCTCCCGCCAAAGTCTGTATGCTCTGACAAGTTCATTATGCTATTAGGAGTTGCTGGAACCTTTAAGAGGTGGGACCTTCTAGAAGGAAGTTAAGTCACTGGGAGGATGCTCTTAGAGAAAATATTAAGACTTCTGTCCTTTCCGATCTCTCAGCTTCCTGACAGCCATGAGGTGACCAGCTCCTCTCCCATATGTAACCACCCTGACATACTGAGTCATCACAGCCCCAGAGCAATTAACACATGACTCATTACCACAGACTGAAAACTTTGAAAATAAGCCTTTCATTCTTATAAATTGTTTGTCTCAGGGATGTTGTCACAGTGGCAGAAAGCTAATGCAACCACGTTGTAGACCGAGAGTGTTAGTTTTAGAGATGATAGGACAGGTGGCTTTTTAGGGACCAAACAGTTTCGAACCAGAACATCTTTGTTGAATGTGTTCTTTCTTGAGCAATTCCAAAGTGTATGAAAGAAAGATGCTTTGCAAAACTGTCACAGAATGAGCAAGACGAAATAAATGAACCTCCTATATTAAGCAAACGTTACGATGGAGAATTATTTTGAAACATTTGTTTGCCATATTATGGGAGCTCCACAGGTAGAGCATATCTCCGTGGCTGGCTCCTGTAATCTGCGGGGATAGAGGGGGCACAGGCTGTGCAGGCGATCTGGCAGGAAGCCAAGTGAGGCAGTTGTTTAGGAGTCAAGTAACAGGGTGATAAAAAGGCACTGGAGGGAAACAAAAGGGGATTTGATGTAACTAATTGATTGTGAATGCAGCCTGAAGCATGCGAATTGGGAGAGACCTTCACAGCCCAGTGGCTAAGTATGCACTTTTTAATCAAGAGGTTAATGTTCTTGTGAGTCCTGTTCTCTTTTGAAAGGGGCTTATTCACTGGAGGAGTTATTGGGAACATGTGTTTATTAGGCTGGGATAGAGAAAGCTTTAACGCTGTGGAAAGAGATCAGCTGTGCTCCTCAACCTCTGCTGGACTGTACAGTTGCATGGACAATACAACAGATAGAGCTGTATGGAGAGGTTGTGCTGTCTTGGTCTAGGTTTTACAGACTGTTGTCTGTGTTGAGATGTACCACTCTGTCGTCATGACTCAGAGCATCTCATTTACCAGGTAATAAGCCATTGGTGTTCGTATACTAGGTCTAGTTTATTATTTTTAATTCTTTTTTTTTTTTTTTTTTGAGGTAGGGTCTTACTCTAGCTCAGGCTGACCTGGAATTCACTATGGAGTCTCAGGGTGTCCTCGAACTCATGGCGATCCTCCTACCTTTGCCTCCCGAGTGCTGGGATTAAAGGCGTGTACCTCCACACCCAGCTGTTGCTTTATTTTTATATTCATTGTCAGCATACTTCAGTTTTCGTCTCAGAGACTTTTTAAATCACCTTTTGAGTTCTCCCTCATGCTTATTTAATAAGTAGAGTGTATAGATGTCTGTCTGTGTTTTATTTAGATTGGCTTAAGGCAACTTATGCCGTCTTTGCTCCTTGAATGAATGTCATTTGCCAGGATAGAGTATTATCATTTGTGCCTTTCAGTTGATGGTTAATATTCATTATCAAAAATAATTGTATCAGAGTGCATGTGTGTGTGTGTGTGTGTGTGTGTGTTGTCTTAACCACACTATAATGTGGAATAAGCACAGTTAGCTACAAGTACCTTTTTAGCATTTGTATTCTAACGACTTCCATTTTCCATAATTAAAAAAAATTCTCCTTATAAGATAAGACTTGTTTCATCAGGTTTCTGACTGAAAACATAGTAAAATAGACTGGGCCACCCTGAGAGTGGGAACAATGTATAAGCTTTGTCATCCACAGGTGCTTCGTTGGTTTTAAGACAACAGAAAGTCTATCCTATAAGTTCACACTGTGAAGGCACGTGTGTGGCCATGTGACTGGCTGGCTGCTTAGGGTGTTCACTCTCCTCTCCTTCTAGGCGGGATACTCATATTTTTTTACGAGTTTAAAATTTTTCTTGCAATAATTGCTGCTTTCATATGCATATGGTGAGCACAGTTTAGCTATTTATTTTTAAGATTAGGGTTTACATTACCTTTGAAGGTAGGGTTTACTTATAGCCAATTGTATGATCAGGACAAAAGAGCGCCTCTCTAAGGCATGTCTTACTCTCCAGACTTATCCAAGTGTAAGAATGAAACCAGTAGATCCACACAGGAAACATTAGATATTGGACTTAATTTGTTTAGTTTTCAGTCCTGCAGAGCTGCCAGCGTTTCCAGCGCCCTCCACCTCCTTCCCTGCTGCTTTCTGCCATTGGCTAGCTGTGTGAGAGCCAGGGGTGAAGAGGACAGCAGAGCCTTCTTGCTGTTTCTTCTCCATCTGTATCTGCTCAAAGACAGCATCCCAGAACATTTCATCTTCTGATATGCCTATTAGGCATGTGCTTGTTATGTCTGCTAACTTCCTGTTCATGTTATAGTCATGTTACAAAAGGACCAATGTTGAAGGTGGGTTATCAGTGTGCCGACACACGCAGCTCTGGTGTTCTGGTGGCTAACTGTTTCGTGGTGTGTTACTCATGGTAGATGTTGGCAGCTCCATCACCAATCATTATTCGTGGTGGTATGTTGTCCCACCTGTTCTGAGGTCTGTTTGTCATGGCCTTCACTCTACTCCCAGGACTAGATACAATGGATGTTCTGTATGCTTTCCTTTGATATGACATGTGGATGGAGGAGAGCAGAAGTTCAGCGAGGTTTTGTTTGGTTATAGTAACTGGTGGACCAGTATTTTTGCCCAAAGGCCATTGAAAGTTCAGAGGCTAAGGCTTCCTCCATCTCTTTGGGGACGTTCTTATTTCTATGGGTTTCAGAACATCTCCTGGAATTAAGGTGAGCCTCTGTGACCTTTACTGTTTTCAGAGATAATAGGATCCAGATGTGGAGTCACCCTGATTAATGCATACAGCTCTTCCTTTGAGTCAGTGAGAGGAAATTGTGCCCTTTGGTCATAGCTGGTGTGTTCACAGAGGTGTGGGGACTTCCACAGGGACCAGCTACGTATGTCTCTCTTAAAGGTTGTGCATTCCCTCCAATCATTCCATCCCATTTTCTCTTACATTTTTCCATTCCTCAAATCCTTCCTCTTTATTGCTGGAGGTTTAGTACCTTGGTTTTGAGATCTCTGCTTTTTTTTTCTTTTTAATCCTAGGTTTCTTTTTAGGCAGAAAAAAGATGAGCTGGACAGAGTGGAAACTTCTGAACCTGTGATACAGTGTGGCGGGTGGAAGGCTTTACTCATCTGTGAGCGTTTCCCTATCTTTTGCCGCGGTTGCTCCCTTATCTCTGTAGCCTGCCTTTATTCATAGGTTTTGGATTTTTAAGCATAATCACTGTATATATTTCATATAATGAAACATGCATATCTGGACATATGGTTTGATACTTTTAATAACAGTGTATAATGTGGAGCCCCATTATCATTTATTTCTTTAGTATGCTCCTTGATAACCTTCTCTGCTAATCCTTCCACCATACAGGCACCCATTGTTATGATATCTACCACTACCAACTAGTTTGCATATAGATAAAGCCATGGAGTATGTGCCTGACTTATTTCTTTGTGCCTGACTTTTTCATTCAGTTCAATATTTTGTTTGTATCAGCTTCTTTATCACTACTAAGTAATATTCACTTTTTCCAGTGTGGCACAATTCATTTATTCTCCTGTTGACAGATATTTGAGTTGCTTCTTTTTAAAACTACTATGAACATTCTTTTGGACATATCTTTTCAATTCCTTTTGAGTAAACATGTGAGAATATTACTGCTAGACAACAGTTGGGTGTATCACTTAGTCTGCTTTGGAAAAGCACATGGGAATACTAGTGGAAAATTTGGGATTTTTCCCCCCACTTTGCTTCCTTGCTGCTTTGGTGTATGCAAGTTGAGCTTTGGGAAGACCACCCCTTTCTAGAATCTTTACTTGTTCTTCATGGGTGTTCATTTCTTGAGGAAGTGGTCTTAAGGTTGTGTATCCTCCTCCACTTATTTGCTAACTATTGTTAGTTTCATGTATTTTTGCCCATTTTTTTAGGTCATGTGAAGGAAAATTCTATGATCTGTTTACTCTTCCTTGGAAGCCCAGTTCACAATAGAGAGACTATCAAAAAAAAATTACTCATCCAAGTCACAGTCCTCTCTCTTGCTGTGCTTTGTATGCACATTTCAAAGCAAACTGATGCTTTAAAAATCAAATTCAGCTTTATCTTGCCATTGTGCCTTAGAACTCCAATATTTCTATTTTGAAGGCCAAATAGGGAATTTTTTTTCCTATAATATAATCCTATTTATACCTCTTAGGATGCTCAGTCCTTGAACATGTTATCCCCATGAACTGGCCTTGAGATCAGTCTAAGGGATGCTCATCTTCGCTAGCAGAATGTAAACACATAGGTCATTCTTCCCAGAGGATTTTTGAGTGATTCTATTGTATACGTGTCTACTTTAAATTAGCATGGCC
Source organism: Jaculus jaculus (assembly GCF_020740685.1). Taxonomy (NCBI): domain Eukaryota; kingdom Metazoa; phylum Chordata; class Mammalia; order Rodentia; family Dipodidae; genus Jaculus; species Jaculus jaculus. The sequence goes on along the minus strand of NC_059102.1, from coordinate 291,931,891 downwards.
TTCTAGGTAGGGGTGCATTGCATGAATGTAGCGACACAATCCTAATCCTGTCTCCTCTTACCAGACACAGTTTGTAAATCTTTGCTCTTTTTGAAGGACATCCTCAGCCAGTGAAAGGCTGCATGTGTATCTCTGGGAATCCTTTACGGATTAACAAAAGGATGTCTGTAAAACATTTTTGAGATGCTGTAAAAGAATGCATTTTGGTTTTATAACATCATGATGATGTTGTTATTTATCAGGCTCCAAGGAGGCCTCTTTTAGTTTCCAATTTGAAGGCCCAGAAATAATTTTCCCTAGCATGAGGTTTTCCATGGAAATGTAGAAACAGTGCTTGGAACATAACATTTACGCAATACATATTCTTCCATGTTCTTTTGTGTGTTCGTTACTTTGTATTTAGCCTGCTTTGCCCCAATAATGTTGGTGATCCCTTTCTTTTGTCGTTTAGTTCTTTGTAGAGGTCTCACAACTTTGTCGTTAAGAAGTAATACTAATTTTGTTTTCGGATGGAAATGCATATAGGCAAAGGGAGGCTGGGCTTTGTATTAAAAATGGTGTCTTGGCTCTCTTTGCCTCATCTTGCATCTTGGCTTTCTTTGACTTCCTTGGAAATTTGTTCCATGGCTTAGCCTAGTTCCAGCAGTATCATCATGCAAACCTTCGCTAGCTGCAAATACCCTCTTAAAAAATGTACTTAACCGCAGATTTCAATCTGCAGATTATTAATGTTAGAACTATGTGAAGAAGGACACATTTCCAGACACAAAGCCAACATGAAGCTTTCACATAAATCAAATATGGCAGAACCAAATTAAAACTATCGAGTTTTCCCCAGTCTCTAGTCTTGGGCCATGGCAATGGTCTCATTTCCCATTTGTGGTTAGCATCATTGTGCCCTGCACTACATGTCACCTCAATGCTGCCTTTGCCAAGGTTGCTCAGGGAGCCGCTTTGCTTCAGGCTTGTTCTAAGCAAAGTGTTCAAGGAAGAGACATGATTTTTTTGACTTGTCTCTAGTAACATGAGATAGCTTTTTAGTAATTTCAATTTGTTTTCCACGTTTTTGTTTTAAGGTAATTTAACAAGTTAAAATTTATTCTTTTAAATATGAAGCTAGAAAACAAATACGAAGTTATGAGTTCAGTATGTGTGTGTGTGTGTGTGTGTGTGTGTGTGTGTGTGTATGGCAAAGTGGGAGACAGAAAACCGTGGGTGTGCTGTGTTATTTGTAGGTTTACTTTTTAAAATACTTTATTCAGGGATGGAGAAATGGCTTAGCACTTAAGGCACGCTTGCCTGCAAAGCCAAAGGCCCTGGTTTGATTCCCCAGGACCCATATAAACCAGATGCACAAGGTGGTGCATGCATCTGGAGTTGATTTACAATGGCTGAAGGATCTAGTACACCCATCCTCTCTCTCTCATATATATATGTAACATACTAAAATATTTCTTTACAAATGGAGGGGCGTGCACACATGCATGCCCATGGGAGGACGCCAGCACCTCTTGTCACTGCACACACTCCGGATGCCTGTGCCACTTTGTGCATCTGGCTTTACATGAGTGCTGGAAAAATTGGCCTACAAGATAGACAAAATAATTTAAGAAGTTTTGGGGTAGTCCTGGGCTTGATGGCAGCGGGGTATGGCCTTGAAGATCTGCCTGAATCCCACCTGGGCTGGATCTTTAGCTATAGGCTGGGAGCACAAGAATCAGAGGCATAAACTACACTTTATTAGAATCTGGAGAGATTTGCAGAAGGGTACCGAGTACCCAGGGTGCCACTGAATGGATGCACAGGAGTGCTGAAATTGCAAAATCCGTTGTCATGTTGTCCAAGAGGTCACAGGAAAGTGTGTTGGTAAGGGAATCACTAGTGTGGGAACAAGGAAGACTAACAGCCCATAAAAATCCTAAATACTTCCATTGTCATTTTCTAGCTTTCCTTGGCAAGTCTGTTCTCTCTGTCATGACCGTCTTCAATTAGCAAGATGCTGGAATAGGCTTTAGTTATGTGTCTCAAAGTGGAAGTAGCAAATGCTGGAGAAGAGAGATGGAAGGAAACCAACATCATTGCACTTCAGTGTGCATTTGCTCTTTATCATATGAGATACTTTTAAGGGCTGGGGAGATTGCTCAGTGGTTGAAGACGCTTGCTTGCAAAGTATGCAGGTCTGGCTTTTTTTTCCCTGTACCCACCTAAAGCCAGATGCACAAAATGGCACATGCATCTAGAGTTAGTTTGTACTAGCAAGGGGCTCTGGTGTGCCTATACACACATACTTTCTCTCAAATAAACAAACAAATAAATAATCCTGTGACATAATTTTAATCATGTGGTTTTACTATCTTATATTACATATTATATATGTATATAATATTTATGTAGATATTTTTTGCCATATTATAGATTATAAGACAAAGCTCAGAGAAGCCAAGTGACTTAATACCAAACAGCAGATAAGTGGTAGCTAGAGTTCAGGTTTAAGTAGCATGTAGGCTTCAATTAGTATGTACTATATCTTTCCTACCTCCCCACATCCAAATATCAATATCCCAAGGTAGCAGGTCTATGTAAACTAGAAACAGGTTTAGCTTGTGCTTTTTGGTTATAGTGCATTAATTAATTAAATTTAATTAATGATGAATTAAGTTTCTTTTAGGCCAACAATTTCAATTGTATGGCATTATGCTTTTTTTATTTATGTTTTTATTTTTTGAGGTAGGGTCTCACTCTAGCCCCGACTGACCTGGAATTCACTATGTAGTCTCAGGGTGGCCTCGAACTCACGGTGATCCTCCTACCTCTGCCTCCCAAGTGCTGGGATAACAGGTGTGCGCCACTACGCTCAGCTCCTCTTATTTTTTTAATGTGAGAAAATGAGAGAGAGAGAAAGAGAACTGGCATGCCAGAGCCTGCAGTCACTGCAGTTGAACCCCAGATGCATGCACCACCTTTTGTGCAAGTGCAACTTTGCATGCTTGCATCACTGTGCATCTGGCTTACGTGGGACCTGGAAAGTTGAACATGAGTCCTTAGGTTTCACAGGGAAGTGCCTTAACCACTAAGCCATCTCCAGCCCTTATTTTTATTTTTGTACGAAACATCAGAGATCATTTCAAGGTGTCTGGCATTTCCCTAATGATAACACAGTAGACAAAAAAGAGAACATATCTTCACCAATGCTTTATTTATGTGACATTATAAATTATTCAGTGCAGGAAGAGGGCTGGGGAGATGGCTCAGTGGTTAAAGGCACTTGCTTGCAAAGCCTGCTGCCCAAGATTAGATTCTTCAGCACTCATGTAAAATAGATGTACAAAGTGGCTCATGAGTCTGGAGTTCATTTGCAAAGGCAAGAGGCCCTGGTGTACACACGCACACACACACACACACACACACACAGCACACACACTTCTTTATCTCCCTTTCTTTCCTGCAAGTAAATAAAAGTTTAAAACTAAATAATTGGAAATCACTTAAAAAATAAACTCATCAATTCAGCACTTCTAGATGCATACATGGAAGGCGTTGCACTTAGCCTTCCCACAGTCACCCTTCTTCAAAATAAAATAAAAATGACTGAAAGAGTAAAAAAAATCCAACATTATAAAATACAACATTGCAGTACACTACAGTTTCTTTTTACTCATGTAGGACACGTAAAACATGAGTAACCAGAAATAACAGATATGATATACTGTTGACAGATAAATGCATGGGTCAGCTTTTAAATCATAGATATTTCTAACCTGCACTTGAAGTTCAGTTGGAGTTTTGCCATGTTGTTTTAATTTGCCTGGGAGCCTAGAAAGGACTTTTGCAGGAAGCCTTTGAAATGTTCATCCCTTAGACACTGGCATTTTCATGAGCTGAAGTTAAGTGTCTCCAGGGACAATGGAATATCACTAAAATATTTCCTGTACTTGCCTGCACTGCACATTGGTATGTCCAAATTTGTGCATCTAGGAAGAAAGGTTTTTTACTTTGTGATGGCATGATGTCTCCAAATGTGAGTCTTCTTTTCAGTGGAGGCATTTTCAAAATTAAATTCAGAAAACAGTCTAAGCAATTTATTTACTAAAGTATTCCGTATATACTTGGAAAAATATCATAGGAATTTATTTGGCTTTTAATATACATGTATGGTTTTTAATATATTTTATTATTATTGCTATGTTGAGGTACTGTCTCACTCTACCCTAGGTTATCCTGGAACTCACTTTGAATCCTCAGGCTGGCCTTGAACTCAGAGATTTCCCACCTCAGCCTCTAGAATGCTGGGATTAAAGTCATGTGCCTCTATGCCTGGCTTGGTTGTTATTATTATTATTATTATTATTTTAAGAGAGAGGGAGAGAAACAGAGAGATAGAGAATTGGCATGCCAGAGCTTCAGCCACTGCAGTTGAACTACAAAGCTTGCGCCACCTAGTGGGCATGTGCAACCTTGCGTTTGCCTCACCTTTGTGTGTCTGGCTAATGTGGGAACTGGAGAGTCAAATATGGGTCATTGGGCTTTGCAGGCAAGTGCCTCCAAGCCATCTGTCCAGCCTGGTTGTTCTTACTTTTTTTCCCAAAATACTTACTTAAGAAAGCAACAGATTCAAAAACTTACTAACTCATGGTCTACTGAGAAATATAAAATAAAGTGTGACAAGCATTTTAGGAAAGAAGTTAAAAACACTAATTACATTTGTCTCCATTAAGATTATCAAAGGCTTAATATTTTTTCCAACTTTAAATTCACAAATAGTGTTTGTCATAGCTTCTTTGTCATTTTTATCTCTAAAGCAATAAAAAGCAGTCAGACACAATGGGCCTTAAGTGCATATTAATGTGTTCCTTGCTTCGGCAGTAGAGTGAATGGATTTTCTGTTGGAAAGGAACAGGGTGGAAGGCAGTGGTTATGAGAAAACAAGGAGCTTATGGGCTTTTGTTTTCTTGGAGGTGGTTAATGGACTGCTTCTTCGGAATCACCAAGACACTGGCCAGTCACTCCAGAGAGGTAAAGTGACAGGGTATTGACATCTCAATATGTCAGGATACATTTTGAAATTACCATGGTCTCTCTGATATAATAAGGAATATATGATTATGTTAATAAGGAAGCATGTCATTCACACTGATCACAGGGTGATTTCCTATGATAGAGATACCACTATCAATTTTATCCGGTTATGCCAGGATTGTGGTCGGGATCTGGGAAGTGAAGGGGACATGGCTGTTTCCTGTACCATGTCTGCGTGGAGTCATTTCTGTGATTGTCATTCATCGTGATTTACATTGTGACAGCTTTCAGTCATCCTGGTACCTTGGCCCTGGCTGCTGTCAGAGGCAATTTTATTTATTCCCTCTTCTCTCTTGTGGGCTCAGGAAAAGAGCTTCCTTGCCAGAGTCCCTTCTGCGTTCTAAAGTTACTGCTTGTTGGTGCTGCTATTATATCTACACTCTTTTCTCTCATCTGTGAGCTCAGCCTGCTCAGCTCAGGAGAAGCTGCCTGAGTCTGAAAACCTTCCGTTCTTGAGCAGTCGTCAGATCCCGTCTAAGTAGAAAGGTATCTGCTCTGGTTCTCCTCTTGAGCCATTCTCCTTCAGCCAGTCTTGTGTGACACTTGCAACCAGTTTTTTCATATTATTTATGAAAGGCATTGATACACACACACACACACACACACACACACACACACACTCCATAAGTCTCCTGTTCTAGGCTCACTTCAAACTAAAAGTAAAATTTTTAGTAAAATTTTATAATTTTAATGACAGTACATGTTAAACCTGCTTGAAATTTCTACCTCCTAACCCGCTTTGCTGTTTTCACAAAATAAAGGTATGGCTCCCCAGGAGTCTCCAGCAGCATACCGTTGCCAGTGCATAGTGATTTTATCAGGCTACGTGTGCTCTCTTTTCTGTGGTCTGTGATGGTACCGCCTGCTCGGTTCTTTCTAAACACCTGTCTTTGGCATCCAATTTTTCACGTCGCTGCTTTATCCTGATAGATGGAGTGTGACTTTGTAATCAGACTTGGTATGAAACTAGCTGTGACCATTACTATCTGTGAGAGGCACCTTGCTGGCACTCTGGGCCCCAGTCTCATGAGACGCTACGGGAAGAATGGAGAGGAAGGGCGTTGTTGTCCTGGGGCCCAGAGCGGTGTGTTTCAATGAGGCCTTGTTGGTTTCTGGGTGGGACAGTTCTTCCCAAGAAAGGGCTCTCCCAGATCTCACAGGATGCTGGCTATCCCTGGCCTCCAGGCATTGACTGTGGTGCACCCCTCACTGTGCCAGTCAAACAGTGCCCTCCACATTCAGCCTCACAAGCTCTCTGAGAGGTGATGCTGCCCTGGGTTCTGAGGTAACTGTAGGTCATGGTTTACCTTTTTCTCTGAAAGCTCTGGGTGACTTAAAAGCAATTTTATCCATTATTGATATTAATTTTTGAGACCCTAGTATGGTACATCAAGTATATAATTATATCCATTAAACTACCACAAAATGTGCATCGCCCACATTTCTCTATGGGTATATTTCCAAACATTTTCTTCTTCACTTGTGGGGCTTTATCATCGTTGCTATGGAACTTCCGTACTGGAAAGGTCAGCTTACACCTGAGCTCCTTGGCCTTGAGGTTTAAGGCATTTATCACATTGCAAGGCCCAGTCTGTTTTAATGTCTGTTTCTGTTAGTCCACAGAAAAGCACACAATATTTTGTTCATGCCAGTTATAGTGCCTGGCACATAGTAAATTGGCACCAAATATTTGCTAGTACGTAAATAAAAACACGGAAGGTCTAGTAAGATGGAGATACATTTTTAGGTAGAAAGCAAACACAAGACATGTATGTTACCTGTCATGTACAGTGTTCTGGGTTACATTAAAATCTTAAAGTGTAGGGGCCATTTCCAAGTTCTTGTCCTGATGATGAGAGCAAATCAACCATCTGTGGCTGAGAAGAATACCTTTACAATAGACTTTCATTTTTTGTTTGTTTGTTTGTTTTCAAGGTAAGGTTTCACTCTTGCCCAGGCTGACCTGGCATTCACTATGTAGTCTCAGGGTGGCCTCAGACTCACACCGATCCTCCTACCTCTGCTTACCAGTGCTGGGATTAAAGGTTGCGCCACCATGCCTGGCTTATAATAAGCTTTTTTATTCAGGTAATTTTAAAACACCCCAGAGCAAGATTGAAAAAAAAAACAAATGAAAATTAGGATCAGGAGAGTTTGTGATTATTAAAAATGATTCAGAAGACTGTATTTAGAGCAGGACTAAAAATTGGGTTCATAACAAGGAGACAGTAGCAATAATAATAATAATAATAATAATCAAAAAGTTCTATCAATACAGAGATTTGATAGATGTTGACAATTTTATTTTTTATAGCTTCTAGACCTAATAGCTTTACTATTGAGGACATTTAAAAAATGAATCTTTATTTTGTTTATTTATTTTTCACATGGGAGGAACATACAGGGCAGGGAAGCAAACCCCGTGTTCCCCTTAATGTTGGTGAGATTATATCTACAAAAACAATAGATCCAGAACCAAGTAACGCAAACCAGCAAACTTGCAAAGGTTTGACCCACTCAGCTGCTCTCTAGACAAGCATCACTCTTTGTGAAGGATTAAGTATTCAAAGTCTGATGCATACTCCTTTCTGATGAGAACCACACTTAATTCAGTGTGCCAGAAAGAAGTTTTGTTGGTGGGATGGGAAGTGGCAGATGATATAACTATTTCCAGGTTAAGTGTATCAGTCCCATCTGTAGGGTTAGTAAATCCTTATTTCAAAACAGCCTTTTCTGCTTGCCAAATTATATTCTCAACATGCTTCTCTATTCTTGTGCGTATGTCTCCATTTCTCCCTTTTGTTGTTGTTGTTGTTGGGTTTTTGACACAGGGTCTTGTTATGTCACTGTGGCTGGCCTGGAACTAGCCACATGGACCAAGATGACCTCAAACTCGCATCGTTCCTCCTGCTGCTGCCTCTCCAGTGCTACAGGATAGGTGCCCATCACCCTGCCCAGCTCTCTCCATCCGTTCACTGTGCTCCAACAAGCAGAGCTGGCACTGCCTTGCCTCTTAGTCCATTGACAAATACATGGTGATGCTTGAGGGCATCTGCAGACCTGCTGCCAATTCGCTGGCCTTGAGTCTTCACTGTGTTGATGCTACTTAGCATCTCATGTGAGTCAGGAGAGGGAGCACTGGTTTCTTTCCCAGAAGTATTACACTTTCAGTGGCCTCTGCTCTGTAGCTGATAGACCACATCATTGGCCAAAGGTCTTTATAGTTTTCTGACGTATAGTCAAGAAAGCTAGAGAAGAGATCTCTGCTTTGGAGCATGCCCATTCATTCAACCTGGATTTTTGTTTAGAATTTTTCTTATCTAATTCTTCAAGACTTTCTTGATTATTTTTTGAATGTGGATATGGTGTGCATACATATATGTGTATATGTGTGCATGTGCGTGAGGAGGCTGGAGTTTGAAAGCGGTTGTCCCCCTTTATCCATCTAGCCCTCTCCCTAGGCTCAGGGATCCCTGATTTGGCTAGTCTAGCGACCCAGCTTGCCCTGGGAGTTCCCCTTCTCAGCCTCCTGAATGTTGGGAGCACAAGTTCATGGCACCATGGCCATCAGACACTTACCTAGGTTCTGAACTCAGGTTCTCACACGTGTGGCAAGTGGTTCTTTCTTCCCACCATTTCTTAATGTTTTATTTGTTGATTTTATTCAGTTTACCTGCCTTCAGATATATTTCTGGTTGTATGCATATCTTCCCTAAAGTAAAAATCCAACCAACCAAACAGAAGATCTGATATATTCAGAGGTTCATGTCATCATCATTGGTCCATATATTCAAGCCAAACAATGTGAATTTTGTCACATAATAAATGCACAGGACAGTCCTAAAGCACTTTGGCAAACTCAGGAAAATTCTGAGCTCGTAGCAGGTGGCTTTTCCTTGCCTTTCCTGCAGGAAATGCTTCATCCATGTACAGGCCAAGGTGAGGTGGAAATGACCAGTATGTAGATGGATTAATTGAAGAAACATGTATCAAATGTTTACTGCCTTTCAAGCAGTGGAGATGATTGATGTGAGAGACAATAAATCACACCCTCAACAAACGCAGCATCTGCAGGAGGGACTAGACCTCTGAACAAATAGCTGTAATAAATATTCAGAGGAATGTCTAGGCAAACAGGAGCAGAGGGTGGAGGGGAATGGTGATGAGGATGATGATTGGTTCACTGGGATTGTGAGCCGCTATTTGATTGGTTCACTGGGCTCCTGAGCAGTTATTTGTGTTTGCATGGAGCACAGAGCATTGAGCAAATGTAGACCTACAATCGTGTTCCCAATTGCAACTTTGTGCTAAGTCATGTAGTACGATAATTAAAAAAAAAATATTTGAGAGAGACGGACAGACAGACAGACAGACAGGTGTGGGGGGCGGGGGGAGAACGCACACCAGGGCCTCTTGCCTCTGCAGATGAACTCCACACACATGTGCCACTTTGTGCATCTGGCTTTACATGGGTACCTGGGAATCAATTCCTGGTCATCAGGTTTCGCAAGGAAGCTATTTTAACTGCTGAACCATCTCTCCAGCAAGATAAAATTTTAATGGCTAGATGCAAATCCTTCAGAACCAGAAGAAAAAGCAACAGACTTTTGTTGGTGGTTTAGTGCTATTTGAGTAGAAAATAGTTTCCTTTGAATGGTCATTTCAAGGGCTGTTTGAAGAAGCGATGTTTGATATTTAAATGTCTTAGCTACAAAGGACTCCATGTCAAGAAATAAACTTGACTCATCCAACCTTAGCATCTTCTTTGAATATTTTTTTTCTTTTCTTTCTTTCTTTTTTTGGCACAGGATCTCATATAGCCCACGCTGGCCTCAAGCATGCTATGTAGTGAGGATAACCTTGAACTCCTGATCCTTCTGCCTCCACCTCTCAAGTACTGGGATCACAGGCATTTGATATCATGCCTGGCTCCATTTTCTTTTTGTTAATAAATATAATAACACCTAAAGATCCATTATATCGATTGGAGAATAGCATTTATGAGGTTTTATTTTTTAGAACCTGATTTATTAGTTTTCTGGTTACTGTGGGGAAAATACAAAAGCCACTTAAGAGAGCCTTTATTTTGGCTCAGAATTCAAGGGCCAAGGAAAACAGGGTGACAGGAATGGGAAGTGGCCGGTCACCTTGCACACACAATCAGGAACCAGAGGCCGACATGTGCTTGTGCTCAGCTAGTTCTCCTCCCCCCACCTTTTTTTTTTTCCCAGTCGGGGACCCTAGCTCTTGAGATGGTGCTGCCCACAGTTAGGGCGGGTCTTCCTACTTCAATTGACCTATTCTAGAAACCCTTTCCCAGACATGCTCAGAGATTTGTCTCATGGGGATTGTAGATCCAATCAAGTTGACCATCCAGATTAGCCATCAGCCCGCTGTCACAGAAATGACAGGAAGGTTACCTCTGGGACTTGTCTGGTTCGCTCACTGTCACTTCGTGATCACACTCAGGCTGGAGCTCGTATTTGTGTGCACTGGCCAGGGCTGCACTGTGCACTCTCACCCGCCAGTCACCACTGAGTCCACAATCACGCCAAACTATATTTCAATTATTAAAAGTAGGCAGCCATTAGCATGGTATTTTGTAACAGCTTTATATATTAATTAGATGCTTTGTGGCTTAGATACTTTGTGTCAATTCTGGGAGAGTTCTGATAGATTTTATAATTTTTCTCATAGTGGTATTGTATTAATTTCCTGTTGGTGCTTTAGGCAAATTGCCACAAATTTGAGATAAAGCAAGTTAGTAGTTCTGATAGTCAAAAATGCAAATATCAAGTGTCTGAATAACATAGCTGCTTTCCTTCTGAAAGGAATCCACTTGCTTGCCTTTTCCAGCTACTAGCGGCATTCCTTGGAACCCGGGACTTTCCGTAGAATGCTCTGATTTCGGCGTCTGTGTCACGTTGCCTTTTCTGACTTGACTGTATTTCTTTCATCAAGTCTCCTGTGATTTCTCTACCATCTGATTAATCCAGGCTCATCTCTACACCTCAGGGTCCTTATTTTTATCACACCTGTGGATTCCCTTTTAGTCCTAAGGTGGCTGTGGTAGTTTGAATGTAAAGTACCCCCATAGTGCCAGGTGTCTGTGATTGAGCTTCACACTCAAACCCTAGCTGGTGGCAATTTGGAATGTGGAGCTTTGCTGGAGGAGGTGTGCTGCTGGGAACCTTGAAGGTTATTAGCCCAACTCCAAGCCTAGTGCTTTGACGACTTATAGCCAGATATGTGACAGGTCCCTGCTCTGCCATACCTTCCCCTGAAACTGCAAACCTGAAATACACCATTTCCTTCCATATGCTACTTTTGTTGTCCTAGCAAGGAGAACGTAACTGTACAGTGACGCCTCTCTAAGTTTTGGGTGTGGGCATCTTTGGGGGCAGTACTGTTTTGCTGATCACAGGTATTTAATAGAGCTATCTGAGTTATTTTAGATATTATTCTAAGTGATGATTAACTATAAAAATGACATCAAATGTTTAGTAGATTCTGAATAGGAGATGGGCTGGCATTTTAAGAATCACCCATGGTTTGGGGGAGTATTTTGGAAATCATATAAACCTCCACGAAGCTTCTAATATATTTTCTTTGTGGACTAAAGAGGCATGGCCTTCTCTTTTCAGCTGGGAAGACCACACTACTGCCTGGAATGAGAGACATGAATAATTGGGTGTCTTGTGAGGATGAAACATATGAAGACCTAAAAGGTTGATTATTGTTCAAAACTATGGGGAGATTTAGCTATTAACTATATTTTACCCATTTATTCTAAATGCCAATGATTTCTTAGTTTAATGGCATTATTTAACCATACTACTGCTATTACTTGAAATTAGTAAAAGTTTTTCCTAAGTAGATAGCTATGGGGAGTGTTTCCATTCACTGCAGTTATCCAACATCTTATTTTTACTTCATAGGTTCTCTTACCATTTTTGTTTCTTCTCTGTGAAAGATAAAATCTTGAAAAATGTTGTTGAAATTCAGAGATGCATTCTTATGAGTTTCAATGCAATCGCATTCTCAGGCCCAAATTGTAGATTTAGCTCAGCGTTATAGAATGCATGTAGGATATTAATTATAAAACCGTGTCATGATAATATTGTCCAAGTGTGACTTTTGTAAGGAAAAGTAAGTAATGCCACTAGATTTAGAGTTGACATTCTTAGATTGGAGGCTTAACTTTTGGAATATTTATTTAACTTTTGAGTTGGTTTTAATTCCACATTAAGAGCCCTGTGTGTTCTGGGAGCAACTTGTTGGCTTTTTGTTGAGGGAATATACGTTCTGTCTGTCTCTGTGTACTTTCTTTCTCTCTCTCTTGCGTCAGGAATAAGTAAGAGGACCTTAATGAGTTATCTGAATGCAGTGCAGTATCAAGTAGAGTTTCAAGATAGAGCACTCATAGTTGAGCTTCTGCAATTTATTTTCCATAATAATTGGCCATTACTTGTCAGAATTTATAGTCCCTTTGATTTACTTAAATCTTTCAGTTGCCAACTCAAATGTTTCAGTTTCCTAGCTGTCCAAGAAATGTACATTTTTATATTATTATTTCTTATAATCACTAAGCCCTAAAAAAATAAATTAAAGAGTCATTTCAAAATCTTCACCCCAAGAGAAACCTTTCTTCCCCAGGGAACTGTATGTTGAGTTGGTTGTAATATAACTCACCAATTTCTGACTGTTGAAATGACCCTGTAGTAACACACAAAATTTGGTGCCCTCATGCCAAGGACGCAACTTAAGTAATCATGCTGAGCATTTTGATGCCAAATTCCACTTTACAACTCCTCATAGGAATGTCCTGAATGTGTGGATCTCTCCTGATAACTTCGAGTTCTCAGAAAAAGTCAGGGTCTGCTTACATTGATAGGTCATGGAGAGAACCATATGCAGCCTATAAAAATAAGAATTTTCTCACCTCTAGTCCTAGCAAACAGCTGGTTGAACAAACAAGGTCTTGAGGCTTCCCCTTTAAACCACAACACTGCTTTCTTCCCGTACTGATTTGAAAAGATATCAGTTTAAAAGTCCAGGGCTGCTTCTGGGTTGCTCACTGTTGTATGCCTAGGCGGAGTTCATTGTAGTGGCTCATTGAGTATTTGCCAATGGAATCATGTCAGTAGTGCTTGTTACAGCTTCCCTTATCACTGGTCTGCGTACTGTTTGAGATGGGAATCTCTCTGTCAACTCTGAGCTGCTGTGAGTGAGCCCCAGCGACTTTCTGATCTCTGCCTCCTATGGACTGGAGTTCCAGACCTGTGTGCCCACTCTCAGCTTTTGCTATGGACTGGAGTTACAGACATGTGTGCCCAAACCCATTATTCTCCGATGAACTTCAGTTACAGATGTGTGTGCCCACACCCAGAATTTCATGAGGGTTCTGAGGAGTCACTTCTGGCCTGCGAAGTTCCCATGCTTAACTGACAGGCACTTTTAACTACTCATCTCCTCAGTCCTATGTTGCTTTCATATTTGTAACTTGTTATTTTTATTTCATTTTTGTTTCTTTGAGGCAGGGTCTCACTCCAGCACAAGCTGACCTGTAACTCACTCTGTAGCTCGAGGTTGGCCTTGATCTCTTGATGATCCTCCTACCTTAGTCTTCTGAGCACTGGGATTAAAAATGTGTGCCATTGGGCTGGAGAGATGGCTTAGCGGTTAAGCACTTGCCTGTGAAGCTAAGGACCGCGGTTCGAGGCTCGGTTCCTCAGGTCCCACATTAGCCAGATGCACAAGGGGGCGCACGCGTCTGGAGTTCGTTTGCAGAGGCTGGAAGCCCTGGCGCGCCCATTCTCTCTCTCCCTCTATCTGTCTTTCTCTCTGTGTCTGTCGCTCTCAAATAAATAAATTAAAAAAAAAATTTAAAAAATATGTGCCATCATGCCCAGCAATTTGTAATTTTTTTTCTTTTTTTCAAGGTAGGGTCTCACTCTGGCCCAGGCTGACCTGGAATTCACTATGTAGTCTCAGGGTGGCCTTGAACTTAGGTGATCCTCCTACCTCTGCCTCCCGAGTGCTGAGTGTATTTTTTTTAAAAATATTTATTTATTCAATTATTAGAAAGAGAGAATATGAATGTGCTAGAACCTCTTATTGCTACAAATGATTTGTATATGTGGCTTTACATTGGTACTGTGGAAATGAGCCCAGGCCAGCAGGCTTTGTAAATAAGTGCCTTTACCTACTGACCCATGTTTTTAGCCCATGATTTTTATTTTTTTCAAATATTTTATTTATTTGAAAGGGAGAGAGAGCGAGAGAGAGAGAATGGGTGTGCTAAGGCTTCTAGCCACTGCAAACTCCAGATTCATGTGCCATCTTGTGCATCTGGCTTACATGGGTCCTGGAGAATTGAACCTGGGTCCTTTGGCTTTGCAGGCAAGCACCTTAACCATTAAGCCATCTCTCTAGCCCAGTTTTAATTAAAAAAAATTATTTAATTATATGATCCCTTCCCACCACCTTCTTTTGTCCTCTTCTCCCATTCCCTCCAGTGAACCTCCACTTTTTCCCTCTTCTATATTGGTATCCTTTTTTCAAAACTTTGCCCTCTTCCCTCATCCATGACAGCCAGTTGGTGTGCACAATATCATTCAGGTCTTTTGCTGATAATGAAGGCCACTTTGGGGTCATAAATATATGACTGCTTTATGTCTAAGACAGTATTCCAAAGCACTCCTACCATGTTTTGGCTTTTACATTCTTTCTGCCACCTCTTCCACTATAGTCCCTAAGCCATTGGAGGGTATAATAAAGATGTTTAATTAAGTGCTGAACAGTTAACTGTCACTTCTTTTCAACACTGATGAGTTTTGAGTCTCCCCAGCGGTCAGAGAAACCTTTCTAACCAAAAGTGAGGGCAGCCCAAATATATATGCATAAACATAAGGGGGTAATTTTGTGGGTAGTCAAACAACAGTGGTAAATGCCACCATAGGGTTTTGTGATCTGCCCTAGCCATAGACTTTTGACTGGGTTTTAGTATCAGGAAGAAATTCCCTCCTGTATGGTGGACCTCAAATCTACTTAGAGAGCAGTTGGTTACTCTCATAACAGTCAAGTCTCTATTGCACCAGTGGGTACATCTTGCCTGCATGGCCAGTTATATAGCTTGTGAGGTCCACTGCTAGATAAGACCACTGATAAGTTTTCTCCTCCCACAGGTGCACAGCACTTTGCAGCATTATGACTGCTCGCTGGCAGGGAAGAGGCTTGTAGCTCAGTTTTCTAGCTTGATTTCTCAGTGTCCTGGAAGTGAAGCATGTGGTCTTACCATCTAGTTCTGGTGAGAAACAAAAACCTTGGCAATAGCCTTTATTTTTGGAACCTCAGGAACTTTGCTGACCAACATGTTACTGGGAGATAACCCAACTCTGGTACTAAAATTTTTCTGTGATGACCTATGGCTTCTAACACAGCATTTATATCATCACAAAGCGCTTCTGCCCGAACTCTTTTTTTATAATATTTTTATTTATTTATTTACGTGACAGAGAAAGAGGGCGAGAGGAAGGGAGGGAGGGAGGGAGGGAGAGAGAGAGAGAGAGAGAGAGAGAGAGAGAGAGAGACAGAGACAGAGACAGAGACAGAGACAAAGAGAGAATGGGTGCACCAGGGCCTCCAGCCACTGCAAACAAACTCCAGATGTGTGTGCCCCTTTGTGCATCTGGCTAACGTGGGTCCTGGAGAATCGAACCTGGGTCCTTTGGCTTTGCAGGCAAGTACATTAACTGCTAAGCCATCTTGCCAGCCTCCAAACTCTTTCTTTTAACATATATTTTTAATTATCTAATAAAGGAGCTGTTTTAAAAAATATTTATTTATTTATTTTATTTGAGAGAGAAAGAGAGAGGAAGAGACACACACATATATAGAGAATGGGTGCGCCAGGGCCTTCAGCTGCTGCAAATGAACTCCAGATGCATGTGCCACCTTGTGCATCTGGCTTATGTGGGTCCTGGGGAATCGAACCTGGGTCCTTTGGCTTCACAGGCAAACACCTTAACTGCCAAGCCATCTCTCCAGCTCAGAAGTAGGTTTTTAAATTACCTCTTTAGCTTTGATTTTACAATTTAAATTTATTTTAACTGTTACATAAACAAAAACCAATATGTAGCACCACTGTAATACTTTGATACATATGTGGATTTTATAGTATTTAGATCAGGATGAACATATTTATGTCTTCACACACTTATCAACTTTACCCCTTGTGGTAAACTTTCTAGTTCCTCCTTTTCTCTATCTTTTGGAATATATAGTACATTATTGTCATGTCCCGCCATTTCTCTGCAACAACACACAAGAACTTGTCATCCCTGATGACAGTTTATATCACTCATCAGCCATTCTTTAACCCTTCCTGTCTACTTCTTTTCCCAGCCTCTGGTAACTACCATTCTACAAAATCAATGAGGTCAACGTTTTAATATTTCACATGTGTATTGAGTGTGAGCTTGTGGTACTTGTCTTTCTGTACTTGGCCTATTTCAGTTAACATAATGATCTCCAATACTGTGCTGTTGTGAATGACAGGATTTCACTCTTCTTGTTACTGAATGGCATTTCATAGTCTGTATGTAGTATGTTTTCTCTACTCACTCATAAGTGGATGGACAGTCTTATAGTCTGCGCCACGTTGCTGGGATGAATATTCAACCAGATACGGTTTATGGGAGGAAGGGATTTATTTTAGCTTACAAATCCAAGGAAAAAATGCCATCAGTGGTGGAAGAAGCTAGTTACTTCCATACATCCAAGCAGATAGAAACACCTGCAGCAAACACAAAATCGCCAGAGCTCATACTGTTCTCTCCACACCTTTGTGCTGTAATGAAGACCCGCCCGCAGTGACACACCCCCTCTAGCAGGAATCTGCCTGCTAGGGGCTGAAGTTGCAAACTGAATTTTTATAAAACACCCACCTCTATGGTGTTATGCATTTACATAACCTCATGCAAACTACCTCACACAGTTAGGGTTCCATTCACTGGCCACTATTAATAGGAATACAGTGATCTTGAAGTGCAGAAATCTCTTGGATGCACTAATTTCATTGCCTTTGGATATATAACCAGCATTTTAATTGCTGTGTTCCATGATAGCTCTATTTCTGCATTTTTTGTGTCTATGATGTGTGTGCATATGTGTGAGTGTGGACATGCAAGTGCTGTGCTGTGTGTGTGGAAGTCAGAGAACAGCCTCAGGGCTCAGTCCTGCCTTCCACCTGGTTTGAGGTAAAATCTTTTCTTGTTTATCACTGAGTTCGCCATGCTAGCTGACCTCTGGGCTTCCATGGGCTCTCCTGTCTCTGCCACCCATCTGGCCATAAGCATGCTGGGATTAAAGACACATGGGGCCATGTCCTGCTTTCAAGTGGGTTCTGGGTGTCCAGACCCAGGTGCTCATGCTTGTGAGGCAAGCAGTTTTTGCACCATGCTGCCTCCCCAGCCCTATTTCTAATTTCTTTTCTTTATTTTTTGTTTATTGTTTTTATTTATTTGAGAGTGGCAGAGAGAGAAAGGGCGGGGGGGGGAGAGAGAGAGAAAGAGAGAGAGAAAATGGGTGCACCAGGGCCTCAAGCCACTGCATAGGAACTCCAGACGCATGCACCCCCTTGTGCATCTGGCTAACGTGGGTCCTGGGGAATCCAGCCTCGAACTGGGGTCCTTAGGCTTCACAGGCAAGTACTTAACTGCTAAGCCATCTCTCTAGCCCATTATTTCTAATTTCTTAAAGGAAACTCCATTTTGCTTTCCTTAGTGACTGTATTAATTTGCACTCACCATCAATAGTGGGCAGCATTCCTGACCAGATGTTACTTTTTGTCTTTTGATAGTAAACATTCTTACTGAAATAAGATATCTCACTGTGCTTTTGTTTGCCTTTCCCTGATGGTTAGTGGTATCAAGTATTTTTATATACTTTGCTATTTGTTTTCTTTGGAAAAATGTTTATTTCAGTTTACTGCCCATTTTTACTGGAACTTTTTATTTTTTGGTGTTGGAGTTCCTACGTATACTGGATATAAACCTGTTACACGAGGTGTGGTTGGCAAGCATTTCTCCCATTCAGTTGGCTGATTATATCCTTTCTGAGCAGAGCCTTTGCAGTCCAACATAATCCCATTTGCCTGTTTTTGCTTTTGCCTTCTGTGTTTCTGGGGTCTTGCCCAAAATATCTTTGTCCATTCCAATGTCCTCAAGCACTTCTCCTGTTTTCTTCTACTAATTTCATAGTTTTTCAGGTCTTCTATTTAACTTTATAATCCACTTAAGTCAGGTTTCATAAGTAGTGTAAGACAGGGCTCTACATCCATTCTTGTACGTGTGTGTAGATATTCAATTTCCTCAGCACGATTTACTGAAGACTATTCTTTCTCCAATGCATGTCCTTAGTGCATTTTAAAAACATCATTTAACTGTAATCATGTGGGTTTTTCAAAGAGACGAAAGTTTCCCAGTCCTTATTTAAATTACATGTAAATCATCCAGTCAGTTGTTTAATCTTTTACATTTTAAGCTTTACTTTCCAACTCTATAAATTTAATTAGGTATACATTATATTTGAGTCCACGGATCATTTTGAAGCTTAGTGATAAACATGTAACCCATAAAAGATGTTTATTAAATGGTAGAAATTATTAGTAGTAATTAGAAATGGGGATGAGGCAATGGCTCAGTTTAAAAAGCATTTGCCATGCTGGTGAGTAAGCCTAAATCTGGATCCCGAGCACCCCTATAAGTACCCGTACATATCCAGGACTGGGGAGGAAGCTACAAAAGATATCTCAGGCTTGCTGGCTAGTCTAGCTCAATTGGTGAGCACTGGATTCAAGGGAAGATCCTGTCTCAAAATAAGGTGGAGAGCAATAGAAGTGAACACCCCAAATAGTCTTCTGGCTGCCATGCATATGTGTGCACACATGCACACCCACATACATACATGCTTCCTCCCCCCATGCACACACATCCTATTCCCGAAAATATTCCAAAAGGAACTGATTGTAAACACATATGTTTAAATTACAAATAAATTAGGTATTTCAGTAGAATTTCCTATGCCTAAAATAATTCTGTTGGCAATAAACCAGCTTACGAACAATTTTAGTATTTATTTTTCTGTTAAAGAGAAAATAAATTCATGCTACAGAAAATAAGTTACATATGAGACATGAGTATCTGACAACATCTCTTCTGCTTTGTTTTTGTGGAAAGTAAAACCTTTTAAATATGAATTTATATGGAAGCTAGAAAATAAACCACTGTTTCTAGTAATATCATTAAAAAGTATTTCCATTCTTCTTGGGTCACTATTTGAACCTTTAAAGGCTTCAAAAAATTGTCCAAGGTCAAATATGAGCTGCTTTGTGTATATTTAAAAACAAAATAGATCCACAGCAACATGAAAACAAGTAAGTCCAGTGTCTCAGCTTCTGGTAGTCTTCTGTCTGTCTCTTTCTTCCTTCCTTTCTTTCTTTCTTTCTTTCTTTCTTTCTTTCTTTCTTTCTTTCTTTCTTTCTTTCTTTCTTTCATTTTTTCCAGTTATACTGAGTAGAACAACCAATTCCTTCCCAGCAGAAAGCCATGTACTGATGTTATGAAAGGTTTTCATTGTTAGGGTTTGGTCAATAATTCAGAATGATTCATGCCAGTGATGAGTGCTGAAACACAGAAAAAAGTGAATTGGCTAGGATATTATCACTTGCGTGCTAAGAAAAATAAATGTTTTAGAAAAATAACAGCCCAAATGACTGGATACATTCTTCTTCTGTTTCTTTCATGAGGTTTCCAACAACTGCAGGTTGTTGCAATGGCCCAGTGCTTTGAGGCTCTAGCTTGATCACATGCTCCTTGACTCAGTAGACATTCAACTTCTGCAGCGTGCTGGGCACTCACTTGGCATTGAGGTGGCTGAAAACAAAAACCAGATGCAATCCCTTCTCTTGACTAACAGTCTTGTGGAGAGAGAAATTGATTAAATAGTCAAATTAAACAGTTGAAAATATAAAATACAACTTTCAGAGTATGAATTAGTTGGGGGAAACAGGCAAGGCTTTTCCAAAAGCAGGGAAGGTTGGACTAAATACTGGGGAGAAACAGGAATGAATCATAGGTAAGGCAGAAGAAAGAACAGTTTAGGCAAAGGACACAAAGAAAACATCCTATGGTGCAAGAATGTTCAAGCCAAGAAGAGAAAATGAATAGCATGGGCCAGACCACATAGGACAGTGCAAGTTGTGCTTGGATTCAACTTGAGAGTCATAGAGAGTGCCTGGGGAGGGCTTAATTGGTTTGTGATATAATCATGTGTATGTCCCAGAAAAATCACTCTGGTTTCCTGTGGAGAGTGGGTTGGAGAGAAGTTCAGAGTCAGTGATGGACACGCGGCTGGGGGTCCTTCCCAAAGGTCCTTCGAGAGATGGGATGGTAGAGCTAGGACCAAGGCTGTGGTTGAGAAGATGGGGAAAACCCTGGAAATATTCAAGAGCTCTGTAGTGCGTAAATAGATAGGACTTGGGGATGGTTCGAATGAGGCCGAGGGTTGGATGAGTAATATTGCCCACATTTTCAGGTTGGGCTAACTGGTAATTTTTGTAGGGGCAAGAGACAGTGGAAGAAAAAAAAAAAGCACACTTTTTTTTTTGCTGTCAAATGAGGTATTTTATTTATTTGCAAGCAGAGATACACACACACACACACACACACACACACACACACACACACACGGAGAGAGAGAGAGAGAGAAGGAACGAAACAAAGAAAGAAAGAAAAAAAGAGTGGCTACGTGCCCACTAGGGCCTCTAGCCATTGCAAACGAACTCCTCTGTGCATCTAGCTTACATGGGTACTAAGGAATCAAGCCCAGATCATTAGACTTTGAAAGCAACACCGTAACTTTAGCCCCTATTTATTGATTTTTAATTAAATTTTATTTATTAAATAGAAACTTTGAAACACAGCATATATTGATGCCATCATTTCCCTCCTCCCTGCGCATACTCCACTGAAGTCCCTCCTTAGTGGGACAAAAGCACAGATTTTTGTTTTGATATGTTGCATTATAGCTGACTGAGTACGTTTCAGCAAAAAGTCTAGACCCCTTGATAGATGGCATTGTGAAATTTGCATTCAATGAGAGATGTCCATTGGTGAGACACCTCTGCAGGGCAGAGTAGTCTACCATTGCAGCGAGTACTAACAGAAGCCATTGGCCAGGGTGAAACCACCAGAGAAAATGCAGCTAAGATGGCCTGGGAAAGAGCCTTAAGGAACGCAGAATCTTTTTTGACCAAGTAAGGAAGAAAGAGCCTACCACAGAAACTCAGACATAAAGATAAGAGAGAATGGAGAAAGCTAGGACGACGTATCACCAAAGAAAGAGAATGCATCAGGCATGAGAGGGAATGCCAAGTACTCTTGAAGGATCATGCAGGATGGAGACCGAAGTATATTTATTTGGTTTAATGTCATGAAGGTCACTGTTAACTTGCCTTCTGAGCTATTTTGGAGAGGCGTTGGGACAAAATTCAGATTTGAGTAAAGTTAAGACTTTAATGGAGATGAAGAGGTGGTGAGCATTAAGTACATATTTTGATAAATTTGTATAGAGAAGGAAGAAGATGGGATGACAGTAGAGGAGAATCAGGAATGTAGAGAAATGTTTTGTTTTCATGTTTTAAGTTTCAGAAACTTGACTTAAAGCTATTAAAGTAGAGTAGATGTATACAGCACAGAGATTGCATATCCCAGAGGGTAAGGCTCAGACTTTCATGTTTGGAACTGATTTTTTTCCCCTTTTGGTTTTGAGATTCTGATTGCTCATTTGCAACTACCCCTAAGACAGGGAATGTTAAGATTCTCCATGAACTTCTTGGCTCCCCTCCAAAGTAATACTTACAAGACAGTCTTCTTTATTAGATGTCACCAATAAAATTAAAGAACCAAAAACAAAAAGAGAAATGATTTGGAGAAATAATATGTAAGATAAAAAGAGAAAAATAAAATAAGGAGATGTACTTCTAATTTTATCTTCTATAAACACCTTAAATATAGCCATTTTGACATTTAAAAATGGTTTTATTTATTTATTTATTACAGAAAGGCAGAGAGTGAGACAGAGAAAGAGGGAGAGAATGGGTGAACCAGGGCCCCTTGCCATGGCAAACAAACTCCAGACACATGCCACACCTTGTGCATCTAGCTTTACATGAGTACTTGGGAATTGAACTTGGGCCATCAGGCTTTGCACACAAGCACCTTTAACTGCTGATCTGTCTCTCCAGCCCCATTTTGGCATTTTTATAACCGTGGTTTCCTTGTAAACACTGACCATTAGTAGTCTAAGTATATAAAAGTGAACATGAATATTTGTCTGTGATGTTCAGGCAGCATCTGGCCATTTAAGCTCAAAGATGCATTATGTTTTTTACAATAACAATTTTCCCCCTGGTCAGTTTTACCATCCAGCAGGATTTGTGGTGGGTGAAAAGGGATTTGAAATGCAAATCTATAATGAACAATGCTTTTCCAACATTAAAACAATAAAAAAAAAGAAAAAGGTTAAGGAAGAAAAGGCACTTTTGAGAAGATAGTATCTGCTCAGAAATCAGAGTGGGATTAAGCAGAATTCTAGTTGGTTTTAAATCTGATTACACTACTTAAGTTACTTCTTTTCAATATTGAATTTTCTCTTTGATTTCTGTTAAAACCTTACTGTCTCCTAACAAACCATGTAAACTTAAGCAACTCAGTATTTCAGTTTTATCACTTATAAAACAAAGGAATTGAGAGAGATTACATTCAAGTTCCCTTTCCAATTCAGAATTCCAGGATTCACCAAACTTTGCTCGTTGTTTGTTGGGTGTTACTCATTGGCCACAGCCGAAGAACAAGTCTTCCTGGTTAACAAAAATAGTTTGTCTTTTTTTCCTGAAATATCCTGTGTAGAGCCCTGCATGTGTGAGCTGGTATAGAAAAGAAAGAATTTGTGTTTTTTTTTTTAAGTAAATAATTTTTCTATGAGATTTTTTAAAATTTTATTTATTTATTTATTTGAGAGCGACAGACACAGAGAGAAAGACAGATACAGGGAGAGAGAGAGAATGGGCGTGCCAGGGCTTCCAGCCTCTGCAAATGAACTCCAGACGCGTGCGCCCCCTTGTGCATCTGGCTAACATGGGACCCGGGGAACTCAGCCTCGAACCAGGGTCCTTAGGCTTCACAGGCAAGCGCTTAACCGCTAAGCCATCTCTCCAGCCCGAATTTGTCTTTTAATTACCTCTGTGTGTCTATGGTGCATGTGTAGTGTATGATGTGCATTATGTGCCTGGGGGGGGGGTGTGTTTCATGGCATGCATGTGTGGTCAGAGGACAACTTCAGGTGTTGTTTTCACCCTTCGTCTTGGTTAGGCAGGTCTGCTGTTATTCACTGCTGTGATGTACATCAGGCTACCCAGTAGGCCAGGTTCTGGAATCATCCTGTCTCTGCCTCCTATCTCTGAAGGAGGGCTGGGATCGCAGATGCTCATGAGCGTGCCTGGCTGCGCATGGGCTCTGGGGTCCAGAGTCGGGTCCTCAGGCCTGCACAGCAAGTGCTTAACCCCCGGGTCTTCTTCCCAAGAATTTTTACTCACCTCTCTTCACACCTCTCAGGTTAACTCATCAAAAAGTTTGTATGCTAGTGTTTGGTTTTGTTTTATTTTTCAGTGAAAGTTAAAGAAATGGCTAATGAGTACATTCCATATAGTCTGTGCTTTCAAAGTTCTTTTGAGGGCTGGAGAGATGGCTTAGCGGTTAAGCGCTTGCCTGTGAGGCCTAAGGACCCCGGTTCGAGGCTCGTTTCCCCAGGTCCCACGTTAGCCAGATGCACAGGGGGCGCATGCGTCTGGAGTTCGTTTGCAGAGGCTGGAAGCCCTGGCGCGCCCATTCTCTCTCTCTCCCTCTATCTGTCTTTCTCTCTGTGTCTGTTGCTCTCAAATAAATAAATAAAAAATGAACAAAAAAAATTAAAAAAAAAAAGTTCTTTTGAAGTTTTTTTGTTTTGAAACCAGAGTATAAATGTTGTAATTCCAAACTAAGTAAACCCAATAATTACCTGTATGTAGAGCACCACAAAAATAATACAAAAAACCTTTAAGTTTTGTGTATCTGCCTTTTTATGACTGTAGCCATCATGAATCTGGTATTCCCTGACTTGTAGGTCAGTGACAGTAAGCATTCCTTAAGCTCAGATGTCTAGATCTGTTTCTTTTATGTATCTGGGAGTGCTGCGCTGGCTGAAGCAAAGAGAGCCAGTTTTACTGCAAATGCACAGAGTAACTTTAGCTTTTCTTGCAAGATCTTAGAGGGATCACAGAATCTCATGAATCACAGATCTTGTGAATAGTTGCGATTCTTCTAGATTTAGAAGACACAGTATTAAGGCTTTCCATTCAAATCTTTTGTGCATTCTAGCATGCATTCTTTTAGCATCAAGCAGACATTTTACCCTTTGTTCCACAGATTATTTCACTATATGTCTGCGCTTTTCAGATTTCGGACATTCTTGACTATGTCCTTTGCTGTATTTCTGTGGAAACTCTTATTTATGTCTTAATTGTTTCCTGTCATGGCCAGCAATTCCTCTTTTATAGCATTCTAAAAATCTCTGCTGTTTAAACTTTGGAGAGGCTCAGAACGTTATGGTGAGACCATGGGTTCCTGCTGTTGCAAAATAATGTGCCTTGTCTTAAAATCTATTGACTTAGTGTATATGATTTTGAGAAACTGTGCTATTTCCTTATTGATAATGTTGTAATTGGATAAGATTGGTGTTAAGAAACAATTGAATAGCTGCCAGATTCTATTAGAAAATGCATCTTGTGGCAGATTTTCCTTAAGTTATGATGATGGCCTTTCTCTTAATGTTTATGCACATGACTAGCCACCTGTGAGAAGCATGTGAGATATAATTGCATAGTTAGAGTCAAATCAATCTTTTGAATTATCTTTCCAAAATATTTTTGTATTGATAATCCAACTCCTAGATTTGCTTACAAAGTAGGTAAGTGGCAGTTTTGCACCCCAGTTCCATAATTACCTAACGTAGAGGCTCAGAGGTTCAAGCATTTTCTCTCTGGAAATCACAATTTTGTGGTTACAAAATAACCTCTAGGTAGAAAAGACTATTGTTTTTGGTGTGTTCATGAAATGAAAGTAACTGTCAGATGAAATTTGGCTGTCACTTCTGAGTTTCATGGGAATTATTGTTGAAGTTTTGTCATACCTTATTGTTACTAATGGTTAATGAAGAAACTTGCAGTATTCTGTATTCTTCAAAAACAATCTTGAAGCAAAGTTATTTTTATGAAACAAGCAGTTTAAGGTTATGTTCTTTTGTGAATTTATCGTGGGAAAGCAGATTGTGGCTGTAGCACTGACTTCCCTTCTCTCCTGTGCCACTGTCTGTGTGTTTGCCACACACCTGGCCCTGAGCTCTGGGGCACAAGTAGTTGCGAAGGTAGCGAGGGGCGCACAGCACGCCAGTCCTGTGTCCTGACGAAAGTCTTTAGAGCCAGCATCTGACCTGATGCAGGGGCAGGCCACGCAAGCACTCTAGTCGGTCCCATCTGGGGCTGCATTTGTAGATGAGGCATGGCTGAGCTTCCATTAAAAGCAGGTCAAGCAAAGAGGAGCCATCATTTTCATTTCTGGGGAAATGGTTTTCATTATAGAAGATAGCCTCGCTGGTGATGGTAGAGTGAATGTAAGCATGAACAAACTTGGACACACCAGTGACAATAGTAGTAAGTAGCTTTAAGAGATTGCATCATGCCGTTGCTCACACTTCCGTGTTTTCATTCCTTAACTCCATTAAATGCACAATCATTCTATAAAGTAGTTCTATATTACCTTTATTTTATAAATAAGAAACTGTTACTAAGAAGGTCAATGCCTGAACACCTGAAGAAAAAGAAATGGCCATGAATATAACCCCAGAGTCCGCACTGTAGGCAGTAAGTTCTGCTGCCTCTCATCCAGAGCGCTTGTCTCAGCTTCACACAGGTCTAACAGAAAGAGCTGCATCTAACTGCACCGTTAGTTACAAGTGGCTTACAAAGGGATTTGTTTTTGAGAGCCCTTTACTTCTGTATTTGAATGCTACATGTAACACACTACCTTGATTTGTGTTGATATTATGAGTACAAATGTAAAGTGCCACCTCGTTTTGATTATGCTTGACGTATTTAATGTGGCTACTTGTAGGTAATGTATGGAGAAGATTGAATGAATTAGTCTTGCTTTGAAGACCATCCCATTCTCCTTTCTTATCTTTTAAATATGTTTCTTCTAAAAATATTTGAGTATATTTATTTGCGTGTATCATGTGCATGGGTATACCAGGGTATCTTGCTTCTAAAAGTGAATGCAGTGTTCAGTTTTGCATGGGAGGCTGGGGAATTGAACCCGAGCCTGGGGTGGCAGGCTTTGCAAACACTCACCTTTAACCATTGAGACATACCCTTAGCCCCTAAATAGGTTTCTTTACCTTTCCGCAGTGAATGAATTGGAACTTTACTCAGCAATTGAAAGTTCTCAAATTTATATTTCTGACTTTGAAATAACTTTGAAATATGATTGCCACAGTATTAGCATAAGAGTGAATTCTTAAGGTTTGAACTCCTTACTGATTGAAGATTGCAAAACAAGTAAATCAGGTTTTCTGTCAAAGTCCTAAGAACATTCCAAAAATCTTGAAGGATACAATAACTTCTAACATTTCAGTATGAGTTATTTCCTCTTGTTTACAAGAATCTTGCAAAATAAAGAGTCATGTTTTAGTTCCAAAGTATGCATATTTAGATTTTTCTATGCTGTTTCGGTTGCTCTCAATAACTGCAATGTTTTGACTCATTTTCCAGGTACTATGTTCTTCACTGTTTAATTATTAGTTTCTTAGAACAGGCAGGATAAATCTGATTGTGTAAGTAGAGTTAGTGACTCACTTGTACTCATGAACACACACAGACACACACGCACACACACACGTGCAGGTTGCTTGTCTACACTCACACAGATGTCTATGGGTCTGAACATATGCATATGCTTTTGTGTTCATATTCACACGTATTTGCAAGACGGACTAGTTCTGGCCCCAGAGCTTCCTTTGGACAATTTTGTTTTGCTGTCAAATTCCTATAAATTCACCTTTTGACATTATTGATAGTTTGTGAGAATGAACTGTGCATTCCTCTTTTTCCTTTTAAATCTTTGTGTGGTTGTGTATGTGCGTGCATGTTTGTGTGTGTGAGCGCAGGCGCATGAGCCACAGGGCACATGTGGAGGTCAGAAGACAACTCTGGGAGTTGGTCCTCATTTTCCACCTTGTTTTGAGACAGGATCTCCTGTTCCCCGTGGGGTAGGCCAGGACAACTGGGCCAAGAACTTCCAGAGGTTCTTCTCTCTTCATCTCCCATCTTGCCATAGGAGTGCTGGGGTTACGGGTGTCTTCTATGATGCATCCAGCTGTTCTGCTGTTAGTTAGCCTTGTGCAGCAAACCCTTTGCTCCCTGAAACGTCTTCCCAGCTTTTGCATTTCTTTTTGTAGCATCATCTCCTTCATATTTGTGAATTTTATATCTCCACATTGCACCATTTTTACAAGAATTCTTTTATGACAAGAACTCTTTCTTTCTTGCAGTCTGTGAGATTAGAGTTAACAAATTAAGTGCCATGACTTTGTTAATTTCCTACAAAGTAAATATTTTGGAAACATGTTCAGTAAAGCAAGTGAAAAATAGCCTTTAGAAACATTTAAGTCGTAGAACTCTCTCTGATCTGATTTTTGGGTGTAGAGAGAGCTCTGCTTTGTATTAGAATTTTCAAAGAAGTATAAAAATACTTAATTAAAGAATCAGCTAAAGCCCATCAAATGATTTTGAGCTGTCTTCATTATTTGCCATTATTGTTTTGGACTGTTATAATTTTGAATGGGCTTCAGTGCTTCCCACAGAGTTTTCTTTTCATGTAAATAAATTTACAGCTGTGGTTCATATTATATTTTAATCTTTGTTACTTGATAAACTCTGAAATAAGGGAACCCTTCAAAGCATATCATATGTTCTGTCCTCCCCAGGCATCTGAATGATATGAGAGGTTAGCTATTTCGTTTTCTTGGCAGATCAATATTTCTTCCTTTGACTGTTAATGATGTGATGGCATCCAGCATAGATCTTTGGGCAACTCTCACAAGAGTCAGAAGAATTCAGAAGGGAAATAGCAACAGGCAGTACGTAATGGATCAGCTCTTTGGAATGGAGAGCTATTAATTTATACCAGACCACTTGTTCAAGGTTACTTTACCCACCCTCCTCTGTGATCCAGAGCCAAAAGATCCTAATGGGTAATTACCTTTGGTCAAATTATGTCTTGACTTACCTTATAGTAGTATGTAGTGCAGCTTTTTTGTCCCACAGGATGTATAAGCACTTTACTAACATCTCTTTCATTCTTAACATATGTTCAAGTGTGAGCTAGAGGCCAAATATTTTCCTGCATCATAGTAAAGCCCCATTTTACAGACAGGGCTGGAGACTAAGGCGATTTTCTGGAAAACAGTGTATATATTTAATTTTGAAAGACTCTTAATAGGATTTGTTGGTAGGAATCTTTAAAATACCCATGATTAATAAAATATATTCTCTATTTCATGAATAGCAAATGCACACATACATTTGATTACATGTATATTATTACAGCAATGAATTTCTGTGATTTATATCTAAAAACATTTTACATATATACTTTCTGAGTTTTTCCCATGCAACTTGTATTCCTTGGAATGAAGAAGACAGGTTGAAAATGCTAGTAAGAAGGTTTTTCTTACTTCTTTCTACTGTTGGCATTTCTGAATGTCATAGTGGATAGAATCTTAGCATACTTCTGGATTCATGAATGGTAGGATCAGCCACGGTTGAACTACTTACTCTGAAAGCATTTAGGCCCATCTACACTCCCTAGGTTTAGTAAATTACTACTCACCACTGAAGCTTCAGTACTTTGTGAGTTAATTCCACACCTATTACTATCCATCAGGAACTTTAAGCTTGTTCTTGCAGAAGTTAGGTCATAATTATGGCATTTCCCCCCTTTAGTATTCTGGGGCTCCTTTAGCTTGATTTATTGTTGGTCTTCTGCAGCAAGAAGATGAACAGCGAGGAGATAAAACCTTGACCAGGTGAGCTCACCAGGGGTGATCAGTAATTACAAGTGCTTGACACTGGTTCTATGCTATCAACCAAAGAAAAGGGTCAAACTTACTTTAGTCTTCATCACATAATTAAACAGAATGAAGAGGAGGCATTCTAGAGTTACATTGTTCAACGTGGACACTTTTCTCCATCAGTTTCCTCTGTGTATTGCCAAAGGACAACTGTGTCATATCATAATGAAATTTAGATTTTTCCTTAGTGATTGAGATAATTTTATTATTTATCTGTCTGTTTGTTTGAGACAGTTAAGCAGTTAACGTCAAGATACTTTTGCATTTTGTAAATTCTATAAAAATGTATCCAAACTGTTGCATATGGTAAAATAGACTATTGTATTGTAACTAGTTTATACGCAGCTCAAGACTGATGATCTTTAAATAAATAGCAACTGTGAGTGTATATCCAAAACACATGAGAAGATAATGAATTATTCTCCACATTATTAAAATTTATAAAGCATATGGAAAAGAAATTTAAAAATATAACAAAGGTATATTGATCAGAAATATTAAATATATAAGTTCATTAACAATAAACTGGTAAATTCCATTTCTCAAAGTTCTGGATGGTGGTTGTATGATAAAATATTCATATATTTCAACATGGTTTGCTTATGGAAAACATTTGGCAACTGTGTTAGCAAAGAGCAGTGTCAAAAATCTAAACATTTTCTCCACAACATCTGCATTTGCTTATTAAAAAACAAACCTATCCCACACCCCAATCTCTCAAACAAGTTAAGTTTGTCACGGGATGTTTTTCAATTGTCGTGAAATTGAATCGCAAAGTTTTGTATATATAAATATACTCTATTTGTTTTTCATTTCCACATGTCCAGATATCTAGGACTTTAGATGGGAGTGGTTTTAATGAAATTAAAAATTAGCATTAGGGCTGGAGAGAGGGCTCAGCAGTTAAGGTGCTTGCCTGAAAGGCTACAGATCTGGGTTCAGTTTCCTAGTAGTCATTTAAAGTCAGATGCACAAGGTGGTACATGCATCTGGAGTTTGTTTGCAGTGGCTGGAAGCCTTGGCATGCCCATTTGTTTTCTATCTCTCAAGTAAATAAATAAAATACAAAAAGTAACTTAAAAAAAACTCCATTTTATTTTTATTTATTTATTTGAAAGAGAGAGAGAGAGAGAGAGGGAGGGAGAGAGGGAGGAAGAGGATGGGCATGCCAGGGCCTCCAGCCACTGCAAACGAACTCCAGATTTGTGTGCCCCATTGTGCATCTGGCATGTTTACATGGGTCATTGAACCTGGGTCCTTTGGCTTTGTAAGCAAGTGCTTTAACCACTAAGCCATCTCTCCAGCTCCCCAAAGTAACTATAAAACATTGCTGTAGGGTCTTCATCTGAAAAAGACTGTTAGAGGATTTGGACAGCTTCGCCAAGAAGCATGTGTCCTCTGTCCTCCTGAGGTGTTCCCCACCGGAAATGAGTACGCTGGTTGAGGGCATAACAAATGCCATTTTCCACATCTCCTTCTACTTGTTATGGGGACATGGACATGTGTTTTTGATAGAGGCTTTTGAACAAGTGTTCGTATAACCTATATTTCTCATGGTTCTGATTTTAAAGCTGAAAACTGGCTAGAAAATAGGAAATGACAATGTTGTCTCTTTCACTCTAAAAGAAGATATCAGGACAGATATACATGTGCCTTTGCTGGATTGTTTTAACAAAAAGGATAAACAAAAATGTTGAACACTATTAGCTAACCTAACTATGGCACCTTCTTCCTTTCGTGTGTGTGTGTGTGTGTGTGTGTGTGTGTGTGTGTGTGTGTGTGATATGTGTGCATATGTAGGTGCCCATGTAGTGGCCAGAGCAGAATATTGGGGGTTCCGCTTGCTCCATCACTCTCTTCCTCCTGTTCTTATTTGAGCCAGGGTCTCGTACTGATCCCAGAGCTTGCTGCCTTTTCATGAGATCCAGCGATTCTTGGATCTCTGCTCTTCTAAGGGATTGGGACTAATAGATATGTATGGCCATACCCAGATTTTTATGTGAGTTCTGGGATTTGAATTCTCTTTTTGGTCACCTCTGGCCTTCATGATTGCATAGGAAGTGCTCTTAAACACTTTGCAATCTCTATAACCTGTACTTCCTTTCTTGACATGACTTTTGAGCATTTTATTTCAGTATTCATGAAGTGTTTTGCAATTAATAACTTTCTTGGGCCTTTCCTTGAAAACTGTGATGTTATTAAAAGATCAGAGACAGGCATTGGTGATGTTTATAAAGGCCATACCTTTTCAGTTTAAGGCAACCACTGTCAATGAGAGCCTCTTAGTACTTAATAGATAGTAATCAAGTCAGTCAATCAGTGGCTGCATGTAGTTGTGGCAAGCAGTCAATTAAAAAAAAAAACAACACTTTCAGGCTGGAGAGATGGCATAGCAGTTAAGGTGCTTGCCTGCAAAGTGAAGGACTCAGGTTTGATTTCCAAGTACCCATGTAAGCCAGATGCACAGGGTGGCACATGCATGTGGAGTTCATCTTCAGTGGCTAGAGGCCCTGGAACACCAATTCTCTCTCTCTCTCTCTCTCTCTCTAGCTGCCTCTTTATCTTTCTCTCTCCAATAAATAAATAATTTTTTTAAACCCCACATCTACTTAATAGTACATTTCTTTTGTGTTTCTTTTATATGCTTCTTTTGTGGTGCAAGGTGTTTGGTAATGAAAAGAAACAGATTGTTGCTATATTGGCGAGGCTGCTTGATTTCTTCTCAATGAGCATCTTTTTACTACAGCATTGATTATGGGATTTGATGTGTTTTGAAAAAAATTAACACAAACAAACACCCTCATACTCAAATCAGTAAAACAGGTGGAGTCATCTTGGAAACTAAGTAACTTGGAAGAAATGAATATTATTTTGGCTTATTGGAACTATTTCATTAACAAAAAAGTGACTTGTGAACAACTCTAAGAAAAACTAAAGTGATTTCTTGTTTGAAATGTCTCTTTCCTTGTTGCATCCTCTGATCATGTTCTGGTTACATGACATGGTATTTGAGATCTTAATGTAAAAATTATCAGTATAATCTATTTTACATTTATAAAGCCATTACTAAGAACTTTCTTTGGAGTGCTGGGCTTCCACTCAGGGCCTCACACTTGCAACATCTGTACCACTAAAGTACAGCAGTAGTTCCTTATTTTGTGTGCTTTTAGAGATAACTATTTGGACTTATATTAGGCTTTTGAAAAAAAATGCTGTATTTGTATGTAAAGTTGGAATAATTGAACAATTTACCAAATAATTGATGGATAAACTACATGGAACACGACTGTGGCAATTAAGTTGTCCACAGAATTGCTTCTTTGTTTGTAATCATCCCCACATACTGGCATTTTCTTGGAATATGGGTACATATACACACAAACCCACTTGCACATATTCTCTTAATTAGCACACATCATGACCAATAAGGTGGAAATAAGATCTAATTCCTCATTTTTTAACATAAGAAAATATACATCAAGTTTCCAAGTTTACACAAGTGTCATTTCACAGAACTGTTACACGTTTCCCCATAAGTATCCCTGAGTGTAGTGTAATTTTCAAATGCTTTCCTCATGAGTGCATTTCCTGATGACTTCTTCAGTGCATCTGATTGAAGTTTACAGTGACCTGAGTAGGCACGTGTCCAACTTGTTTTTCCATCACTGCACTACAAACAGCATAGCTGCCTTGTCAGTTCTGTTCTCCAAAGCTTGACCTGGAACTGGTGCTCCAATGATACTTGTAAAATCATCAGTGCAGAGGTCACTGCTTACCTATATGATTTTGTTTCATTTATTTATGGGATGGGGTAAAGTCATTGCTGATGTTTTATTTGATGACTTAGTTAAGATGTGAAAATATAAGCTAGTTTCACAGCCATTATGGAAACCTCTATGTATGCTAACAAAAAAAATTAAATTAAATTTGAAAAAGCAAAACTATAGTTTATAAATTCTTTTCTTGAAAGAAAAACTAGCTCATAAACAGAGTGACTTGCATTTAATTTTATCTTAGGACATTTTTTAAAGAAAATCAAGTGTTAATTGCTTTTGTAAAGTATACTGTTGTAAGTGGTATTTGAATAAACACATTTTTAAAGACAAGGTAGCATATGAAAGGTTTATAACATGGATTTGGAAGTACCAGCAGGTGGCACTGTATTCCAATGCTGAGTAACAAATGGACACTTCTAGAAGGTTGACTCATGATAAAACTGAAATTCTATCAAAAATTTTACAAGAAAATTTATATTTCATGATATAACGTACATATATTAAATTATTTATGAAATTATATCAATAATTTGACATTTAATGTGGCTTTTCTGCTTTAGCATTTTTTTATTTTTAAGATTTGAGCCTTGGATTTGCTACCATGTATATAGTTAAAAATTAATAGATTAAATTTTATTTTCCTTGAAAGTATACTAACAAAATACATCAGGACATTACTGTAAACAAGGATTATGCTTCTCTTGGAGAAAAAGTAGGTAAGTAGTGGATGCCCAGCATATGAATTTTACTCAGAAAACTGTAGGGAGGGCTTAGATTGTGTTAGTTCATGAGAGCATGCTTGCCTTATATTTCATGCCTGCATTCATTGCATCTTGTTCTTCATTTCCTAAAGCATAGTTCATTTTGCTCTTAGTGATAAAGTGGAATTCTAAAAGGTTAAAATAAAGTTGTGTCAATTACTTAGAAATTTATGATATTCTTTCCTTTAAATTTATTTTTATTTATTTGAGAATGGCCGACAGAGAAAGAAAGAGGCAGAGGGAGAGAGAGAATGGGCACGCCAGGGCCTCCAGCCACTGCAGACGAACTCCAGATGCGTGCACCCCCTTGTGCATCTGGCTTACGTGGGTACTGGGGAATTGAGCCTGGAACTAGGGTCCTTAGGCTTCACAGGCAAGCACTTAACCATTAAGCCATCTCTCCAGCCCAGAAATTTATGATATTCTTATTTTCTTTTTATTAATGTGATTTTAAGTCTCTATGATCAGATGGAATTATTATAAATCTATACTATATTTATCATCCATGTTGCCTAGAAATGCACTTATATTGAATAGGAATTTTTTTTTAAATTTTTTATTTATTTATTTGAGAGCGACAGACACAGAGAGAAAGACAGATAGAGGGAGAGAGAGAGAGAGAATGGGCGCGCCAGGGCTTCCAGCCTCTGCAAACGAACTCCAGACGCGTGCGCCCCCTTGTGCATCTGGCTAACGTGGGACCTGGGGAACTGAGCCTCAAACCGGGGTCCTTAGGCTTCACAGGCAAGCGCTTAACCGCTAAGCCATCTCTCCAGACCAGAAATTTATGATATTCTTATTTTCTTTTTATTAATGTGATTTTAAGTCTCTATGATCAGATGGAATTATTATAAATCTATACTATATTTATCATCCATGTTGCCTAGAAATGCACTTATATTGAATAGGAATTTTTATAGCTCTTTTTCATTATGTCTAATATTTGCTATGGACAAAATACCGCTAGTTAGTTGTAAAAGCATCAAACCAAAAGTCTAAGTGTGTGTGTGTGTGTGTGTGTGTGTGTGTACATATGTATATTCATGTCTGTGCATGGGTGTAGAGACCAGAGTACAACCTCAGGTGTCTATCAGCAAGACCATTCATGTCTTTTGAGACAGGGTCTATCACTGGCCTGGAGCTCATGAATTAGGCTAGCCTGCGATTTATTCGCCTGTCTTTTTCTGCCCAGGGCTGGGTGTACAGGTGTGTGCCACCACGCCTTTATTGTCATGGTATTAGAAATTAAACTCAGGTCCTTATGCTTGTGAGTTTGGCACTTTTATGGGCTCAGCTCACTCCCCCGCCTGAGATGTAGGGCTTCTTTTCAGTAGTTCAACTTTGTCTAGCTACATAACTAGAAATCATAGTGTGCTCAACAAGAAATGACAATTATAGGAAAACATTTAAGTTTTCTCTAATTTTGAAAATGCATGTATACCCATCTATGAAAGCCAGTGCTGTAAGTTGAATCTTAAGTGTGCCCTAAAGGTTCATAAGCTAGAGGCTTGATTGCCCAGATTAGAACTGCTCTGGAATGCATGGTCTTAAGAAACCGAGCCTAGTGAAAGATCGTTGGATCATGGCATTGTGTCCTTGCATGGGATTATAGAATCCCACCTTATACCTTTGTCTTTTTTCTGCTTCCTGGCCATAAAGTGAGCACTTTTGCTCTTCCACTTGCTTCTTCCTTGAATGTGCTCCCTTGTCACAGGTACAAAGTTGCAGGGCCAATCAGTCCTGTACTGTCCTTTTGTCTTTCTAAGCTGATATAGTCAGGTTTGGGCTATAGTTAGGGGAACTGACTCTGTACAGCAGACACCACTCTTACTACTTTCACAGGCTGCCTGTGCTCACAACTCAGCTGCTGGTGGCTTGCAGATGGTTGGCATTCCTTGCTAAAATAGTTGCTATTTTATACTGCTGAACATAACGTTTATTTGTTCTTAACATGTAAAACATTACTGTACACAGAGAGCCTTGGTGATAATGCATGATTGTGGGATGCATTACTAAGCTGGTCTGAAAGGAGGCCGAAAGGCCCAGAGGATGAGTACGTATGAGAAGTTACTAATATACATCCATCAGTTCACTCGCTAAGCAACTTTGTAGAGTGGCCAGTGACATCTTAAGCCATTTTCATGTTTGAAAAGCAGTCATTGCATATTGAGGTCCTCAGATGATGACTCTAGTTCTTTTGGGGAGAATTATAACATTGTCATTGGAAAAGACATAGCCAGAATTTCCAAACATGGCTGGATTACAGCTTTCAAATCTCTTATAGAGGGTTCTTGTCATGGTGGTTTAGCAATATATATCAACTTATTGGATACAGGTAAAGAGATGAAAACAATATATTATCTCTACGATACCCATCATCAAGTGAGTTTTAGATAATGATGCATGACTTGTCTGCTCATGTCAACTGTATCTGTTTAACTATAAGGGCAGCTTGGAACGTTACGTGGAAAAACCAGTGGTCAGTATTGAGTAACATCCTAGCAGGAATGACTCAGTACTAATATCCCGGTATGGGGGTTGAGGCTTTTAAGTACATCTTGTCTTAGGATGTTACGCATTTGGAAACTCCATTAGGGTAAGTGTCTGGAAGTGGATACATCCTTGGTTCTAGCTGGGGATGAGGGTAGGAGGAAGCTGCTAGACAAGAAGTGGAAAAGTGGCAAGAGCTTCAGCATTGAGTGCCATGTGGTCTAAGGGCTGAGCACTGACTGACGTTGCAGGTTGGATGTCTTTCTGGCCCTTTGGGTAAACCTGCCTTCATACCCATGGGAGGTGTCATGAGGGGAAGAAATTGCTGATGTCAGTCCCCTTTCTCTCAGTACTTGGTACAGAGTAGAAGCTTACTAATATTTGTGAATATATCATTTAAATAAGTTTGTTATAAGTTTGTTCTGTGCAAGTTGTTTTATTAATTTGTTATGCGGAAAATGTGGTTGAGAAACTTCTTTTTCAGCTAGACCTAAGTCCAGCAGGAAAGCCAAGTTATGCATGTAAAAGTCATAGCAGAGTATCTCCAAGGGTTGTAAGTTTATATGGCAAATGAAGTCATTCTCTTCAGGAGGCAGCACTGGAACTACTGTGCTCCCCCAAGGGCTGAGGGACATTTTAGCTCAGCCCTTAAATGTCAAGACTTTCGTAGAGAGGTGGTCCATGATGGATGGCAGCGGGAGGGGGAAACCGTTACTGCGGACAGAGTTGAAGCAAAGCTGGGAGTGGGAGCTTCCGAGCATGACTGTGTAGCGGCAAGCAGAGAGTCTGGACTCCGGTGAGGCATGAGAGGAGACAGGGTAGGAAGGAAGGTTGAAGTACAGATCAATTTTTCAGTCATTCCAGACGACCCCTGAAAAGCATTGTTTGAGTTGATTTCCTAAGCTTCCCTTAAGTACTTGGAGTGACAGAGGTTGGAAAGATCTGCTGCACTTTTACTTATTAGAAAATTATTCATTGTATTGGATTGAATTTTGTTTGCTTCATTTACCTGATATTTTACTTGTGAATGATGTGACTGTGTTTGGATATGACTATCTTATTGTCACTATCCATATAAATATTGGTTTGCAGATTAGGACACCTCAAAACCTGGTGGTGCTTTTATGGGTCCACTTCATTTGATTGCTTCTCTCAAAATGTGTAATTGTATGCAAACATCTCAGTATGAATGGAATAGATTGGAAATAGTAAACTACTTTATTTAATATGATAACTTTATTAACCATAAAAATATCATCTGTCTCTTTTAGGTCAGTGGTCTCACATTCTTGATGACAGAAAGCTTGCAAATGGATGATGGCAGAGTAGGTTTTTTCCATTACAATTAAAGTGAATTAGTCCAATAACTGGTTAGTTAAGCAAGTGGATGATACCAGCTTAGGACTGTTCCTGTTCTTTAGAAAAGTTAAATGTAAAATTAAGACTCACCCAAACAAAACTACATTTTAAAAATCTTTTCATTGGGATAACATTTCTATCTCATTGAGTATGAATAATTTCATTATTATTTTTGTTTTTTCTGAAATCAAGCTACATTGTGTGAACGGTTCCTTGATCTCTGCCCTGGGATACCCATGTTTGAAAGAGATTTTTTTTTTTTTTTTGCGAGTTAAATGTATTTTGGCTTTTGTTCACATCCAACCATGTTTTTATAAATATTCTGGATATCCTGTTGAATTTAAAGTAAATTTAACCAGTTCACATGTGCTTTTCAGTACTTGCTACCTCCCCATTGTTTGGAAAATAACATTTTCTGTTAGATTTTCTCACTGTCTATAAGTTCTGTAATGTTACACACATCTGTTATATAAAACAGTGTCAGTAGGACATATGATATTTTAATGCTGCATAGCTATGGTTTTTGGCTATTACAAATTCCTTAAAGCTAAAATAGAATTTAGTAAGAAATTATAGAAAAATACCTGGTTGAAGTTGACTGATAGTTTTTTCTGTCATTTCAATGAATTTACACATACTTCTGTGATGAAAATAATTTTCTTATAACTCCTTTATAATCTAAATATTGTACTTTAAATATTCTTACTTTATTGTTTGGAAAGAATTAGTAAAAGAAATAATCTTATGATAATGACCACAAATATTTAAAAAGAAGACTAGTCCAAAGCAAATGAGAGATTTCTGCTGAACCACTGGGAATTTCCACAGTGACAAATTCAGTTAAACAGTGCTGCATTGTGAATCCAGCCAACATTCTGAGATGAAGTTTTGTTTTCCTCCTATTAACAATCTACCATGGCCTATACATGTTTACCATGACCTCTTAAAGGTGTATCCAGGCAAGGAAAAGAAAGAAATACAGAAAAGCAAAGAACAGGCAGGACGTAGATAAAGGAATAAGCGGGAAGGAAGAAAGCACAATGGAGTATGATAAGAGGGCGGGCCTTTCAGCAACCATTGCCAACAATCCTCAACAAACACATATATGCTATTCATTTTTGCAAACTGTCAGTAAGAGAAAGTATTGATTTCGTCCTTATTCTCCAAGAAACAAGAGTCCTGGTGGCATGAATCCCAAATTAGATTAGCCCTTCTTTTTGCTCTACCTGGACCATCTCACTAGTTAGTGGCTCACTTTGCCTGAACCATCTCACCATTAGTGCAGGATGCTAACTCTATTTTATCACACAGGGAGCTATGAAGTATTTAGGATTGGGTTTTGCTGTGTTTATTTAGTACCTAAGGTACCCATCCTTCATGTTCTTTCATCCAGGATTTATGATTATGAAGCTGATGCAGTTCTAAATATTCTTTTTTTTATTTTGTTTTTTTGTTTTCTGAGGTAGGGTCTCGCTCTAGCCCAGGCTGACCTGGAATTCACTATGGAGTCTCAGGGTGACCTCGAACTCACGGCAATCCTCCTACCTCTGCCTCCCGAGTGCTGGGATTAAAGGCGTGTGCCACCACGCCCAGCTTAAATATTCTTTTCTTCTTTTTTTTGTTTTTTTGAGGTAGGGTCTCACTGTAGCCTAGTCTGACCTGACATTCACTATGGAGTCTAGGGGTGGCCTTAAACTCACAGCGATCCTCCTACCTCTGCCTCCTGAGTGCTGGGATTAAAGGTGTGTGCCACCATGCCTGGCTTAACAGATATTCTTATTTGTAGAAAGTTTACCAATCAGTCTAGATCAGACTACTTAGATGTGGTGAAAGACAACAGTCCCAGTGATTTTGGTTTTGAAGTAACCATCAATCTGTTTTTCTGTCTCTCTGAAATTAAAATGATTTTCTTTGAGTCAACTAAGGTTACAGATAGTGAAATTTAAAGTATAGTCTAAAAATATTTAAACTCACGCATGCTACTCTTTGCAGTTTCAGTTTAATTAAAATAATTAAGATCAGGGTGGGGGCTATTAGTCATACTTTGTGGGTAACAATGCCAATAGAATATATGATATTTTAATGCTGAATAGCAGTGTTTGCTAGCTGTGAAGTGCTTGGCATAAAGTACAACTGAAATGGACCATCTGCTCCCTTCCGCTGAGTAAATATACTTGCTCTAGTAAGCGTTAGCACTCTGAGTTTTGTATGTCTCATTTTGACATAAACATTTCATTACCTAGTTCTAATTACCTAATTTCATCTTTTCAAACTCTGACAACCTTATTGATAAAAAATATTGAATGTGTACCTGTAATATAGACATATTGACTTATAAACCACATAAATATTGTTGTTCCAATAAATTAATACACATATATTATGAATAATTGAGATAAATCAACACATGCAAAAGTTTTTCAGTTATTGTTGTGCATCTTTAAAAATATTTATTTCTTTGAGCCAGGCTTGGTGGCACATGCCTTTAATCCCAGCACTCAGGAGGATCGCTGTGAGTTCATGGCCACCCTGAGACTACACAGTGAATTCCAGGTCAGCCTGAGCCAGAGTGAGAGCCTATTTCAAAATACCAAAAGAAAAAAAAAATCTTTGAGAGATAGAAGGAGAGAGAGCAGACACAGAGAGATACAGAGAGAGATAAGCAGGGAGAGAGAGAAGGAGAGAATGGGCAAGTCAGGGCCTCCTGCGACTGCAAATGAACTCCAGACACATGAACTACTTTGTGCATCTGGCTTTACACAGTGACTTGGGAATGGAACCCAGGCCAGCAGGCTTTGCAAGCAAGTGCCATTAACTGCTGAGCCAACTCTCCAGGCCCACTATTGTGCATTTTTTGTATGTGCATGCTATGGGCATATGTGTGTAAGTATGCTAGCATGTGGGTGTGCACATATGTGGAAGCTAGAGATTGATGCTGGGTAGCTCCTCTTCACTCTCCTCTTTATTTACTGAGGCAGGGTAAACTCACTTTAAGTCAGAGCTAGTCTAAGCCAGGTTTCCCTGAGGATCCCCTGCCTATACAGCCCTCATGCTGGGGTTACAGCTAAGCACTATGCTTGCCTAGCATTACATGGGTGTTGGGGATGTGAATGACAATCCTTAAACTTGCATGGTGAGCATTGCATCCACTGAACCATTTCTCAATCCTTCTTGCATGTTTTTGACCATATATATAATATAATATCTCACATAGAGTCCATCAATATTAAAGGCTTGCATTCTTTAGCATAGCACAATTAAATATGCATATATCAAAAGCAATTCTGAAAAAAAATTGCTCCAGGTTTTGTTTTCTCTTATTTACATACATAGTAACCATGAGTCATTAAGTTTTTGACATATGTTTAATCTAAGGGAAATGACACATTTTATGAGTAGAAAGGTTTAAGGAACTTGCAGTGTCACAGGCCAATAAAAACTAAAAATGCTAAACAAATGAAGGGCAGCTTCCTGTAATCCATACTGAATTGTCAACAGCAATGGGTGAATTCTTTCCTCAGAATTAATGCATATAATTGTTGCGACTAAACTAACTTCCTAGCAAGTAGTGCATTTAACAATGTGTGAAAGACTGATGACAATTATGCTCTGTGTGATTGTGTGTTGAGTTGCTGCTCTGGCCTGGCTCAGTGTTGGCAGTTTTGCTGAGAGTCAGTTTCATAATATGTTGCTTTTTGAGCTAAGCAGAAGGCTTCGGCAGCAGGCCTGGCCTAAGGCTGGTCATCTTCTGCTTGTCTGCCCTGAGGAAGGCTCAGGACCGCTGAGAGGACAGACACAGAAGATGCCTGGGCAGACCGTCGAAGTAGATCTGTAGGAATGTGTTGTGTTCCCTGCCCGGGAAGGAAAGCTGTTTCCTGATTGCTCATTGATGCGCCGTTACAACAAGATTTCTGACATGTAGGAATTGTTACTGTGTGTTATTAAGTAAAAGAAACCAACTAGAAAGCTATATATTACATAATTTCAACTCTATGGCTTTCTGGAAAAGCCAAAACGATAGAGAAAACTGTAAAGATTAGTGATTGCCTGTGCAGAGAGAGGGCGGGCTGGGCACGTGGAATGCAGGATTCTTGTCTTGGGCAAGAAGCTGCTCTGTGCAGCATTATTCTGTTGGCACATGCCACTATGCGTTTCTCAGAACTCATGGAATGCATCATACCAAGAATGAACTCTGAGGAAGACCTCAGACTGCATGATTGTGATGAACTCCACTTCTGCCCATGCACTCCGGTGAACGCAGCACTTGGGTGGGGGACACGGATAATAGAGTTGGCTGTGTAGTGTGGGTCCAGTGGCGATGTGGGAATTGTTGATACCTTCCTCTCAATTTTATTGTGGACCTAAAACAGAGAAAAATGGTTGTAAACGGTACTATCAGCTTTATGCTTTCCATTTTGCCAGGGAAGTAGAAGGCCCAAGTGTATAGAAAGTGAGTTGTTAGCCTCCATCACTGTAACAAGCACACGAAGTAGCAGAGAAGGGTTGTTCTGACTCACGGCATGACAGGTTCCAGCCATTGATGGGTTGGCTCCATTGCTTTGGATCTGTGAGAGGTCAGACATGATGCAGAAACACATGGCAGAGCAAAAAGAGAAGCACACGACCTAGAGATTTCCCTTCTTCCTCAGGGTTCTGCTACCTCCCAGAAGGGCCTCACTAGGGGTCAAGCCATTGACACATGGACTTCTGGGCAACATCTCAAATCTATCCCTAGGATGGCTGTTCCATCTTATGCCTGCCCAATGAACAATCTCTTATTAACCTGAGGTTTTGGTGATGTTCAGAGTAGATTAATAAACCCTTTCTTGCATGGCTACATTAATGTGATTGATTAAGACTATTATCCAATAATTGTTTTTAATGAGTAGATCAGATTTTAAGGCTGAGTGAAACTAATTTCCTGGTAAGTATTAATGCATCCAAAAAAATAATATTCTTCCTGAAATATAGGCCTTCTCATTTATTGTTTCACATTTCTAAATGTTGCAGAATTTTTCTTGATGGAAAAACACATGTAATGAAAAAGAGTTATCATATTTGACAAAGAAAATTTTAGATTTGGGATTGTGTATGTGCAAACATGTGTATATTAATAGAGGCGGTTCATAGTCTATGTAGAAAGCTGCTAAATTTTGTATAAGTATAAAGAACAAACCCAAATCAATAAATTTCGAACATTCTGTTAGAAATTTAACATGCTTCCCTCCCCCTTTTTACTGGTCTTACTTCCATTTCTTTCAATATTAATTATCTGGAAAATTCCTATATTTTGCTTGTTTTCACATGTTATATAATGAATACTTCCATAAGTAATTAAAACAATTCTAAAATGTTATTTAAATATTTTTATTTATTTGCAAGCAGAGAGAGGGCAGGGAGAGAGAGAGTGAGCAAGCAGGCAAGAAGGTCTGGCTAAAATGATATGTAAAGGGATACATATCAACTGCAACTATTTTGTTATCTCCTGTTGAACATTTAATCTTTTAAAATGTCTACATAAAGTAGCCATTTTGATATGATATGCTATGATAACTTCTTTGGAACAATGCATCTTCCCATATTGAGAGATGTCTTATGGAAAAAGATTGTTTTTTTCCATTATCAGCAAAAATTTAAGACAATATTCTGATATTTTCATGGTCTTTCTGTCATATCCAAGTCACACATGGAAAACAAGTGTGAAAGTATTGGCAACAACAATAACAAAAAAAACCCAGTTCCTAGGAATTCAAGATTAAGTGTAAATGATGTTATACTAGCCATAAATATTTATCAGGATTTTTGTCATTGTTGTTCTGGTATTCTCAATTGACTGCAGTTTTGATGTTGCCTCAGATTTGATGTTGCCTACAGATTTTTGGCAAGGCTGCTTATTTTTATGACCAGTCGGTCATGAGCCTCCCAGGAGACCAACTCTTGGCTATGTGATTTTTAACAAAATCCAACTCAGCTCCATTGAGCTGCTCACATGACTCAATGCCAGAGATGGAACTGAAATAAAATATCCTTTTCTGGAAAAGTAAGTCATCAAAGGACTTGTGTGCATCTTTCCTTATTTCTCATTTCTAATTTAGGAAGTAAGATTTAAACAATAGGCAGCATTTTGAATTCAAAACTAAAGCTATCCAGACTTCTGGAAATGAGTCATTAAATTACCTAAGTTTATAGTGCAGTTCGAGTGTGTGTTGTTATAATTTTATTGCTTTGCAATTCTACTATTTCTGTTCTTTATTTTTTTCCCAAGTCTATCTGATCACCTTGGAACTCACAGCTAGTAGGTTAGTCTTTGCTCACCGTCATCAAACATCAAGCTTCCATGGGTAAACGGTGGCATTTTTTTCATACAAATGTGAGGCTACAGATCTGTTCTGTTCACTGTGAGGCTCAGCTGCAGGAGAGATGCTCTTCTGCTATAGTGCTCTAGACTCAGTCCTGGGAGCCCGGCTTTATGCTGCAGCTTGTCTCATCCTCTCACCACACTGGGAAGGTCGAGTCTAAGGGAGAGGACTTGAAGGCCAGAAGTGTTGGATTTGTCCCAATGGTCTGTGTGGCTTATATGTAAGCAGTTGAACAGGATTTTGTCCCAGGCTCTGTCTCAAATGCCATGTATATAATCACTGTTGGGTCTCTAAACTCCTGTGGCTTTTATTTGTACCATACTTATAGCACACTCTCTTTTTTGTATTTATTTCTTGTCTTCCAATTAAAAAGTATTTTGGGAATCAGGATAAAAAATAGAAAAGCACCTGAAAATTCTCAAACTGGCTAACC
Source organism: Jaculus jaculus (assembly GCF_020740685.1). NCBI lineage: Eukaryota > Metazoa > Chordata > Mammalia > Rodentia > Dipodidae > Jaculus > Jaculus jaculus. The sequence goes on along the minus strand of NC_059102.1, from coordinate 291,887,352 downwards.
CTGTAAAACACATGCTTTCTTTCAGCTACACAGTGCCTTCTAATAGGGAGTAATATACATGTGGCCATCCACACTGACTATGTGCTAAGCTCTGGCTTGATTCTGAGTGTAGTAGGTGACATGCACATTGCATGCAAGTACATGTGGAACTGTAAGGATGTGAAGAGTTTTCAAGGAGGAAGGAGCTCGCGTTATCAAATGCCTGTGACATATGTTATTTTTCATACTCCTTTTAGTCAATTCTACTTAATTGTTCAGATTGTTACAGATTAGGGTGCTCAGGACCAGGGATAACAATGACCTACTTCAGCTCATGAAGAGAAAGGTAGAATGGGTATTCATGTATGTTCTATTCCAGAAAATGGAGATTTTTAAAAATTCTTTTATTCCCTGATAAGCATTTTGTTAAAGTACTGGAACCATATAGAAAACTTTCTAACTCCATTCTCAAGCTAAATTTTGCTTCTATATGGTGGCTAAAGAGAGAAGAAATGTGTGGGGTATTCATGTCTAAGGCTAAGTACAATGGTCAATGTAACCTTGAGAGAAACTGCTAGTTTTTGAGGGACACAGAGACAAGAGAGAGAGGGGGGGGAGAGAAAGAGAGAGAGAGAGAGAGAGAGAGAGAGAGAGAGAGAGAGAGAAAGAGAGAGAGAGAGAGGGAGAGAAAGAGATGCACTCACAAGGACCTCTTACCTCTGTGAACAAACTCCAGATTCATACTTCACTTTGTGCATCTGAGTTTACATGGATACTGCAGAATCAAACCTGGACCATAAGGCTTTGCAAGCAAGTACTTTAACCAGTGAGGCATCTTTCCAGTCCCAGTGAGATCTTAATATAACAGAAAGGAGAAAACAAAATATTCAGTATGTATTAGGAACTATTTTTACACAAGTATAAGCTACATGGGAACTAAGATATATTTATTTATTTATTTACTTGAGAGAGGGAAAGGGGGGGGGATGGGCATGCCAGGGCTTCCAGCCACTGCAAACAAACTCCAGATGCATGCACCACCTTGTGCATCTGGCTAATGTGGGTACTGGGGAATTGAACCAAGGTCCTTTGGCTTTGTAGGCAAGCACCTTAACCTCTAAGCCTCTCTCCAGCCCAGGAACTGAGATATTTTAAACCTAGAGATATGCACTGAGGCTCTATACTGGTAGTGTGGAACTTGAATAAAAACACTAATTTTAACCTGACAGACAATTCTCTTTCTGTTTTCTTTAGTACTATCATTAGAAGATATCTGTTAAAAATGTAATAAAACCTTATCCTGAATGAAGGATATATTTGTGTAGTGTTTTCTTTGTTTTGCATGCCAAGAAAATTATGGTAGCAATTGCTAATTTTTATCTGCAACTGTTAGAAATAAGCAGTGTGACTGGAAATTTTGTACTTACAGCAAGCTCAACTACACAGGAAATAATTATATTTAATTCTGCTCAAAGTGAAGTATTTGTAATCTTAAAATTGTTTGTCACCCAAATTCATATGTTTCTTCTTTATATTGTGTTTATTCAGAGTTTATTTTTTAGGTAGGGGATGTATCAACATTCTTAATCATTGTCAAATCTATTGGCAGGCAAATTTATAGTACTGTTTGGTCAGTTGCTTAGGGGACAAAGCTAAACAGCATATTGGTTGTGTTATGTTGGGCTTTGTGGTTTTACAGTTTAGGAAGTCTAGTTCTTGTTTAATAACATGCAACCATCTCTGTTCTGAAAGTTTTTTCTCTATACATAACTAGTGGTTTAAAAAATTAGACAAGGCTAAAGATACTTAGATCCCGAAACAAAGAAAGAAATAACACCACAATCTAATCAATCAGGAATTATTTTGTTTCTACAACAACTAGACATTTAAAAATTGTTTGTGGTGAATAGTAATTCACTTGTGTGATTCAGAGTAAATATCCCAGGCTCCAGAGTGAGACCATTTCACACTGAAATCTGGGCTGTGTTGTTTATTTGTAAGATGAGGATAATAGTGCCTGATGTGCAAGTCTGTTCAGAGTAGACCACAATTAAAGTAATTGTGTGAGTATGCACAGTGCAGGCGAGACATGGATGGCCAACATTGTTTCCTAGTACTTCCAACTCAGCGTCTGAGTTCAAATACAAATAAGCCATAGATATTTTAAATCTTAATTGAAATAGTTTAGGGTAGGGTTCCAATGTGAATTTGGAGCTTAAGGTTATGTATTTCTACTGCATCCAAAAATTATCATAATCAGCAAGGTGAGAAACATAACAAACATGTGAATGACAGTGTTTGGTGAAAACTGGAAGGCTGCTAGATTCCAGCTCCCCTTAAGAAAAGGAACATGTACCCAGAACAGTGGCTGTTGAAGGGAAGGCTGTGGAGATGGACAAGCGTGGAGACAGCAGGCTTGAGAGCCTTTGTTCAACACAGGGACAAAGGCTGTGAAGTGCAGAGTCTGAGCTCCAGGTTTATAGTGGGTGGACAGAATGAGTTAGCATAGAGCAACTCAACCATACTCACTGTGATGAAGGAGATCAACTGATCGCATGAAAAGGAAGGCGATCATTTCAGCAAGCTGACATGTCCTTTGCAGTTGAGCAAAAGCATTTTGCTCAGCAGGTAAGAGTACTTGTCATCCAAGTGTGGGGACATGCGGGGTGGGGGGAGGGCTGAGACTATTTGAGTTAGATTTTTAGCACCCATGTAAAATGTAAAAAGATGGACCACACACACTTGTGATCCTAGTTCTGTGGGGATCAGAGGCAGGAGGATCAGTGGGACTCACTGGGGATTGCGGGTCATGCGTTGGGGGGTAGCCATCAGTTATGGGGAAGAGGCAACGTCTCTGTGTGTAATGTCCCAACTTGTGGCTCTAACAATCTTTCTGCCCCCTCTTCTGCAAATTTCCCTGTGCCATGTTGGGTTTGCTTTAGGTCTACTTCAGTGATGGACTCTTAGGAACCTCTGCATCTCTGGTTGGTAGGAGTTGAGTGTCCCCTGTGTAGCTCCTTCACCTTTGTGCTGATAATCAGGTTCACAAAGAAAGCAGCACTCTTGCTCATTTCCCCAGTTCCTTTATGGTTTCAGCTGGGGCCCTGGTGAAGTGTGATGGGCTGTTTCTCTCCTCAGGCCCTGCTTCCATCTGAAAGAGAAACAGATTCTCCAATGGAGAATGAAGTCAGCACAGGTTAAATAGGATGACCATTGTTAGTTTAGAGAGAATTCCATGGCTGTAGGCACTTTTGTAGCCCAAGATTGGTGGGAGCTTGATATTGATGAGCAAACTCATTGTCTGTATATGATTCTGACTTGTTTTCCAGTTCCAGCTATGGGTTCCTTTCCACTGAGCAGATCTGTTAGCTAATCCAGGAGCAGTTGGTTACCCACCATGGCTGTGTGCCACTGCTGCACCTGTGTGAGCATCACAGCAGGTTGTTTGCTGCTGAGTAGCTTAGGCCTGAGTTGCTTGGACAGGTGTTGGCCACTTTCCTCCATTAGCTCCTGTAGCATCTTCTAGCATGAAACAGGCTAACTCTCTGGGGACTGGCTCTATTCCAGATTCTAGCCAGGTCTCTCCTTGTTCTGTACTGACAGCATATGGGCACCCAACATTTTCCTCTGGCCTCCACATGCGTGAGCAGGGGACCCACACACTGCAGTCCTCACACACAGCTGAATGCGTAATAAATACATAACACACACACACACACACACACACACACACACACACACACACACCCCAAAAGAAAGAAAAAAAAAAGGAAAATAGAAGAAAAGAAGCCATTGCTTCTATGTACATTGGCTATGAAGCTTAAAAAAAGAAAGAAAAAAGAAAAAAACAAAAACCCAAACAGAATTCTATATCTGTTAGCTTAGTATATATCTCTGGACCCTTATGATACAAAATAGGACCAGCCCAATATCTTTAAAGAATCACAAGAAAAAAACATCAAGATAGGAAGAGAGAAATAAAAAAAACTAACGAGGAAAAAAATGTGGCTATGAAAAAATTGCTACAGAGTAAAATTAAATATAAAAATATTATAATAAATTATAAAATAAATAAATATTATATAAAATATTAAAAATAAAACTAAAAATAAAGCAAAACATAAAGAAATGTGTTTCTATGTAAGGGTCAATGCAAATCAAAAATATAAGAATTAAGAGACAGAAGATAAATTGTGGAGGAACTCAAGAAAGAAAAAGAATAGGAAGATAAAGATGCCACAGAAATCAAGGTGAAGCTGATTAGAAGAAAGTGAAAAAGTTGTTAGAAGAAAGTGAAAAAAATATAGTTGAATTTTTTCATTGCTGAACATCAGTGACCCAGAGAATGGATAGATTTGAGAAAAGTAAACAGCATGAAACAGAAATTTAGGAGTTGTGCAAGAATAGACAGAAGGTGGCAGATAGCCATGGATGACAGGCTGAATTCATCATGAATGAACATTATTGGAGTGTCTGATAAAGGCAATGGAAAAGTGTGATGAAACAAGCATTCATATACATTAGTGAATCTTCTCAAAATTAAAATGTTGAAAGATTTTAGCATGTGTGATAAAAATTGCCCCAAAGCTATCAACATAAGAAAATATCCAATTTAAGGGATTGGAAAGATAGCTTAGTGCTTAAAGATGTTTTCTTAAAAATCCCCCTGGCCAGGGCTCAATTTCAAGCCACCCATGTAAGCCAAACACAAAAAAGTGTTTCAAGTTCCTGGTGTTCATTTGTAGTGGTGAGAGCCCTGGCATGCATGCGCATGTAAGCACTCATGTGTGCATGTGAGCATGTGTGCATGTGTATGTGCACATGAAAACACACACACCGGTAAATAAATGAAAAAAAATTAAAAAGAAAGAAAATATCCAAGTTAAATATAGTGATAATGAAAGAATCTTTGTGTGAGCAAGAAAAGAATTCACTTGGACAATAAAAAGTCAGTTTGATCATAAACTACTCTAAAACACATTGCATGCTAGACAGAGTTTACAGAAGAAGAACTATAGAGGAAGAACTTTTAACCTGCAAAAATCTTGTTGAAGTATAAAGGCCATAGCAAAGAATTCTTTTTATTCACAACTCAAGTAATTGTTCCCATGAGACATCTTCAAGAAAATGTTAGAAATAAAAGTATGGGCTACTGACATGCTTCAGTAGTGGAACAGCATTTGCATATCATGTACAAGGCTTTGAGTTTGATTGCCCAGCAACGCCCCCCTCAAAAAATAGTAAACAGGAAAAACAATAAGCTACTACAAAATACCATCCATGAGCACTCTACAGAATTTAAATAACAGAATAGATGATAATGTTATTTGAAATGACAATAAAATAGGCCTATGAAAGGGAAGAACAGAGGGAAAATAGGACTTAATCTATGCATTTATTTAAAATGCAAATAAACTTAAAGCTAGAGTCATTATCCTGATAATTTAAGTAAGGTTTATTTTAGGTTAAAAAAACCTTATATAAATACAAAAGAATAATTTGTGATATTGGTCAACAAAAATAACATTTTGTGAAAGATTAATATATTCACAGGGGAAATGTAATGGTGAAATATACCAGTGTGCCAGAAACTTAATATCAACATTCATAGGACAAACAATACTAAAAAAAAAAAAAAAGAAAGAAATAGAAAAGTAAGAGACTGACTAACTTTGAAAAAAATGCTTGTTGTGCAGGTATAAGGACCTTTTTGGATCCCCAGCACCTACATAAAAGCCAGGTGATCCTTTAACCTCAGTGCTTAGGAGGCAGAAACAGGAGATCCCTGGGACTTACTGCTATACAGTATAGGCAAATCTATGGGCTCAGGTTCAGTGAGCGTGATGGTGAATTTCTGGTTTTCAACTTGACAGGATTTGGAAACACCATGGAAAGAAAAATCTCTAGTCTTGTCTGTGAGGCATTTTCTGGATTAGATGAGTTGATATAAGAGGATCCATCCTAACTGTTGGTGGTACCATCTCATGGTCTGGGTTCTTGGACTGTTGAGGAAGGAGAAAGCAAGCTGAGCAGTCATTATCCATGCTGAGGTAAAGATGTGACACAGGCTTTCTGCTGAGGACTGCCATGACTTTTCTGCCATAACAGGCATTTCCCCTCAAAACTGTAAGCATAAAATAAACTCTTTCCCTCCTTAAGTTTCTTATGATGAAATATTTTTTCCCAGTAATGAGAGAGTAACTGATATAATGAGAGACCCTGTCTCAAAGTTGGGGAAATGTCTAAGTGGGTAAGAATGCTTCCCATGCAAGCATGAAGGAGCCTGAGATCACCTGAATTCTGTTCCCCAGAACCCGCAAACTTCTGAGAACCGTGGGGAGTAGAGATGGAAGAATTTGTGGGGGCTATAAAAAAACAAACCTGGTAAACTTCAGACTCAGTGAGAGACTATGTCTCAAGGAATCACAGAGATGAGCAATGGGTGGGTCACCAAACAGTCTCCTTTGGCCTTTGCATGTTTGTTCATGGGTTTACACATGTGCACATAATGCATGCACCACAAATACAGCATCATATGTATTTCACACACCTACATGTGTAAAGAAGGGAGAGAGTGACTGAAGAAGACACTTAAAGTTAACCTTTGTCCTCTACATGTATGCATATACACGTGCATGTGGACCCACATGTACACATGCTTCCACACATACACAAATACATGTGCACACATACACATGCAAAAAAGTTATAGAAATACACAGTAATATACAGTCAAGAGAGCAGGGTCTTGCTCTGTAGTCTTTAACTTGTGATCCTCTGCCTTCAGGCTCCTGAGTTCTGAGTTTACATGTGTGAACCACCTCAGCTGGCTAAAATCCACCTTCTCAAGTGGTCATGGAATATTAATAGAAACCAATCATATTATCTTATAGTGCAAGAAAAAAAATTGAGATGAATTAAAACTAGAATTTAGTAGTGGAGGAAAGTTATTGAAACTTCATTAAATTTAAACATCTTTAAAAAA